>NC_056739.1:265394489-265496989 GCF_019279795.1 Protopterus annectens
GAATAGATAGAGAAGAAAGAGAGATCATTTTTGTGGGAAAGCTTTGGAGAATTTGGCCTTAACACCATCTGGACCTGGTGATTTGTTGGGTTTGAGTTTGTTGATTGTCATAATAATTTCTTGCTGGGAGATCGGGGAGGATAACATTTTTTGTTGATCTGGACTGATATGGGGAAAATGTAATTGGTTTAAGAAGGCACCTAGGTCATGTTTATTATGAGAGAGGTTTGATGGACTGTAGGATTTTGTATATATGCTTTCAAAGATATGTATGATATCTTGAGTAGTGTGTTATGTTATGTTATGTTCATGGAGGGTTTGTTTTGGTTAATAATCCTCACCAGGAATTTAGATGGCATGTGAGCCCATTCAGAGTAATTCACTAAAGTTTTAATTTCTTGGTATGTTAGGTTTTCAGCATTGAGATCATATAGCTTTTGTTGGAGTTGTGTTATTTGAGTTTCAATTTCTTGTTTAATGATTTGATTTTTAAGATTGGCTTCCTCCTGGAGAAGTTTATTTATTTATTTTTTTTTATAATATGAAGCTTTACTTGTAAAGCTACCTCTAATTATGGATTTAATACAGGCCCAGTAAATGTCCATAGGTAGGTGATTATGGAGTATATTGTATAAAGCTTGGTCCAGGATGGCAGCTACTTCTTGTAGAAGTTATTTTTTTCCTTAATAGTCTAGAATTAAGGACCCAGTTATACCCTCGGTTACTGTTAGTTTGAATGTTAGCCCAATCAATAGTTAGGTTAATCTTAGAATGATCTGATAGATATCAGGGTTCTGTGTTAAAGGAATTTTTGTATTTAGTAAATATATTAGAAATGAAAAAAAAATCCAGCCTGGACCAAGACTTATGACACATAGAGTAGAAGGTATATTTATTTTTGAGGGAGTTATTGGGCTGGAATATACTGAGGTCAAATAGGTTAAAGTCATTTTTAAGCTCCTTGAGTGCTGATATGGCATGGGTATTGTGTTTGGAATTGTTGTTGGATCTATCAATATCAGAGTCTTGGATTGAGTCCAGTCCCCTCCTAGTATATAATAACGATTGGGGAAGTCAAGCAGTATTTTATAAATAGACATTATAAATTCATGTTGATTTACACAAGGCACGTATAGGTTTAATATCAGAATAGGTTTGTCTAAACAGGTTGGTTTAGTTGTTATATAGCACCACCTTCCATTCATGCCCATATCAGGTTTTATGATTTCACATTGGAAGTCAGTTTTATTAATAATTGCTACCCCTGAGCTATTTTGGGATTTTCCAGAGGCAATGATATTCTTAATCCATTTTTTCTTTTAGGGAGGGTTTCCATTGCTCTGTTAGCATGTGGGTTTCTTGTAGGAGGATTAAATTAGCTTTGAATTTGAATATCAAATGTAGAAGTAGTTTTCTTTTTTCTTTCGAGTTGGATCCCTTTGACATTCCAAGAATCAAATGACCACATACCTACTATTATATCTATGGGTCATTAAAGGATGAGTGTGCTGAGAATAGTTGGTATAGTAAATGTAAGGACATTGGCATATAACGTTTCCTGCATCAAACTTGTGCCTATTCACTAAACTACTATGCCCAGAAGAGATGGGGGTATTGGATGATAAAGAGTTATAAGCAAAAATGGTTAGTTGGAAATCTTCTTGTTACTAATGCTTTGATAACTTTTAGCCTCATATTAAAAACATATATAGTACAGATAACAAACAGCATGTCTTCCTATTTTAACTCCTGCTAGTCTTCTAGCTCTCCATAGTTTTTGAATTATGAGCGAAAGTTGTTGTTGTTGTGTCTTTCGGCTTTTCCCGGTTAGGGGTCGCCACAATGAGCGAAAGTAATGGGGGCAATATAGTTTGGTGTAGTGAAATAGAATATCCCCCAAAATTGGTGTAAGGTGAGAGGGTTTTTAGAGTTGGTTAAGGTAGTGTAAAAATTTATATAACCCTGAGATTTTGTTGACTAGCGCATCTTGATTGGGGTATTAAGCTGTGTTATTAATTAGAGAGCTAATACCAGTCATTTAAATAATTGTCACTTGTGGTATTAATGTATAACAAAATATGCCAGGTTAAATGTTAATGTTTCCAGGTATATTTCTCATCTCTGGTCTAGAAGCTTTAGGGTAATAAACCCACAGATTTATAGGTTGTTAGTTTTATATCAGAAGAGGTATTACTATATTAATAATATACTGTTGTTAAAGTCTAGTACACACAAGAGCATACTGGGAAAAGTTTTCTCTGAAGAGGTGGTTAGTCATAAAACAATAAGCAAATCAGAGTATATATAATACTTATGCATTCTGTAGCATTTGTCAAACATATAAAGCATTTAACATCATAATTTGTTCCATTAACTATTTTTAACATCATGTATCTGCCAACTAAGGCGAGGGTATTATTATTAGAAACGTCACGTTAACAAGTTTAGAATAAATATCTTAGGTATGCTAGTTATTTCGATAGATAGACATGAGAGTAATAGTATACACATTTTCATTTGGTCTTTTTTAATTCTTTGCTTCCCTTTTTCATTGCCCTTTCCTCATCTTCCCTTTTCTTTCTTCATTCATGAAGCTTGTATTGCATTGTTTGCATTACAATTCACACTTTGTAGGTATTTGCATTGTTCCATGTGGGGTTGAGTGGAATACAGGGGCAGAGAATGTTGAGAATGAAAAGATTGCTGTGCTGACCACTAGATGGGAGTGTAATCTTTTATGCATGGCAAGGTTATCTTGTAAAGCCAAGTCAAAATTGCTGGAGAATTAATTTAAAGTGCAGTAAATCAAAACTGATGATTTCCTGGTTAACTTGTGTTATCCCTGATCAAAAACTATAGATGTATTCTAAATCCAATATTATGAATGCTTTTTCTTGCTTGCATGAAATTGTCTGTAATTTGGTAGTAGGATTTTAAGAAAGAATAGGCTTCTGCTTAGCATCCAAGTGCTCCAGATTATGCAGAACGCTCCGCATTTAACAAGTGAAGCCACTGTTCTGCTGTTCTGCATTGAACAGCTGTGGCTCTGCTATACTGATTCTGATTGGTTTGTGTACCGCAATTACTGCCAATCGGCATCGTGGTATACAAACCAATGCATAGCTCTGCTGCCCTTCCTACGTAAACAAGCACAGCACTATAGTCAGAAATTTAAGGCACACCTTCACTGTAGTTTCAGTTTCACAAAACATTGTTGCACATATACAAGGTCATCATACTGCAGTCTTGGAGCCCTTTTGGTATGCCTCATGGTTTCCCTCTACCCCACTTGTGCAAAAATGCAAATATGAGAAACGTATGTACCAGCTGTGAATATCTGCTCATATACAATGCCTGCTGCAAGCCTCCTGGCTTCTGTTGACTGAAACAGTTATAACTCCCTCCTCCCTCCCAGAGAAGACACATAATCCTTATAATACAAGCAGTATGTTATTACTGTAAACAGTTAAAGAAAACAGCCAAGAGAGCTGACTCTGTTATATAGCACCTTATGATGATTTCTTGCTGTGAGAATCTGTTTACCTGGATTTGCAGCTTATTTTGCCTGCAAACATTTTCTATGCTTTTTTTTTTTTAAATACGTGACTTGTTTGAATGTTGCATATTAGTGTTTTTTGTTTCCTGAGGTGTATTTTTTCAAGTATCTGAATGACCTGCTTTGTTTAGCTGCATTTTTTATTTTCACACATCTGAATGTCTTATGTTTCCTAACTGTAATGTCTTTTAACTAACCTTTCTCACTTTTTTCCAACCTTGTGTGACGTGCCCAGCTACATTAAAAGCTTGCTTTGTACCAGAAATTATTCCAAGACAAAACAACCCTTGCTGCAGTCTGTTTTTGTTACAGCTAAGCTAAACTAAAACAAGTGAAGGTTTAGAATACTTCTTTTGAAGTAACTTGATAAATGTGCAGTTCTGGTGCTATCTAGATGATCTTCCTGATTTGTCACTGTAGAGTTTGTTAATGGTTGTTGCATCGAGTACCCTACTGGACAGGCTACATTGGTAGGGATTGACTATAGCTTAGACTGGGGAGAGTAAAAATGAGCAACAATTATTCCTACCCCATGGCTCATTACTGTCCAATCTACCAGCTAACCACACAGCCTGTCAGTGTTCTGGACATACTCTGTATTTCAAAACTGCAAAAAAAAAATAATCATCTTAGTTATTGTCTTAGTTTATTATTTTTATAAATGTAACCTTTAGAAAATATTGTGACAAGGGGGTTTAAATTGTTTCAGGTCTTTATTTCCATTTAGGTATGAATAAAAGGACCCTCCCAACAATTTATATTCCAATACCCTTACATGAACGACACTGCATCATTATTTTGATTGGGTTCCCTTACAGATGGGATGGTCGTTTGTCATTACTGCTGCTGCACTGTTAGGGATACATACTGTATAGTTGTGTCTTTGAATTTTATTATGTCTGAATTTTATTAAGAATTTCTGCACCATAAAACTCCTGCCCCCCCCCCATTACTGTAACTTACACTGACTTTAGTGCCTGCTAGCTCTGTTCACAGATAGTAGCCTGCCATAGGTCTCTATTGTTAGATTAAGTTACCAAGTAGTGATGGAGGATATTTCTTAGAAATGGGCTCCTTTCTAGAGTGGATATTACGTTATAAGTTATTACTAGATGTGAAAATTAGGTAGTGGTGAAGTTCACTCCACTGGAGTTGCTTCCATTTTACAGATGTTCTACCATGCTCCATGGCAATGGCATGTTTTGTGCAGTGTGAAAATAGGGTGTCCACATTTTGACCATTTGTCACACATTGTTAGGGTCTGTGTTCCACATTGGCCTCTTAAGAGGTTGAGACCTATGGGCTTCTGGGATGTTAGGTTCAGGGGTTAAACAAGAAGTGAATGGCAAATTGAGATGGATGGATCCTTGTACACTGTATTAATGGAACCAGAGAGTCATTTTCGGCCAAAAAATCCGCAAATTATTTCTCTTGAATTACAAACAGTACCAAAATGGTGAGAAGCTTATATTTACCTTACTTCAGAAGCATTTGATTGTCTTATTTATGCCACACTGCTGCTTTTTTTTATTTTATTTGCTATTTTTGGTAGTAGGTAGTTCAGGAACTGTGCTAAAGGCATTTAAGAAGGATTTCTTCACTTCCGAGATATTGCTGACATTGTATGTGATCCCCTGATGTTGAAAGTGAAGTGTGTGGGGGTATATTATTTGGAATCTGATTTGCTTTTGTATCAAAAAGCTACAAAATGGAGATAGTTTTTGACGTTCCATTTTAATTTGCAGAGGAAGATCTTGGGCAAAAAGTATTTTATTTCCATTCCAGATCACGTCTTTTTTTTTTTTTCAGCTATAAGGATTCTGGTTGTATGTTGGAAATTAAGCAATTTTACATATACTAGACATGGCTTTCCAGGTTGTGGAGTATTAACACTTTGAGCTTCTTGGAGTCTAATGATGGGCATAGGGCTCAGTGTTCTCTTTCTATTTTTATTTGGCTTGCTTCAGTGGTGTTTTCAACTAGAGCCCCAAATATAGCCAGAATTGTTTCCAGTAGTTTGTTTTGCTCAATACTTTCTGGTATACCCCTCAGGATGATATTATTATGTCTGGATCTTGAGTCTAGGTCCAGGATTTTTTTGCTACATTTCTTGTATAGATTTGTTGTAAACTTTAGCTTCCTTCTGGAGTTCTTCGATTTTAGTTTCATTTTCAAAGATTCTGGCTTCTGATTTTTCCACTCTGGTTGCAATGTGGTTAATGAAATCCCCAAAAGATTTTAGCTGGTCTGAGAAATTTCATATGGCTAATTGTAGAGGCTATAGAGCAAGTTTAGGTCATCAAGGTTTGTAGATTCATTTTTATTTTTACTGGATAATTTAGTGGTTTCTTGTTTCCCAGTTTTAGGCCTTTTAGTATTAATGTCTTTTTCTGGAGATGTAAGTGCTGAAACTTAGTTTTAGTATTTTGTGAGTCCATGGTATCTGAGACAGTCGGCATTATTTCTATTTTGTTGCTTAGAAGATGCAAGAAGATATTTGGCCTCTGGGTGTTTCAGTCAGCCAGCAGGCAGAACACATGTGAAGGTATCCTGGCAGTATCAAAGGTAATCTTCCTATTTTTCAGTATTCTCCTCTGTTTTTTGTAGTTTTTCCAAGTTGTAGCAGTTAGTCTTGATGGCTATCAAGTTTTATTTTTCTCTGGATCGCGATTTGTGTCAGAAAAAGTAGATTTTTTGTACTGGTATTTGGAGAACTAGATAAGTGCAGTGTTTATAGGTTGGTGGCCATTTTGGATCTTATACATATCAACTCTGAGGTTATGTGCGGGTGCAGTATCAGTGCATATTGTTAATTGCACAACTTGTTTATGGGTGAGAAAGGGCACTCTACCCATTAAATTTAGTGATTTTTTTCTACAGTTGATTCGCATTTAGTTGCTTATAGTTTTAAGGAGCACTTTCTCTTTGGTTCCATTTGTGTGACAAATCAACAAAAAGAAACACACCAACAGAGACTGTAAAGAAAATCCTTGTTTATTAGTAGATATACATAAAGAAATTGAGCGCTTCCATTCTTCACACAGGGGACTTCATCAGAATAAATATACAATCCCTTTACCATTTAAATAACCCATAGTTAAATTCTATTGGTAGCCCTTGAACCAATAACAACTCAAAGGAATAATAACGTTTTAAAATTTACAAATTATTTAAAAAAAAATGTTTTTAAAAAAATGTTACTTTAAAAGAATGCTTACAAAAAAAAAACACATTTTTGCCTTGAACCTTCCTTAAAATGTATAAACCGATGCTGTGCTGATTATAATGATATGTAAGTTACATAAAAGGTTGTATATTTTTTGTAAGCATTTCTTTTTGTGTATCTACTAATAAACAAGGCTATCCATTACAGCCTATGTTGGTGCATTCCTTTTTGTTGATTAGTTGTGGATGTAGTATGCACTGCACCTTTGGTTTGGTTCCATTTGTGTGACACTTAGCTGAACTTGGGTACATCTCCATAGCAATCAGCTGAATAAACCAAAGAACATAATGTGCAAAGGGACTTTTTGTGCATCTTGCCTAAGAGTAGCCTTTGAACAATGAAGTTTTGTGCCTATTTTTCAGTACAATGTACAATCAACAGAGGATATCATTACTTGGACAGGATACTATTTACTCTATCTCTGATTCATAATGAAATTGTCTGCCATTTTAAAAATGAAAAAAAATCATTCTAAATTTTTGTATGGTCTCTAATAATAATAATAATAATAATAATAATAATAATAATATTAAAATCACAGTTCACCCTATCTGAAACCTTTTTGTTCTCTGTTGACAAGACTGCCTGTTTATGCATACTTTAGCATAGCAGGGAACTTGACATACTGTTTCTTTACAGCAACATCATCATAATTTAACTAGTGTTTGTTAACTTGTTGTACTACAGAAATTGCATCAGAAAGTTACTATAGTACAGCAATAATATCAGGTTAATGATACCCAAATACAGATGTCAGCATACTGCTTGACTATAGTAAAGATATCATAATATTGCAATAGCACAGCAGTGGTAATATCATGGTGCTGCACCACTGTAATGATACCAAAATAACCTGCAGTACAACTATGCCAGTCTGTTGCTGCACTCCTTACAGTCCTACAGTAAGGATGTAAGAATACTGTTGCAGCACACGAGTGATCTCAGCATGCTGCTGTGCTATAATAATAACATCTACAATGTCACTGTGCTATAGTAATAACATGCAAATACTGCTGTGTCACATTATTAACATCAGTATGCAGCTGTAGTACACCAGTGATATCACTCCCTACTATAACATAGCAATGGCCTACAGATGCTGCCTTACTATAGTAATAGCATCAAAATGCTGCTGTGTCACATTATTAACATCAGTATGCAGCTGTAGTACACCAGTGATATCACTCTCTACTATAACATAGCAATGGCCTACAGATGCTGCCTTACTATAGTAATAACATCAAAATGCTGCTGTTATGTCATTAGTATTGGTTGTATTACAGTAATAATATCAGCATGCAGCTGATACTCTAGTAATAACATTTTAATACTGCTCTATACCACATTAGTAACACCAGAATTCTGTTGTAACACATTAGTAATAGAAGAATGATCTTATATCCCAATAATAACATCAATAAGCTGCTGTTCTATAAGGATAATATTCAAATGCTTCTCTATACTATGCTAGTAACACCAGAATGCTGTTGTAACACAGCAGTGAAGTCAGCATACTGCTTTATCACAGAAATGATACTATGATTTTGCTGTAGCATAATAGTAATATCAACATACTGCTGTGTCACAGTAATGATAACAAAATGCTGCTGTTACCACAAAGGTTATCTCATCATGGTGGTATATAACATTAATGGTACCAAAATGCTGCTGTAGCACACAGGTGATCTCACTTCACTGATGTATTACAGTTACAACAAATTTGTGATATCAGCATGCAGTCATACCACAGTAATGTGATGGAATGATTCACTAGCATTACAATGATGTCAGAATGTTCCTTTACTACAGGTGGGAGGTATGAAAATAGTTCTGTGAAACAGCAATGAAATTAGCATGCTGTTAGGCCTTAGTCTTGAATAAGAATATCACCATAATACAGCAGAGATCACAGAATGTTGCTGTGTCATGACACCACAATGTAGTGCTGCTGTACTCAGTAAAGAACTGGGACTTCCACTGTAATGCATTTCAAAAATCAAAATGCTATTGTATCATAACTGCTTTGCCATATTCAGCCCTCTTACAGTGCAACAATATCAGAAAGCAGCTGCACTAGGGTGTCAATATTATAATGCTGCTGTACAAAAGCACATCTGTCATACTGACGCTCTACCCAAGTAAAGATAACAGACTGTGCCTTACACTCGATGTCAGAATACAGTTATAGCATATAGTAGTTGTATTGGTTGATGCTAAAGCATCATTTATGATGTATTACAACAGTGATACCATAATGATACCATAATATGATAACAATGCCCAAATATTTCTTATCCGCCACAGTGCTCATAATAATGCCACTCTGCCACTGTCATTTGGTCAGAATGTTAGCTAAAGTACTCATGTTTGCTCTCTACTGGAATACTGTGTTATAATGACACTTTATACCATGCTAAGAAGATTAGAATGTTGCTTCTATGCCATATAATGTGATGACAGTATGATATTGCACTATTTTATGAATGTCTGAATATTTTCTAGATACAGGACTGTTAGAATACTGAAACCCACTGTACTTCTCAGTCTGCTACTAACACGATAATACTATACTACATGCTACAGCATCAGATAACAGAACTGCACAGTACTCATCAGAATGCTTTAATACTACAGCAGTCACAGTAGGATGATATTGCATTAGCAATGTACGAGTATTTTAAGCACTGCAGTATCAGAATACAAAATACCTCAATACTCATCAGAATGCAGACTCTTTACAATGGTTGCACTAGGATAATACCGTCTTTAATTAGTAATGTCTGAATGTTTCTTAACTATGGCAGGGTATCAGAAAACTGAATGTCACTGTAATCATCACAGTGCAGAATGCTGAGATTCTACAACAAGGATACTGAGTCGATACTGTAGTACATTAACAACATCAGAATATGTCTTAACCAAAATAATGGTATCATATCAGATTACTAAACATCATAGTACTTATCAGAATGTTGGCACTCAGCAGTGATTGGTCCAAGATGACAGTGCACTATATAAACAATGTCAGAATATATCTTCACAACAGTAGCATCATTTTAGAATGCTAAATGCCAAAGTACTTAGCAGAACACTAACATGAAGCAGCACTGACACAGTGATAGCCATGCACTAAATAAGCAATATCAGAATATGTCTTAACCACAGAAGTAGTATTATATCATAGTACTGAATAACACAGTGCTCATCATAATGCTGCTGCACTAAAAAAGCAACAAGTGTAATATACTTTAGTACCATTGTTAGGGTGCTTTAACTATAGCATGTGTATCAGGATTATGAATATCACAGCACGTATCAGAATGCCGCTATAACAAGAGAAATATAGCACTTCTATAGGTCAAAGGTGTATTCTAGGCTAATAACCACTGGGGTCCTTATAAGCCTAGTCAAGCATCCCATTATCCTGCAAATTTAGGTGCCTTGGAAGTTATTTTAAGGGGTGAGATAGGGCAAGATTTACAGACTGCCTGCCCCATAATCAGTCTATACAGCTTTCTTCCTTTTTTCCTTTTCTACAGCCTGTTACTGAGAGGTACTTCATAACTTGCACTTGCATAGAGAGCTCAGATATTGTTTAGACAAAACAAAGCCCTTTCAAAAATCTGATCTGCTTTCTGTTTCTTTTCATACCAAAACTTTGGGTTTGGCAATTTCTAAGCAAACCATCTCCTCCTAGATTTCAAGGGACATTTCTTTTTGTTATAGCTTTCATGGCAAACAGCTGTCTGCTTCTATTCAGGCTTATTCTACTAGAGCAGTGGCTTCCTCAAGGGCTTTCTTCAGGAGTTTGGATAACAACTCCGTCCTTAAAACTGCTACTTGGTCTTCTGTTCACACATTTAGTAGGCAGTACAAACTGGATGTCATTTCCATAGCCAGAGCAGGATTTGCCAAGGCTATCCTTCATGGGTTTGAAGATTTCTCCTTCTTGCCTTCTTCCTCCCTACCTTTACTGTAGCTTTTGTATTCTCCGAGAGGTTATGAATACCACAGCAGTGATACAGAAGAACATAGTATAGTTGTGTAAAATATTACCATAACAGCAGATGTCCTCCTTTTCACTGTTCCAGTACTCACTCCCTCCCTCTTACCCCCTTTTTCCCTCTCCTACCATGGGTGGTATTTTCTTTCAAGCCAAGAGGATCTTCTCTCTTTCCCATCCTATTTCTGGATGTAAGTGCTCTCTTTTGCACTGGAGGCCCTGGTTTTCCCGGGACACTTCAGTTATGGATTGAGAGTGTACGTGCATCACCTTTATGCCCTATGCTTGAACAGGAGCATACATCTGACATACAATGTTCCTAGGTAAAACAGGGTTTGGTATACTGGCTGGATATTGGGCTTCCTTGGCAGGAGAGCCCAGAGATGATGAATACAACAACAGTGGAAAGGATATCTACTATTATGGTAAGATTTTGCACAACTGTGCTTTCAGCATTTTGAAAGTGGGCAGTCTTATCTGGACAGAGATTTAACTATAATGTATTTTTGAATAATATGGCAACACCTACCCACCTCTTTTTGTGTCTGTCAAGTCTGTCAAGTCTTAGTATATTATAGCCATTTGTTCATTTTTTATTTATTTTTTTAACCTGGTTTCAGTCATGAATATGTCAGGAGAGTAGTGTGTTATGGTTGCATGGATATCTTGGATTTTATTATTAAGGCTTCTAACATTTGAGTTTAATAGTAGGATGGTATCATGTCTATTTAGGAAAAAAGGGTTGGTAAAGCTGTAGATGGTCGATATGGATTTGCAGGTCGATGCACTTGATGTGGGCCAGGGCTAAGGTGTATGTCTCCACAGATAGTTATGTTGTTTAAGGTAAGATAGTCACAAAGAAGGCATTTTAGTTTGTGTTTTTGTTTTATGTAATGTAGGGAACAGTGAAGCATTATTAAGTAGCATTTGAGACAGAAGGTCTTTGGGAACTGTATTTCTAGATATCTGTAAGACAATAGGCTAGAAGTACTGAAATGGATTCGGTCCGGTGATAACTTAATATAGTATGTGTTGTAGAGTAAGTAAGAGAGTGAAGGTATGGAAATTGTGAATACTTCATTTGAGTAAAAAAAGCTTGAAGGGATAAAAGTGAGATGAAAAGAATGTTAGTAGGTTACATGATGCCTTAGAGAGTGTAAGGTAGGTTTAAATTTAAACATTTGCATAAGATGGAGCTGTGCAACTGATGTATTATGATGTGATGCAGACAATTTGTTGTTTGTTAATTACATGATTGCAGGATTGAGCATTCAAGTGTATAAAAGTAGTCTATATGAGGTGGGTGAGATTTGGGAGTAGGGTAGGGGGGTTGAGTGAGCCCAAGCAAGGTGGGTTGCACCAGAAAAACAATAGCTAGTGTGTTACACAAAATCAGTTTTCCACAATAGGTCCAAGATCAGTTATACAGGACTTTGATTAAACAAGGATGACCATGAGATTAATTTAGAAAAGTAGTATATTGGTTTTGAGGTGTAGTAGTGAAATCTAGAGGAAAGCCAATCATATGCGACAAGACTAAGGAACACTTATTTAGGTCACCTAGCCTTTATTATTAAGTGAGTAAGAGGATAATATAGGTATACCTGTTTCCAGCGACAAAGATTTATGTAACAATTAACAACTTAAATGCATTGATTACATACCAAGTGAGTTATGTTATGGTAATAGAGTAGAAGCTGTTCTTGGTACGTTAAATATTGGGATGTAGGAGATCTCCTTAAATTTTCAGTAAGTGCTCCTTTTGTGTATGTGAACAAAGCTCAGGTCATTTTGTGGTGTCAACAAATTTGATGCCCAAACATAGATATAAATGCCTGTTGGACTACCAGACTTTGCCTGGCCATATTCCCATTTGTGCCATTGTACTCCACTTGAGCCATATTCCCATTACAATGCCCAAGTGGGGTACTATATTAAATGTAAGGAACCTCAGTGGACATTCCAGGTGTTGGTCAGGTACATGCTGAAGGGGCCATTGTACTCAATGATGAGCCTGAGGAGGGCTGAATACAAGGGAACAATGACTTCCTTGGACCTAGATGCCATGCCCTTGCTTATGGGTTGAGCAGCACAGAATGTTTTCTTACTACCTTAGACACACATTGGTCAAAAGTCAGGTTGCTATCTACATGTGTACCCAAATCCCTGACAAGTGGTTATACTCTCAGGTGGTGTGCTATCAATGAAGTAAGTTTCTAGGTTGCTTGACTTTCCAAAGGGTACTATTATACATTTATTGGCACTGAGTTTTATGTTATGGCTTTGGAACCAGTCATTTGTCTGTGTTAGTTCTCCCAGTAGGATGTTATTGTCCTTGGAGGTGGACTTCTATGACTACTCCTAGTTTGCAATCATCTGTACCTCATCAGCCAGAGTCCCTTAGCATTTTGATGTAGATGTCCTAAAGGAGCAGACCCAGCATACAGTCCTGAGGGCCTCCACTAGTGACAGACCTCTTAGTGGAAGTGATTCCCACCTATCCTAACTTTCTGGGTCCTGAGAACCAGCTGGCTATCCAGTGCATAACACAGAGGTTTGTGTCTATATCCATGAGTTTGTTTACAATGTCCAAGTGTGGTATTGCATCACATGACTTAGCCAGGTCAAGGTAGTCAGTATGGACATTTTGCTCTTATCTATTGCTTTGGTAACCTTCTCAAAGATGTCTGCCAGATTAGGTAAGCATGAGACGCCCTTCAGAAAACCAAACTGTGTTGGATGCAGTGTTTGAAGGTGTTATATGTCTTTATTAATCATCTCCATGACTTTGCATAAGTGACTAGTCAGACTTATGGGTCTGTTGATGGTTCTCCATTTGCAAGGCACAAAGCCTGCCTGGTAGCTATGGTTAAACAGTAACTTTTCCCATCCTATAACTACAGCAGGGGTATTAGGATATACTGAATACCACAGCACTCATCAGAATTCTGCTGTATGAAAACAGTGTTAAGAATAATAATGTACTTTAATATTCATTCTAGACAGTGTCAAGAGTGCTCTGTAACTATAGCAGGGGTAGTATAAAAATGCTGAACATTACCAAACTGTTTAGAGTTATGCTGTGTCATAGCAGTAATATAGTAATATACTGCAGTATGCAGCTATGAATGCTAATATCTTGCAACAGGACTGTCAGAAATGTTCTGTTTCACATTAGTACTGATAGAATTTTTCTGTACTTGAGATGAGATACCAGAACTGAAGTAGTAATAATGCTGCTAAACCATATGAGGTACTTCCGACTACAGGTGCATCAGCAGCAAGGTTCAAATGTTGCACTAGAAGTAACATAGTAACATCATCAGAATGCTGTTGTACCAGAGAAGTGATGTCAGACTATTATTGTAAAACAGCAGTGATGTCAGATTGTTACTAAAGTTCAGCTAATGTCTCATTACTTTGTTACTGAAGTATAAAATCCCATGTCCTTTGAGGCTTCAGCATACACAAACTGTAATTTGTCATAAAGAATGTGTCAGCATGACCTGAAGAGCCTCAAGAGAATCTTGTGTTAAATGATAAACCAAACAAAATGCTGCCAGCATGTGCAGATGTTAAGTGAATTGCATTAAATACATTGTGTTCGTTTATTTTTTGCTGTTTTTTCTTTATCTGACTGCCGAAACTGAGTTAGAAAGCAGATATATGTTTTGCAAAATAATATATGGGTATAATTCATCATGTTATCTATATTCTCTGTGGAATAAGTGCCTTGGGTATCACTGCGTCTAAGAATTTTCCATACAAATCAAATCCTAAGTTTATAACGTAATTCCACAAAATTATTTTAGAAGTGGAATCATAAGGGTAATCCACCCAAACGTACTGATCGTTAATCTGTTGCTATATGTAACTTCAGAACAGAATTCATCAGTGCACTAAACCTTGGTTAGTACATATTGTATTTCTGAAACATACCATATTTTTAAATCAGTTTTTGAAAGAGAAATTAATATTCTTTAAAGACATTCAGAAGACAAGAATATGCCAAACAGCTTTGATTCTTATAATATATTCTCTCATGCTTGCATAAAAAGTAAATAAATTAAATATGCAGCTGAATACATGAGCATTGCAAACTTTCTTGTCTCTATATGTTTTTCCGTGTATGCAGTTATCCCCTTAATACCAAGATGACATGACCTTTAAAAATACTCTCCTATGAAAATGTGGCATAAATAGGGTCCTTGACTGTATTTTTGTAGGGCAGCAAAAATGTTTCAGATAAGATACCTTAAATCAATACTATCTGCTAGCTTAAAATGCTGTCTTTTAGTTTTTAATATTAAAACATTTCTGGAAACAACAGGATTACATACCATGAATTCACAACTTGGTTGTATATGAATCAAAATGATTTCATAGATAATTGGGAACTCTAAGAATAAGGTCATCAGACCATCAGTTACCAAGGCAGCTGGGAGATCCAAAATCCTATACATTTTAATTGTAATTAATGCTAGTTTAGGATACATAGCAAAGGACACAATAGATATATTCAGGACCAAGCTATCATACAGTTAAGGAACAGCAACTCTGGAATGATGATCTGCAACTAGGCTAACATTTCAATTTGTTTGAAAATTACAAATAAGGCCAGCAATATGATGAGAAAAAACTTAAATCTCAAACCACAGGCCAGAAAGAAATATTCAAAGCCAAGTCAGGTAAAAATGACAACACTGGACATCTTCAGTAAAATACAGCAACAATTTCAATAAAAATGAACATGTACAAACTACTTGAAACTTGACTTATAAAACACGATAAGTGCTTTCGTTCTGATGTTATACTACAAGGAACTTCATCAAATCGAAAAAAAACTTAAATCTGGAATTTATTTTTTGTTTTTTGAATATAAATCTAATAAACTCAATAAACAAAAAGAGAGCAAGAGGCTTTCCAGCAACATGCATTTTCTAAATGATAAGAAGTGTGAAAATGTAATGTCTGGCTTCATTGCATCTTTAGTGATTTACCATTAAATTAAATATTTTGAGAGACAAATTTTGAGACAGTTGAGAGGTCTGGGGATGGCTTTGAAAGTCTTGCACTGTATGAATGTTTCATTCATTTGCAAACAAATTATACATTGCTTAGGTAGGTCAAAGTTGTGTTCAGTTAATCCTCAGAGTATCAGAGCAGAACTGCAGTTCTCTGTTTATCTGCTCTAACACTCTGAAGACTAATAAAGATTATCAAAAAAAACAACAGGCTCCTGAGATTTGTCTTGCTGTTTCATTGTTTGCTGATAGCCTTTCATACTCACCACATAGGATCCTGAGAAGTAGGATGGAACTAACCTAACCAGCAATCAGCAACAGTGGTCTTAGTACTGATTGGACACATCCTGGGTGGATTAACAGAGTACAATCGTGGGTGAGAATTACCACAGAGTTCTCAGTATCTCTGGATATAGTTCAATGTATTACCTTGTTTCATTCATTTGATCATGATAAGACATCTGAAGTGTACTCAGTCAAGAAAGTGGCTGTACTTGTTGGGCACGTGTATGTATGTGTGTGTGTGTGTGTGTGTGTGTGTGTGTGTGTGTGTGTGTGTGTGTGTGTGTGTGTGTGTGTCTGCGTGTGTGTCTGTGTGTGTCTGTGTATGTGTATGCGTATGCTTCAGCATATGTGTCTGAGTGTCTCAGTCTGTGCCTCTGTATCTGTGTGTTCCCATGTGTGTATTCTAGTCTATATGTGTGCGGGTTTGTGCCTCTGTTCCTGTATACATGTACATTAAATATTTGCATAAGTTGTATTTTGGATGTAAAATCCTTCCAACAACAAGTACATATTCTACAGTTTGGTACATTAGACAGAGTAACTATTTTGCATCAAAATTAATAAAAAAATGTATGTGCTAATAAAAATCAAATGCCAACCAATTTAACAGCTAGCCCATTATCTAGGTACAATAATACCTTTTGGGGCTGGTGAGGCTCAACACAACTCCTTACAATGTCAGTTATTTCCCTGATAATGCCCACTCATGACTCTTAGGCAAAGGGCTGTTAAATTGTTTTGCATTTGTTTTATTTTATTTTTTTTTGGGGGGGGGGTCTGTTTGTTTTATTTTTGTTTTTTTTGGGGGGGGGTTGTCAGCCATTTCCCTGATAATGCCCACCACATGAGGCCTATGCTCTTGAAAAGGAGATGTAAGCCTTTTATACACATGCTGATGATATTACAATTACCAAATGCCTAGATACAGCCAGATTATGTTTCTGAATATTTTAAATTCATGCACTTCAGTCCTTACCCTGAAGAGATCACAACTTTGTTTTTCATAAGAATCAGGAGAAAGGATCAAAATCAGGGACAGTGCTTAAATATTACTTTAATTTGCCTTAAACATTACAACATGTTTTGAATCAATTTGTATTTTCTGAAGAATATAGAGCATAAAACTCTGTCTGGCATTACTGAAGATTACCGTCAGTCAGTAATTTATCAGAAAATAAAAAAAAAATATTTGGGATAGGTAAAAGAAAGCTACAAGGCAGAATTAAGGAGAGTTGAGAGCTATGTTACTCAGACCTGATTTCCACTAAACTGTCCCCTCTACCTACCGTTTGGGCAATGTCCAACTGATTCAGTGATAATCTGTAAAGATCATTTGCACAATATTCACTGATTCGGGTATTCAAAATAATTGTTGCGCTGCCAGCTGTGCTACTCAAAGACCTGTAGTAATGAGTGATTTGTAGTTCTTTGAAGACAACATGTTGGTAATACAGAGACTCCTCTGTGTGTAAAACACCACTTTTTGTACCTGTGGTGCTGTGGAAAGACAAGAATCCACATTCCCCTAGTTGTTCACAGATTGAGAGGTCAGCTATCTTAGTCCTGTATTCCTACCGTCCCTTACTGAAGTCGTTCACCATAGACTGGTCATCAGCCATTCCTCAATCAGTGAATTAAACCTACTCATTTATATGGACATGTGGCATCAAAGGGTAAATGAACTGTTTTATAAGAGCAGTGTGTGTATGGTTGTATGCATGCCCTTGTGTGACAGTGCATGTCTATGCATACGTGTGAGTGTTTTCATGCTTTTGTGTTTATACGTGTCTGTCTTCACCACAAATTAGATTCTGTGTCTGGGTTTAATAATAGATGTACAACTATTTGATGTGTTTCACTGAATTCTGCCTCTAGACTGTTTTAACAATACTTTTAAGACGAAAAGCTTAATTTTGAAAGTTTGGTACTGTATGCATATTTGGTTCTTTGTCTTGTGCAGTTATTTCATATATCAATGACATTATTTACTCAGTACATCAGATTTAACTCTAATTGTTTTTACATTTACTAATAGTGTGTTTAGACATTAACATAAAGTCTTTACAAAAAAAAACTACTTCACCAACTCTAAGTTACACCAGAGGACAACTGGATGAAATTTTGAGCTGTGAATCTTCTACTGGAACATCTTAGTACTAGACACCATCTAACTTAGTTACAATAAAATGGAAAAGTGAAGATTTCACATTAGTCCACAATCTATGATTATCTCCTTCTTTAGATAGTGCTCAGACTACCAGGCCAAGATACCTCCTAATTTGGCAACAGGTAATTACATTTTAGAAAAAAAGTGTCTATTTGTATAACAAGGTATATTTTCAAGAACTGCGTAAATGGATTTTGATCTGTAATTGGTGGAAATAAGGTCCAGACTGAATCCACGTTCCTTTACAGACTACAGTAAAAATATACAATTCAGAGTATCTCATTACTTCAAGTATTACTGGAATGTGCAAGTACTTGCATGTGTATCTGTTCATATCTTTATTTCCAAAAATGTATACCTGTTCCACATTCCTTCCCTAGGTCATTAAGGAACACTGCACAATATGTTGTGTTTTTTGTTTGTTTTTTTACAATCCTTCCATGGGTTATTAATGAACATGGGCAATGTTGTGTTTTGATATTACAAAAAAGGTGCTTTGTGCTTATGGAGGTCAAATCACAAGGTAAATTGGGAAGTACCATATCCTGCTTTTTTTCATATGTTTGTTAGTCAGTTCTGACCATGAATAATGGTAAAAGTCCCAATATTTTAAAAGAAAATGCTTTCTGTCATTAATCTAAATGTTGCAGGAAACTACACTACTGTCATTCAAACACATTACGGTGATATTAAATAATATAGAAAAACAAGATTGTATACCATTCTGAAAATTAATCCAAATAACTTGGATAGGCTGAGGGTTTGGATGGCCTACAGTGTGCAATATTTTGTTTGGAAATGATCTATTTTGGTAATTCATTAAGGCAGCAGCCTTGTGTATCCTGAACACCCAGGCAGCATATTATTACACAGCACAGCTGAGTGCATTATTGTATTTAATTTTTTTCTTTGTGGCTAATACAGGAGTATCACTATCGCTGCTACATTCAAAGTACAATGCATCAGCCACTCAGGTTGGTTGGATTTGCATATGTGCTACACATTCATATTTAAAAAAAAGACTATAAAGCAATAAACTTCTTTTGGTTAAAACCAGACACATATCTTAAAGCATTTCAAAATAAACTGCATAATAAAACTTCACTTCTACAGAGGTGTTTGCAATATAGCATTGCTACAATAGATACAAAATGATAAGTTAGTTAAAAATCACCTCAAAGCATTTTGTCTTCTGCACTGGAATTAAATAATTTAGAACTACTGCAGTGATATTGCAATAAACATATTTTTCAAAATAACTAATGACAGCCTCCCCTGCCCTGAATATTTTTTATTGCTGATATATATATATATATATATATATATATATATATATATATATATATATATATATATATATTCAGTAATTCTAGTAAATATTGACCTCCACCGCCTCAAATACCTGAAAAATGAAAAAAGTACTAATAGCTACATTTAAAAAGAATGTATACTTAGGATGAAAGGAGAAAAACATCCATAGTCATTAGAGGGAATAGTTTGCAATGTGGAACATGCTGTGTACTTATTTAGGTATATGCAGTGGAAATCTGTTACCCTGGGGTGGTAAGCAAATAAGCTTTGTTGCTCATGAGGAGGGATTCAGTAACATTACTCCAGAGTGTTTCACATGTAAAAGAAATAAGACTGAAAAGTTCCACCCATAAAACAGCACTGCAATGACAGAGAGATGCTTGGAGCAGTAAAGTGGAACTGAAATAAAATCAGACAATAGTACCACAAGGCTGAAATGACAAGCCAAAGTGCTACTATTGTTGTCCTACACAAGGGTGGCCCCTCTGTAGAGAGCCAGGGAATTATATGACCATAAGCCTCACCAGTAAAGAAACAGAATATATCATAGCAGAATTCATTTATACAGACAAAGTCATCTGAACTGATCCAGATCTCAATCAGTTTAGTTTTAGGAGGTACAAGTCCTGTCCCCTGAACCTAGTAAGCTGGTTTCAATAGATTACAAAGGCTCTGGACAGTTCTTGCTCAGTTTACTCTGCATATCCTGATCTGTCCAAAGCTTTGACGATAAGGCCCATGCTGGTATTATTAAAAAGTTAATCAGTCTTAATGTATGCCACTATGTTATCAGCTGGCTTGCAAACTGACTATCCCACAGATAGTTGGGAAATTTGTTGATACTGTCTCTGAATCAAAAATTGTAACTACTGAGGTCAACACTGGACCTACTCTTGCTGGTCTTTATTTTGCAGACATCCAATCCAGTATCCCAAAAGTGTGTTTGACCAAGTTTGCTGATGCCTGTAAGCTGGGCACTGTGTAAGAGACTTCTCTGTATGGAACATTTTCAGTCCATATATCTCTAGTTAATCACTGTATATTAATCAGATCAGACAATAGTAGTAGATGTAGCAAACTTAAACTGGTCTTAAGTAAAAAAAAATAATAAAAAATATAATTTGAAATATTGCACAGAATTACTAAGTATTCAAAAGTAACTTAAGCAAGGCAAGCAGTCTGTTTCCAGTTGAAAAGTCTTTATTAAGTACACAGACAAGCGATCCAAGTTAAACAAAAATAACAGAGCAATAGTTTCCTCACAAGATTTCTAAATATCTACATACTTTTTATCAGTCAAGGGAGTGGTTTATTGTGCTGTAAAACAAAATGTTATTGGTACACATGTTAAATTCACATCCCTTCCCTCATCAGTGTGACATTCGAGCTGGTCCTGCCCTACTTAGTAGCTGTCATAATAATAAAACCGTTATGTACTTTAAAAAAATGTATAATGATGTGGTACCTCTTATTTAACCAGATTATTAAGTAGATTATTATGTCTGTGATTTTATTTAAGACAATATACTACATGGCTGGAAATATATCAACCTTAGTCCATTTGGCAATCAAAAAATATATATAAATACATACATATACACTTTGCATGTAAAAAATCAATTGTAAAATTCATATTTTGTTTTCATAACCTATTATTAACAAAGATCACTTTCGTCCTTCTAGACATCTTCAGGTCTGTGTACAAGAACCCTAAAAACTATCTATAAAAATATTATTGTATAATTAGTTAGTATTGTTATTACACATCCTTTTGAATAAAGTGGAAAAAAGAGAACAAGAAAAGGAAAAAATAATAAGAAAAAAATGTATGATGATGGAAACAAAATATACACTTAAATTATACATGTTTTCTTATTTTTTTTTTTATTTCCAATGAAGCTATAACATATAAAGCTCTCACAATGTGTCTTCTGCACAGAAATAAATTGAGAATTCTCATTTAATCGTTCCATGTAAAACCTTCTTTCTGAGCCCTTCTTGGACAAATGTATTGAAAAGACTGGCTTTTCTGTCCTCCCTTTATGTTATGATGCTCCAGTCTGCACTGCAGTAAGGTCCTGCATAATTACCACCACCCTCTTACCTGCCCATACATTCATCCTGTGATTTGTTTTTTTTCAGTTTTGTTTTGGCCCTTAATGTTGATGTTCAGATCTCAACCTTGTCTTTCTGTCCCATTCATTCCTTCAATGACTAACTACATTCACATTACCAGATGGAATAAAACTTGCCCTGAAGGGAGCCAACGTGCTAAGAGAATTTTTTTTTTTTTTGTAATACCTTACCTACAGTCCTGTCTTTTCCCCATGCTCAATGTGAAATGATGTCCATGCAAGCCAGACTACAGACAATTTGCTTTTGCACATCACCTTTTTTATGGGGACATGGTACTAGGCATCCACTATGAGCTATAGCTCTTATCCAAACCTCCAGGAGCATACTTCTCAAACTCTTAGAGCAAGAAATCTGGGCAAAGGCATACATAAAAGTGGGACAAAGGCTCAAAGATAGGGACAATTTTTAAATATCGCTCTTACAAACTTAGAATGTTGATAGAATAACAGGTGTTGCATTAGCATGTGATTTCTGAAGGGTATGAAGTCTGAAACTCACATGCCTGTCATTATTTCCTAACTTCAATCTTCAATGAGTTGCCACTAATTTGCCAGAAAAACACAATTTTATGAAAAGCAGACTAAAAATATAAGGCAAAAACCTGGACATTCTGCAAAAATCTGTACAGTTGAGAGCTATGTCCATGAGAGTTTGCCATGCTAGTCAAACCATCTGACTAGTCAACACTAATCAGTCTATATTGGGTATGAATATAGGGACAAACTCCTTTTGTTCAAAGCTGATGGTGGGCTCATTCTCTTCCCTGGCATACGTCAGATGTCCTTCTGTTCTTTTTTCAGTGCCTTTTAAAAACTCCCTATCCACTTGTGCCCAAATATACACTACAGCACCACTGTCACCATGCCCAACTCACCCTTGTAAAAGACCCAATAGCTGGATATTTCCATAGCCCATCTCAGCTTGTCATTGGTCTATATCTTGGCTATGCAAGCCACATCTCTTTACAATCAACATCTAATGCTTGTAGTTTTGACATCATCATTTCTTGGCTTCTAGAACTGCTAAGCATGACCCTGCCCCCTCTCCATCTATCTTTCGCTGCTGGTCTATGCATTTGCTCTTTCACATTGTCCCACCTCCTTCTACTGCTTTTCCTTCTAGCATTTATCTTCTTATTTGTAAACCTTCCATTCCTACATACCTATCTTTTCTCAACTTTGTTGCTTTCCATTCCCCTTCCTTGGTGTTATCAGATTGCCTCAGATTTCCGATACTATGTGATTACTGAGCTGTTAGAAATGAAAAAGGCACTCCATGCTGGACTTAAGTATTCAATACATGGGAAAACTGCAGATCTATGCTTCTACTGTGGCTTATTATTGCTTTTCTTTCCTTTGCTTGTGCATTGCCTTTACTTTTATGATTTTGCAGCTTCTCAAATAGCAAATTGGAATTCTCTTACATTTCATTATAAACTACAAAAGTAGTGGTGTTAAATCAGGTCAAAGAACTGTGATATTTTAAAGCTCTAATATCATTTGTTGGCAGCATGCACCATTAAGGAAGTTAGATTTTTTCTGAATGTCTGTACATTCATGAGAATGGAATTCATTTATGTTACTGAATTCAATACACATTGCGTTATGTTTTTGTTACTTAGCATTCCAGAATACATAACGTCTGATATAAAATACATATTTTTCCTTTTTAAAATGAACAGCGTTTACTTTAGACAGACTGTATTGTAACAGAAAAAAATTTTGTTTATATTTGTAAATGAATTCAGTTTCAGAAATGCTGTGACTCATTTTATAAGCTGGTGTGTCATGAATGCAAAAAGTTTTGTTTGGTCACATATGCCACATCCAACTTGAAGGATTCGAGACAAGAACCTCTTCTGCTATCCCAAGTTCAGATTGCAATGTGAAATGTGCTATATTAAGATTTATATCAGTACAAGCTTTGTATGAAACTGAATGAACTCACATAGCTTATCTTAGCTATTTACTGATTACAACTGGCAGAGAAAGCAGTTCAAAACTGTAAGTAGGAGAGCAGCACAAGAAAAGCAGAGGGTTACATGAATAATCCAAGGAATATTAAAAGTATGTGATTTACTGAAAAGTTTCAGGAGCTTAGAATGTGCAAAGTTAAATTAAGCATACCGTAGACAGCTAATGCACATATCAAGGGATGGGTCCACCTTGCAATTTCAAAATAATGAAATATCGAATTTTAGTATTTCAAGCAAAAATAATGAAAGGGCAGTTTTTGAAACTGCATGTTAACGAATTTTAGGTTTTCAAATTTGCAGTAGTTGTGCGGTGTGTAACCTATAGCGTACTGTCTCTTTAAGGTATAGTGTATTTTGGGGTTTAGATATGGTGGTTGACATGTGGTTATGTCCAGAAATAGGTAAGTCTATGTTTTTAAGGGTTTAATGTTTTGTTCTTTAATCTTTATTGAATGTGTTAGGAGTAGATTGGGTTACGTAGGTGAGAGAGTGAGTTTGTGTGTGTGTGTGTGTGTGTGTGTGTGTGTGTGTGTGTGTGTGTGTGTGTGTGTGTTTTGATTTTTGTACATGTGTAGTGTGTGTGTTTTTCACGGGTGTATGTGCGAAAGTGTGCAGTGGACGTGTAGGGCATGTAGTGGCGGGTTTGCTATGTTGCTTGTGGTAGTGCAACTTAGGAGTTGGTATATATAAGTAGCAGGGGTGGGGGGGTGCAGGGGGGCTTGCTGCTTATATATAGATTTCTTGGGTTTTGTGGTGTGTAGATTCTGTTGGTTTGTAATGTTGTAGGATGGTTTGTTGTGTGTATGTTTTTGTTTGTGTGTTGGGAATTGTATTGAAATGCAGAGCATCGCATACTGAAATTTTGGTAAGATGAAGTTTCAGAATTGTGACATTTGCTGTTTTAATTTTTCATTGTAGTGGGTTTTCAACTTTCTTGTCTCAATATACTAAATTTCTGTATTTCAGTATTTCGAGATTTGAAAGGGGACCTCAAGGTACACCACTTCTTCAACTTTCAAATGTTCCAAATACATTTAATAAATAATGGCATCACCTGACTTTTTGCTTGAATGGTAAAACACAGATTGTGAGTTGAGCTGCTCAACCCTGAGTGAATTGTTATACATGTGAAGAGTGTTTCCAGCTCACAAACGCTTGGAATATTGCACAAAGTGACTACAGGTTGGAATTTCATGACTTTATTTTATTTCTGAAAATGTTTCTTTACTGAAGCAATGTTTAGCCATGGACATTTGCACTAACTGAGAATAAAAATATATCTAATTTTTATCTATTTCCTTAAGTGGACACCAAATTCCATAGCTGATTCTTAGACTTACCTTATTAAATGACTTGGTCATACTGTTTTAAGGGAGGGGTGAGATCTGTCCATATTCTTTTCAACAGGTGGGTCTTTCTTCTCCACAAACACAAATCCTTATCGTCACCACCTAGGGAAGTGAAGCACTGCTCTCTCTGAAGGATGAGAATTGGGAGGGAATATACCATATGTCTGGCCTAGAAGGAAAGGCAAGGGATGGGGTTGTAATGACATCACATAGCTCAGACCATGATGTGTCAGTTGCAATCCCCTGCTGCCTACTACACAGTCCCATGCACCCCACATATGCACACACAAAAACATACCCCTGAGGAAGATGATATTAAAAATATAAGATACAAAAAACAAAAGAAGCCTACTAGTGTAGGATAAAATTCAAAGTAAATATAAATTAAAATTCAAATTATTAAAACTAGAAGTGTGAGAATTAATATTTCATTATCTACCAAATAAGTAAGTCAAAAAGATAACTATCTGAAGTCCTGTTAAAGCCAGCCAAGGAGAGAAACTCCCACTTGTACTGAAGTAACATATTCCAAAGTTATGGTACCCTGCAAGAAAAACAGGATTTCATTGAATTCTGAAGTCTCACTCCTGGAAGTGCTAGTAAGTCCTGCTTTGCCAAACAAGGAACCTGGACTAGTAGCATCAAATGTTTTAGATAAGAAGAACCCATCTCATGTAGGGTAAAAACAGTTGGACCTTGAACATAATATGTAAGAGTACAGGTAACATGCATATCAGTAATACATCAGTTCTGCAACAGTTAATGACACTTGGGCTCAATGTCAGACAGTCCAAGGTGTGAAGCATTGAATTAGTTGAAGCTTAAGGCAACCAGTACTGCAATGACCAGTAAAATGTCCTAAAATGGACTAAGGAGTACAGTTCAGGTGAATTTTTTTCAAATGTAAGCATGAACCCTTGAAACAGATGACATCTGATAAGGGAAATGTTAGCCTGTAATTGTGTATTACACAAGAATATATTCTGCTAATACAAAATTTAGCATGTGAAGCAGAAAGCTATGTATAAGGGTCTTGACCTTAAAGTGACATGGTCCAATAATTTCTCCATCCTGGAGATGTTTACTTTCAGGTAATTTCGGCATCCAGTGATTAAAAATAACCAGTCTATAAATCTACATAATAATGGTAGAGCAAACCTTTCCCTCTGATAAGCTATCCAAGTTAAAACATACACATTAAATAAAAGTGGAACTACTAGGGAGCCATGAGGTAATATGCAGCTCATAGGGCATGATGGAGAGGTGTTAATACTACACACCCCTTCTGAGAATATCCTAAATGGCAGGAGAAAAAACAGTAATGAATGGTATCTGTAGAGCCACTAAAATCTTTCCAAAGGAGCCGTACCATGATACACTATAGCAGTGTTGATCCCCCTACTTAATGAAATCATTTACTACCTTGGTAAGGGCCGTCACAGTACTCTGGTGTGTCCAAAATCTGGAAAGGAAAGGACCTTAAGAATATGTGGCTTTCCAAATATATTCAGGTCGTGCACATACTTTTTTCTTGTTAACCTTATCAATGAAATAAAGGCTCAAGATTCAAGATAGCAGTTGTTACCAATATGTTCAGAATTTAAAAATAAATGTGTGTTTATGGCTAAAATTATAAAGAACTCATTAAGTGAAGAAGAAATACCCAAGTCCTCAAGATAACATTGACGAGCATTATTTGTTTAATGTATTTATCCTTTTGTTGACGTGGTTAGTCCCACTAGGCTAATAGCGTCTGTTCAGGGGTGACCTGAGGTGATATGTATACAACAGGGGAAATTTGTCCAGGGCATCAGGGAGCTTCCCCTTCTTATCATTGTTATGAATAGGACACATTTTGCATGAGCACTTCCTGTTTCCATTCCAGGCACAGAGATGGCCAAGAGGAACAGGGAGGCAGATGGAGAGAGAGAGGGAGATAATGAAATGGTGAGAGAAATGGATGAAAAAACTAATATCAGGACTGGAGAATGGATGCAGGATTCTAAGGAGATGTTTCAAAGAAATCTGTTTGATGGAGTTGAGTCAGCAAATGACAGATGTATAATTACCACCCACCAGCCAGGAGAGTTGCTGGATGATTTACTTAAAGAAATGGTGATGCAGAGTGAGCCAGAAAATGAAGGAGATGTTTTCTGGGAGGACATTATGGAGAAAATGCAAAAGGAGGTTACAGAGACAATCCTGAAGAATAGTAGTGAGATGGAAAAGAAAAGAAAGCATATGCAGAGAAAGTAAAAGAAGGCAAAAGGGGAGTACCAGAAAAAAGGCAGAAGAAAATGAAAAATGGAAATTTGTGGTAAGGATTCAAAGTAAAGAAGACAAAGAAATGGACAGGTATATAGTGTGGAACAATTTAATAGCTCATTTTGGTGTAAAATGACATGAGGTAAGACATTTATTGTTATTAACAAACAGTGATTGTGTGACATATTTGAGACGTTTTTTTCAATGGAAAATTTTCTTGGAGAATATGAAAAAAGACTGTAACCCATGGAATTTTTATGTGACAACAGCATTTAACAGGGAAACAAAAAAGAAAATTCATGTACAAATTTGAACAGAGATAGAAAGAGTGACTTTGAAAGTACACTTGAAAACTTTATGTAAAGAAATACTGGACATTACAAAAGGGGGTTATCGACTGGCAGATATATTTGCAACATTGTGTTAAAAATAGAAAGAGAAAAAAATTATATATAAAACAAGCATGACAAATGTTGAAGGAAACTGGCATGTCCAAAATACTGGGGACAACCCAAAACATATTTTAGTTGATTCAGCATTTTAATAAGTAACTCTGATAAAAGAAAACGCTATATTTTTGGCAAAATGGGACATGATTCAAAAAATGTAAATTGAAATGTTATAAATGTGACAAAATTGGACATTTTTGGATGGATTGTAAAAATGAAAATAAGAGTAAGTAAAAAGAAAGCGAAGAGAAGGAACAGATAGAAAAAGTACTTGAAGCAGTAGAAATAAAAGAAAAAAATAAAAGAGAAAAATAATAAATAGAGATATATACGTTTCTAAAATAAGTGATGAAGAATATATAAATTGGGAGATAGAAAAAGAAAAAATAATTTTACTGGTTAAAGACAGAAAAAGAAAATATAAAGTGATATGTACAAAAGAAAAAAGAAAATAAATGGATTTAAAAGAATACATGCAGCTAATGGTTGGGGGTTAGTATAATGGTTAAGGTGATTGACTCACAGACACAAGGTACAGTGTCTGATTCTCACCTTTGGGAGGGAAATTAGCTAGGCTTGGAATGGCCCATTTAAAGCAGCTAGCCTAGTGTGACGCCTGTGCCCTGGCTCAGCAATCAAGGAGCCTCAATCCTCACCACTAACACCAGAGAGGGTGTCTCATATATATGAGGAAAGGGTAACAAATACACACAGTAACGTGCAATTTCCCTTAAGAGCACACAGAGATCACAGTCAGTCCAGGGCTGGTCACTCCCTTGCTCTCCAGGTCCCCAATAAGACCCCCCACTGGCAAAGCTATAGGATCCAGATCTCAGCCGAGCTGGGCAAGCTAAAATCTCCAGCACCCTTTCTGTCCAACCAGTGCTTTGTGTCCCTGCCCAATTAGCTGACACACACACACTTTGAGATAAGAGTTTATACAACCACACAGACACTTCTGGGGAAGGCTGGCACAGGTTCTCCAGCTGTGACCCTTTTACCCAGACTATACGGTAGTACCCTGACACCACCCAGCTAATAATTATCAACTACTCAAAGGCCCTTAAAAGGGTGTCCAATTATTACTGTGCAATATTAGTATCCAATTGGTAGTATGACTAAACAGTTTCAAGGCTTATTAGAGTGACCTGGTATAGGATCCTTATATACATGCAATGTACTCTTAGAGCTTAACTTATCTCTACACAAATCAGCCACAGTTAAAAGGTTTTAAAATATTTAATAATAAATAATTAAAACCACAAGGCAATACTTTCTACTACACAGTCAAGTGTTCAGAGTTCACACAGAAATACTTAAAATAATTCAGTAGTACAGTTCTGACAGAAAAACACTTAGTCTACACTTTATAATTCCTAGCTACTTCTAGCAGAAAACACAGTTCTAACATACTACTTACATAAAGAGAGCATAAGGCACTGCTGAGTTGGATGTTCAAGACAAAAATGCTTAATGCCTTCTTATTCTCTCTGTTTGAATTGCTATTGCAGTTCTGATAAACATTGCATCATCTTTTTACACTTCCCTGGTGTTCCCAGGCTACACATTAACTGCATTTACATTCTTAACATCTCCCTTTTGTTATGTTACAGCTGGTCAGGAACAGAGCAATAAAAATACATTTGCATGTTTAAATCTAGCAACTTAACTCTTGGTTAAAACAATAGAAAGAATTTCTTCATCTAGACTTTTCAGCACCACTGCTACTTCAAAGGGTCACAACATGCTTTACTTTGGTCAGTAGAATGCACTGTTGTCACATTTATTTAAGTTCAACATTCATATTTACAAATCATAGAATTATCTGCACAATTCAATCTGGCTAGGCTGGCAGCCTTCACCCATCTCTACCAGTCTTCACCCCCCCCCCCAGGAGAACTCAAGCTTGTTTTTCAAGTCATGCTTGAGGAATGCCTTTTGAGAGGGTTAGGTCTATCTGAGTATACCTACCCCATTTCCTATCTTGACAGTCCATCTGCATTGGCATTGCTACTCCCACTGTGGTTCTGCACTGACTTAGCATATGCTTGCAACCCCAGGCTCCATCTTAGCAACTTGGCATTTTGCTGACTGGCTCTGTTTAACCATGTTAGAGGATTGTGATCTGCCATAACAGTGAATTTTCTTCCATACAGATAAGGCTGAAGTTTCTGCAGTGCCCACACTATGGCTAGACATTCCTTTTCTACTGCTACATAGCATTCCTCCCTGGGTTGGAGCCTATGACTGAAATAAACCACAGGGTGCTCTTCCCCCTCTGAAGAAATCTGGCTAAGTATAGACCCCACCCCATGGTTTGAAGCATCCACCTGCACAACAAATTCTTTGCTGTAATCTGGACTGGCTAACACAGGGGGTCCTCCCAAAGCTTCTTTAAGCTTCTGGAATGCCTGCTCACATGCTAGGGTCCACACTACCGTATCTGGCCTGTTCTTTCTTGCTAGGTCTGTGAGGGGAGCAGCTATGGTATTATAACTGGGGACAAACTTTCTGTAATACCCTGCTGTCCCTAAAAATGCAGTCACCTGATTTTTAGTAACAGGTGCAGGCCATGCCTGAATGGCTTCCACTTTGGTAGGTTCTGGCCTTATTTTACCACTCCCCACTCTATGTCCTAGGTAGAAGACCTCTGCCATACCCACCTGACATTTGCTTGGCTTAATGGTCAACCCTGCCCACTGTAGTCTGCCCAGCACCTCCCTGACATGCTGAAGGTGCTCTGGCCAGGAATGGCTGTAGATGGCAATATCATCTAGGTAAGCAAGGGCAAACCCTCCGGCTCCTAAAAGGATATGATCTACCAGCTTCTGGAAAGTTGCTGGGGCATTCTTCATTCCAAAGGGCATCTTTGTGAACTTATACAAGCCAAAAGGAGTCACAAAGGCTGACTTCTGTCTACCACTGGGAGTCAAGGGCACCTGCCAGTAACCATTGGTAAGATCAATGGTTGTAAGATACTTAGTCCCACCCAGCTGCTCTAGGGCCTCATCTGTCCTAGGCATGGGGTAGGCATCTGACTCTGTGTGACTATTTAATTTCCTGTAGTCCATACAGAACCTGGTGCTGCCATCCTTCTTTGGCACCAGCACCACTGGGGAGGCCCAGGGATTATTGGACTCTTGAATCACCCCTAGTTCCAACATCCCCTATACCTCCTCCCTCGGAGTCTGTTTGACTCTCTCAGGCACCATTTCAGGGGCCTGCCTAATAGGCCTTTGAAGTCCTATATCCACCTGGCGCTGTGCTAGGTGGGTGCACCCTGGTTTCCCAGTGAACATGTCCCCAAAATCCTGCAACACTGCTCGGATTTCTCAAACCTGGGTAGGAGATAGCTGCTGGGACATTGCTACTCCTTCCACTGAGGTGTCAGTCCGAGCCTCACTGAGGAGATCAGTCCTCAGATCTCCCTCAGACTCCTTCTGCAATCCACTGCAAATGCTCAGCACAAGGCCCTCCCATCATGGTAAGGTTTCATCATGTTAACATGGTACAATTTGTGCCCCTGCCATCTGCCTAGCAGTTCCACCATGTAGTTAGCATCACTCACTTTTCTTACCACCTTGTAGGGACCCTCCCAAGCTTCTTGCAGCTTGTTGTGTCTGACAGGGATGAAAACCATTACCTGCTGCCCCACAGCATACTCTGTAGCTTGAGCATTCCTGTCATACCACACCTTTTTCTGTTGTTGGGCTTCTGCCAGGTTCTCCTGGGCCAAGCCCATGAGTTCCCTGAGCCTTATCCTGAGGTTTGGGATGTATGCCACAACAGACTCCTTGTGAGACTTGCACTCACCTTTCCACTCATCTCAAATTAAATCTAGAGGTCCCCTCACCCTATTCCCATACAGCAACTCAAATGGTGAAAAACCTGTGGATTCCTGGGGAACTTCTCTGTAAGCAAACAACAGATGGGGCAAATATTTGTCCCACTCCTTCTTAAACTGATCTGCAAATGCCCGTAGCATGGACTTGATTGCAGAGTTTAACCTCTCAACAAGACCATTAGTCTGGGGGTGGTAGGGGTGGTCTTTATGTGCTTCACCCCACAGGACTTCCACAGACAAGCCAACAGGTCTGACATAAAATTGGCACCTCTGTCAGTCAATATTTCTTTTGGGAAACCAACCCTGCTGAAAATCTCTAACTAAGCATTTGCCACCTTATCTGCCTCAATGGAGGACAAAGCCACTACCTCAGGGAATTCTGTAGCATAATCCACTACCACTAGGATATACTTTTTTCCTGTGGAACTTGGGGTACTCACAGGACCCACAATATCCATAGCTACCCTCTGAAATGGCTCCTCAATCACAGGCAAAGGCATCAAAGTAGCTCTCACCTTGTCTCCTGCCTTGCCTACCTTTTGACACTGCTCACAGGTCCTGCAGTATCTGGTTACATCTCTGGAAATCCCAGGCCAATAGAAGTTTTGCACAATATGCTTCTTTGTACATTTTATGCCCATATGACTTACAAAAGGAATATCATGGGCTATAGCTAGAAGCACCAGATGGTAGGCTATAGGCACCACCAACTGCTGTACTCTTTCACCTTCTAGCCCTCTCTCAAGAGTCCAGTCTCTGTATAGTAACCCTTTTTCCCAGTATACAGATTCCCTCTTTCCATGAAAATCAGGTAGCTTACTAGCTACCTTCCTCGTGCCTTGCAATGTAGGGTCTGAGAGCTGAGCCTGTCTCAACTCTCTCTTTGTAACCCTTCCAGGCTCCCCTTCCACAGGAAGTTTGGCATCCTCTGACAGTGGTGCCTCACTGTCAGACTGGGTACTACTACTCACCTCTACCTCTGCAGTCACTCTGTCCAAGGGACCATCAGTACCCAAAAGCAGCTGTGGCTCACCTTCAGCCTCACTGCTGCAGAGTAGCTCCCTCCCTGAAGTAACCACCTCACCAGTCCTGGCTGCAAGTATGCAGTCTGGCTGGGTCTCCCCCAAGCTACCAGACCCACATGCTTGTCTCCTAGCCTGACCATGTGTAACTGCATAAGCACATGATACTGCCTCATCCAACTCCTTCCCTATCAGAGCATCTGCAGAATGGTAGTACCATACCCCTGTTGTCTCAAGACAACCTGCTATTGGCATTTTGTCTTTTCTACTTACTGGCTCCCTCACCATTGGTTCCCCACCTTGCCTCCATGAACACCTGTATGCCACATGGCCCCACTGGTTGCATTCAAAACATTTAACCCTAGCTCCTGGACATGTACCTGGACCAGTGGCTTCCCCTGTTACTGGCAGATTCTGTTGTGGCAGTCTGTGCTGCCCACCATGGTTTCCTTTAGACCCATGAGCAGTACTGGGGGTCCCCTTCCTGTGTAGGGCTGCAGTGCTTGTTAGGAGTAGGTTTCCCTCCTTCCCCATCTCATCTGGAGTACCACATTGTCTATCAGCTAATCAGATCCTCATGTCCTCAGACAAAGTGCTAAGGGCTTGTTCCCTCACCAAACGGTCTGCCAGCCCTTCAAAAGTGGTGACCTAATGTCCACTCACCCACCTATGAAAATAAGTGCTCAGTTCAGCAACATATTCTCACACACTTTCATCTGCCTTGTATCTATGCTCACAAAATGTTTTCCTATATGTTTCAGGTGTTAGCTTATACAGTTCTAACAGACAATTTTTTACAGCAGTATAATCAAAACATGCAACTTCAGACATTTTGGAAAGAACAGTTACAGCTTTACCATGGAGTAAGGGGGTCAGGAACCATATCCTTGGTCAACTTCATACTGTTTACATACATCTCAAATATATGAATAAAACTATCAAAATTATTCCCCTCTTTAAACTGCAGAAGAAATTTACTGAACTTTTGTGCTTCTGGGGTCCAGCTTCTCCCTTCCCCATTACCTCCATTACTCTGACGAAGAGTCGGCATCTCCTTTTCATGCTGCCTCTGCTTTTCTTTTCCCTCAGCTTCCAGACATAAAAGTTTCTCATTCTCCTCAGCCTACAAACTTCACAGTCTCTCAATTGCTTCTAATTCCACATGCCTGGCCTCCAACTCAAGTCTCTTAAGCTCCAGCTGGATTTTTAAGTCCACTCCAGAAAGGTTGAAGTGTCCATTCTCCGAGGGAATTAAATCTCCACTGCCAGTCTGATTGTCATCCTGGTTGCTGTTTTTTTATGCAACTGTAACCAAGGCTGCAATCAGGTCTGCCTCAGTCAGGTCTCCATACACCAGTCCCCCCTAGCCTGACACATCTCCACCAGCTGGCTCCTTGTCAGCTTTCCATACTCCTCTGCTGACATGCTGCCTGCTCACCCTGACTAACTAAGCTAACAAAAGAAATAAAACAATTGTGATCTGAACTCTGAGTATTCACTGTGAGGCTGTTTTAGAGTACAAAAACACAATCAAAACTCACTGTACACAAGCTACAGGATTCACTCTGCCCACACCACTACACGCCAATTAGTATTTGCCAGCTAATTAATATGTGATGTGGATATCCCAACACTGCCAAACACAAATGTGAGGACATCCCAACCACTGCCACCAATTAATATGTGAGGATATCCCAACCACTGCCACCAATTAATATGTGACACCCGTCCCTGGCCCAGCAATCAAGGAGCCTCAGTCCTCACCATTAACACCAGAGAGGGCATCTCATATATGAGGAAAGGATAACAAATACATACAGTAATGTGCAATTTCCCTTAAGAGCACACAAAGATCACAGTCAGTCTGGGGCTGGTCATTCCCTTGCTCTCCAGGTCCCCAGTAAGACTCCCCACTGGCACAGCTATAGGGTCCAGGTCGCAGCCTAGCTGGGCAAGCTAAAATCTCCAGCACCCTCTCTGTCCAACCAGTGCTTCGTGTCCCTGCTCAAGTAGCTGACACACACACACTTTGAGATAAGAGTTTATACAACCACACAGACACTTCTAGGGAAGGCTGGCAAAGGTTCTCCAGCTGTGCCCCTTTTACCCAGACTATATGGTAGTACCCTGCCACCACCCAGCTAATAATTATCAGCTACTCAAAGGCCCTTAAAAGGGTGTCTAATTATTACTGAGCAATATTAGTATCCAATTGGTAGTATGACTAAACAGTCTCAAGGCTTATTAGAGTGACCTGGTACAGGATCCTTATATACATGCAATGTACTCTTAGAGCTAAACTTATCTCTAGATAAATCAGCTACAATTAAAAGGTTTTAAAATATTTAATAATACATAATTAAAACCACAAGACAATACTTTTTACTACAAAGTCAGTGTTAGTCAAGAGTTTAGAGATCACACAGAAATACTTAAAATAATTCAATAGTACAGTTCTGACATCACAGAAAAATACTTTGTGTAAACTTTCTAATTCCTAGCCACTTCTAGGAGAAAACACAGTTCTAACATACTACTTACATAAAGAGAGCATAAGGCAGTGATGAGTTGGATGTTCAAGACAAAAATGCTTAATGCCTTCTGATTCTCTCTGTTTAAATTGCTATTGCAGTTCTGATAAACATTACATCATCTTTTTACATTTTCCTACATATTAACTGCATTTACATTCTTAACATCTCCCTTTTGTTATCTTGCAGCTGGTCAGGAACAGAGCAATAAAAATACATTTGCATGTTTAAATCTAGCAATTTAACTCTTGGTTAAAACAATAGAAATAATTTCTTCATTTAGACTTTTCAGCACCACTGCTACTTCAAAGGGTCACCACATGCTTTACTTTGGTCAGTAGAGTGCACTGTTGTCACATTTATTTAAGTTCAATATTCATATTTACAAATGATAGAATTATCTGCGCAATTCTATCTGGCTAGGCTGGCAGCCTTCTCCCATCTCTACCAGTCTTCACACCTAGTGTCACTTGTTTGTCTCTACCACATATAACAAGAAGGCTTAGGGTTTTGTTCAAATGCTTTAATACAGGCAAACACATCAGCATAGATAGCAGCATCATTAAAAAATAAAGCATTGCTTAACAGACATAGCTTACATACATGCATGTTTATATCTCAACAGCTAAGTACAAAATGGCAGTCTAGCTCATGTGCTCAGTATTTATACACTTGTGCAAGCCCTTGGATAGCTTCTTAAAGGTTTATATAGACATATTAATCTACATCCTCACTCTTAAAAAATGCCCTTTGAAAAAAAACAATATCAGAGTTAGGCATGCAGTACTATATACATTGGAAACAAAACACAATGTTTATGTCCAAGTTGCTTCATATCTGCTACAAGGTTTAGAGATTCAACCATATCTCATATCATAACATTTGGGAGCAAATTTAGCAACAGGGACAGTCTGCCTTGTACAGCTAATATCAGGAACTTCTGGAACAGCAATGTCTTCTGGAACTTCATTAGGAATTGGAACACCGGACAACTCATTCTGAGATAAACAGTCTTTCTCACAGGCAATGTGCTGTGACATAGGCTCAGACACTAGTCTCAAATGCTTCCAATTCTGCCTAAAGATTGCTCCTTCTGATTCCACAATGCACGATCTTGGCTCTGGACCAATGTTCTTCACAACACCAGTACAATCATAACTTTGGACGTTTGCATTCTTACCATGTCTCCTTCTCATAATGCTTTGAGCAGTTTGCTGGTCTTATCGTAGTAGGACTTCTGTGATAGGCACTTCTTCAACAGATTGGCTTTCACTAACCTGTTGTTCTTGACACATGGAACCAACAATTGACTACTGATTGGTAATGTGATTCTGGTTTGCCTCGAGAGAAGTCTCTGAGCAGGTGAACCAAAATGTTTATCACGAGGAATATTTCTGAGATTCAAGAGATTCAGGAAAACTTTTCTATTATCCCATTTGGACTTCTTAGGTAACTGTTTTGCACTTTGAACTGCGCATTCTGCCAAATCATTTGACTGCGGGTACTCTGGACTACTTGTGACATGACTAAAGTCCCATTCTTCAGCAAATCCTTTGAACTGTTGGCTTGTAAACTGCATGCTATTGTCAAAAATAACTTTGTGTGGACTACCATGAACAGCAAAATGACACTTCATCTTAGTAATGACAGTACTGGATGGTAGGTTAGGAAGTAGGTCAATCTTGAACCAATTGGTGTAAGAGTCTACCAACACCAAATAATGTTGACCATTCGACTCGAAGATATCAGTGGCTACTGTCGACCAAGGTAGCTCCGGAATCTGGTAAAGCTGAAGTGGATCCTTCTGTTGATGTGGCTTTACACTATTACACACTGAACAAGAGGACAGTGCTCTCTCAATGTTTTGTGACATATAAGGCCAAAATACTAGTCCTCTCACCCTTCTTTTAGTAGATTTGGTTCCTGGGTGACCACGATGCAAGACAGTATTGTAGTCTGGTTGCAAGGACTTTGGAACAATTACTTTCAGACCTTTCGTTATGATACCTTTGTCAGATAAAATCTCATCTCTGCATGGAAAATAAGGTTGTACTTCTTGAGGTAAACTAGATTGTTTTGATGGCCATCTTTGATTGATATAGTGGTTGAGCATCTGTAAAACTGGATCTGTGGCTGTGTGATCTATCTGCTCATCAAGACATGTGGAAGAATAATTTCTCACTTCCATGACTTTAAAATCAAGGTTCTCATGCTGTTTTTTGGTGTTTCTGGGCAATATGGATAAGGTATCAGCAAAATAAAGAAGTTTGCCTTTCTTGCAGACAAGATTGAAATTGTACTTTTGCAATCTCAGCATCATACGTCGCAGTCTGGCTGGAGATGAATGCATAGATTTTCTCAAGATAGTGACTAATGATTGGTGGTCTGTTTCAGTCTGGATAGGTCTACCATAAACATAATAATGGAACTTTGAACATAAAAACAAAATTGCCAAAAGGTCTGTCTCGATCTGGGTATACTGCATCTCAGTTTGGGTAAGAGTTCTCGATCCATAGGCAATGGGTTGATCCTCTTGTAGAATGACTGCACCAAGACCAAATTTCAAAGCATCACAGGAAAGTGTAACTGGCTTGTGAACATCATAGTATCTGAGAGTTGGTGGAATAGCAATTTTCTGTTTTAGGACTTCAAATGCCCTTTGGTGTTGCTCTAACCAATACCAGGATACATCTTTACATGTCAGCTCTCTGAGCGGTGCTGAAAGTTGGCTCAAGTCTGGAATGAACTTGCCTAGGTAGCTGACCATGCCAAGAAAACTTTGCAAGGCTTGAACATTGTCTGGAGCTGGCATCTCGCGAATGGCTGTTTGCTTTGAAGGGTCTGGTCATAGGCCTGTACTTGTAAATAAGAGACCAACATAAGTAACTTTTTGTAGCCCAAACTTGCATTTGTATAGATTGAGCTTTACTTGGCGTGCCCTTTTTAGAACTTTTCTGAGGTTTCTGTCATGTTCAGCTTCATCATGACCTCCTACTTGTATGTTGTCTACTATAATAGCACAAGGATACCCAAAAAGAATTTGCTCCATTGCATGCTGAAAGACTTCACTTGCAATTGATCCCAAATGGCATTCTAAAAAATCTGTACCTGCCAAATGGAGTACTGAAGGTAGTGAGCAATGATGATTTCTTGTCAAGCTTTGTATCTAAGACAGAAAAAATAGTGGCATTTGGTATCAAGGCTGTGAATGCTTTGATTGTGTGCATTGGATGATGAGGTCTTTTTAGCACTTTGTTGAAATCTCATGGGTCAGTACATATTCTGATGTCATCTGACCATTTCTTATGCGCTATCACCATGGCAGATACCCATTTAGTTGAAGTTTCAACGGAACAAATTACACCTTGTCACACCATTTTATCTAGTTTGGTTTTGAATCTGTCCTGCATGGCTATTGGAACTTTTCATGCTGGAATAATAAGTGGACTGACCTCTGGGTCTAATTTTATTGAGTATACAACTTGCCGCTTCCCTAATTATTCTTCAAAAATATCAACATAGTTAGAAAAAATGTGCTGGGCAAAATTAGAGTAGTGGTCTTTTAAGCTAACATAATGGACTTCCTTATTAAATGAAAGCAGTCCCATTTTCAAACTGTCTCTGAGCCCCAATAATGATTGGACATGCCTCTTCACCACATAAAATAATAAGTCGTAGCTTCTTCCAGCAGACTAACATAAAAGCACTACTGAGCCTTCGGTTTGAATTTCTTCACCTCCATAAGCAACAAGCTTTGCACACCTTGCCAAATCAAGCCTTTCACCTTTACACACTCTAGCAAATGTTTCTGCTGATATAAGATTGCACTTGGAACCTGTATCAACTTTGACCTTAAATCTACTGCATTGACCATTTCTTGAAGCACAGACACACCATCATCATAAAGTGTAGAATTGCCACTGTCTAACTGATCAACTCATTTCTTAAAATGTTCCCTTTTAATAAAAGAATACGGTCTTTTAATTTACAAAATGTTTTGAAATGATTCCATTTATTGTATTTGTGGCATTGTTGACCAAAAGCTAAACATGTTTCCCTTTTAGGCTCATGACGTCCACCACAATTATGACAGTTGACAATGAAACTAGATGGGGCCCATGCTTTGAGGTTGCTGACACACTCTTGTTCTTCACTGAGACTGTACGAACTCTAGAATTTGCTAGAAAGTTCTAGGGGTTACCAGTGAGTGCTGCAAGGGTTACAGTTGCTGTCATGTGCTTGGGCCTGTTTCCTTTAACCATGTGCTGCATACTATCAACATGAGCTTTATCGCTGTGCCTTTTAGAGCTATTCTCATTTGTACAACAAAAATGCTCTCCAAGGAATAAAATGTGCTTAAGAAACCAAAACACAATGTCAATAATACAAAAAAAAAAAACACAGATATACGGCCGCAATTAACAGGTCCTAGATGGAGCGAATGAGGGAACACTCATATTGTATGAATGTGGGGGACACACGCAATGCACTTGCTAAGCATTTTATTGAAAAGTGAACTCAACATTCTTTTACATTTATGGTAATTGATTTGATTCAAATAAATAGTAGGGGTGGGGATGTAAGAAATTTTACAGAGAACAAGGAACTACACTGGATAATAAAAATGCAAGCTGATAAATTTCCAGGCTTAAATGGGAAAATGTCCATTAAGCCTGTTTGAAAGGCACATAGTCTCTTTAAATAGAGTAATTTTAATATGAATGAAGTTTAATCAATGATGTTATGGATTGTTTAATTGGATAATTGTTAATTATATATATATATTGCAGTGCTTTCTGATTGGTTTATGGCCTGAAGAATCACAACTATATGTGTGAAAGCGCTTACCTTTTAGTGATTAAAACATTTTTCTAATACTGGCGGCCATGTATCTGTGCTTTTTTGTATTATTGACATTGTATTCTCATTTGTAAGCATATTTGTGTGCTTTTCTGTGAGCTCATATATCTAACAAATCTCAATGGCCTTATTCAAAGTTAAATCACTGTCAGGAAGCAAAATCTTTCTCACAGCATAATCTTTTATGCCATACACAAGTCTGTCCTTTATCAACTCATCCCTTAAGTCACCAAATCTGAATGTTTTAGCTTTATTTCACAGGTCAGTTATATATGCTGCAAAGGTTTTTGCCAGGCTTCCGATCCCTTGTGTAAAATAAGTGCTTTTCCATTGTAACATTTGTCTGGGAGTTACAGATTTCTCTAAATTTATGTTTTAAGCACTTTGGGTCCTTCCTTGACTCAGCCAGTGTAACAATATATTCTGTAATGGCTGTATTCTGCAAAATGTGCCTTGTAATGGCTGTACTTTGCAAAATAGCTTACTGTAACACTACACAAACATGCAAACAAGTTATACACTTCTGATTACATAAATAGCTTTGCTTAATATGAAAAATACATATGCTTTGCAAAAATGCGGCTGTTTCCCTTTATTTTATTCATTTTATGCAATTCAGACTTTATTTCAAACATTTTCCATGGTAATTTGAATATTTTTATCAATTTTGTACATATCTGTTTATGTGAAAATTATTTAGAACATTCTGAATGCCACAATTCATATTATAGAAAAGAAAGTTTTAATATTTGAAATTTCATATTATGAGAAAAGAAAGTTTTAATATCTGAAATTCGTTCCTGACCTTTTTTGCAAAGTTTACACATTTTAGGAATGATCCACTCCTGATTTTTTCACCAGCATCTAAACAAGTGCCTTAAGTAATTTTAGCCAAGCAGTTTCTGACTTCATGCCCCTTTGGTATGCTTGTTCTAACTCCATGTCCTTTAGACATGCCTCTTCTGACACCACGCCACTTGTTTGTCTCTAACACATATAACAAGAAGGCTTGGGGTTTTCTTCAGATGCTTTAATACATACAAACATACCAGGATAGATAGCAGTATCATTAAATATGAACAAACTAGTTAACAGACAGAGCTTACAAACATACATGCTTACATCTAAACAGCTAACTACAAAATGGCAGTCTAGCTTGCACGTGCTCAGTATTTTCTAAGGAAAAGGGAAAATTAAAATTTTAGAGTGCTTTCTGTAAATGTGAATAGTATTAAGAGCATAGCAAGAAGAATAGTGATTTTGAAATTGAAATGATATCAAAAAACACAAGCTCTTTAACAACTGAAGAAAGATTGCAAACAGAGAAACTATGGGGAAGAAAGATAATCAGGAATTTGGACAATGAGAGATGTTCTGGAATAGCCAATTCTGTAAAAATTCAGTAAAGATATTAGATTTAACTTTAGCAAAAATGGGAAGATTAACTATTGTAGATTTAAAATGGAAAGAGCAAATATATAGAATTATAAAGTTATATGTTTATACTAATTATAAACAAAGGGAGAGCTCATGTCATCAGATTTTAGACTAAATAGTAATAAACATGAATATTATAATAAGAGGAGACTTTAATTGTGATTTAAGAGGCACGTATAAAAAGAAAGAAAATGATACAAGAAAAATGTTAAAAGTTATATAAGATTTGGTAAGTTAAAACTTTGAGACAAAAAATTGTGGACTTACAAAGGGGGTATGCATAGAAGTGAAATAAATTATTTATTTTATAGTACCAAAAGGCTTAGTTATAGGAGAAGTGGAGGAAGTTGAACAGGATTTTCTGATTGTTTTGCAATATGGCTAGTAATAAATGAAAGCAAGGAATATATAAAATAGGCAAAGGAATAAAAAGTATAAATGAGAAATCATGGAATGAAGAAGGAAAGAGATTAGTAATACAGTTATGGAAAGATTGTATTACTAAAAGAACATTTTATAAAAACTGGTCTGAATGGTAGATGATAGTTAAGGAAAATTTAAAAAATGTTTTTTACAATGGCAGTATGATGGGAGAAAAGTGGAGAAAACATATAAAAAACATAAAATGATGCATTAGAAGATTTAGAACATAATGATAGAGAGTATGTTGATGAAGAAAAAGAATTATATGAAAGAAATAAAGAAAAAGTACAAAAAATGTTATTTAAGCAAATATAATTTTTTACAAGGAATACGAGCAGAAATATCAAGTTATGTAAGCAGATTAGCAAAGGAAGATGATAGTGTAATGGCAGAAATAAAAAAACGCAATGTGGCCACAGTGGAGAAGAAATCCTTTTATGTTACAGAACATATAAGTAAAGGCATGGCATTTAGGTCCAAATAGGTCATTATCCCATTGTACTCCACCCTTATCAGACCATTCATAGAGTATAATGCGCCCTTTGGTATGCACCTGACCAGGCATATGCAGCAACTAAAGTGACCTCAGAGAGTCCTTGTAGAGCACCTTAAAGCTCTTTCCCTTTACTCAGTCTTGTTTAGATTGCTGGGTGGCCTATTCCTGGCTTACAAGGCATCAGTAAACCTCACACTTATGAATCTTCTACATATTTGTAAGTCAAAGAGCAACGGAAATACAAGGTCTGGGGACCTGAATTTTGTCTATGACTTAGAACATGTTGGAGAGGCAGATATGTATGTGAAATAAATTACAGAATGGATGAGGCAGGGTATATAACACCTGAATGATTGGGAATTCCAATCCTGTTAACATATGCAGATTACATTATAATAATTGCAAAAAACTAAATTTGGATACAAGAAGCAATAATTTGCACAAATGAATATTTCAAGGTGATATGGATAACTTTATATAAAGAAAAAAGTTAAGCTGATGTAGTAAAGATGGATGCATATATTTTAATATAAATAAAATTTCTATGTTAGGTAAAAAATTTGGGAATAAAGATGTAAGCAGAATTCAATGGGAAAAACAAAAGAACATAGAAAATAAAAACCCGTCTTTTCTGAAGAACATATAAATTCTTATTCAAAAAAAGGTTTATTTGATAAATTCAGTACTGAATGGAAAAATAGCACTCTTAGCAAGTGTATATATGTTGCTAAGAGTATTTGAAAAATAATTATTGTAGATATTTATTTTTTCATTTATATGATGCTCTAGATTAAACATAGTAAGAAGAAAAGTGTTGTATGTAAATATAGCATAAGAAGGTTTAGGGTTAACTAACCCAGTGGTATATACTCCTACATTAAATTTGTACAAAGTGTTAAAGTGGATAAATGAAAACAATGAGAGATTAGTAGTAAAACTGTATAAATATAAGTATGATAATTGTGCGGGTATGGTAAGAAGCGTAAAAGAGAAAAAGACTGAAAAAGAAAGAGTGCATAAATAAAGACATTAAATGTTACCACGAAAAAATATTTTTGTGGAAAATAAAAATTGTTGATATAGAAAAAGAAAGAAATCTATGGTATAAGAATGTAATGCTAAATCATTACTATGTAAAACCATGGAAAAATCTAAAAGATGAAAACATAAGCTGCAAAATAAAAAAACAAATGGTATAATAAGAAAGTAGAATATCAATATTTTTTGTGGAGACTGGCAATAGATACATTACCAGTAAAAGGAAATATGCCATAGAAGAAGAAAAGTGATAGAATATGTTTACATTGTCAAGAAGAAGAAGAAAGTATTGAATATGTTTTTTGAAATGTAGAAGAGTAAAAATTTTATGGGGAAAACTATTCAAAGAAGATTTCTTAAATATATAAAAAGTATATAAAATAAAAATGTATATGAGTAAATATGGATATTCTAAGAATAGCATTGTCTACTCTCGCAGTGAAACAATTACTACACATCTCATTCCTATATAATCGTCTACATAGGTTGTCTGATGATTCTGTACTACTTTTTGATAACCCTAAACATCCCGGAGGTAGTCATGTCTAAATGATCTATTAGAGATAATCATGTCTAAATGTTCTATATACCTGAATAAGGTTTCCTCTTAAATGTCCACATGAGACACTATACAAGTTCATATAATTTAGTCTTTCATAATAACTTACATTTCCGCTTCCATGGATGCCCTTGGTATAGTTCCTCTGTACTCTTTCCAATTTACTCATGCTTGTTTTCTTGCAAGGTTTCCATATTGTTTGGGTATAATGTAACCAACAAATTATTTCTGAATTCCTTGACTTTATAAATCTTTTTATGCAACCTGTAATTCTATAAATATCATTAACCAATTGGTTGATATGGTTAGAAAACCTCAAAGTGGGATCTACCCATATACACGTGTCCTTAAATGAATCTACAGTTTCAATCATGTTGCATTGTATTAAATACTCACCTTTCAATCTATATCTCCTAAATCTCATATGCTTAGTTTTTGATTTTTCTGTGCTAGTTCTTTTGCTACAAGTCTTATCTGCAATACATGTAATCAGTTTACCTGTTTTCAAGTCACCTGCATACAGACTGTAGAACACCTCAGATGAAAAAGATAGATATGAAAGATACAAACTAAACAAGTATGGGCCTAGGACAGAGCCCTGTGGGACACCCTGACTATAACCTAGAACTTCATCTGTCCAGTTGCTGAATGATGCTTGCATGTCCTACTTGTATGCCATGCAGCTATCCCTTATCAAGATTACATTAATATGTAGTTGTTTTAATTTATTGATCAGTGTTTTGTGCATGATATTATCAAATGCTGAAGTTAACTCTATATAAATTAGATTATTTTCCATTTATAGGTGGTGTTATATTGTTATAGAACATCTTGTTACATGTGGTTTTAGGTCTGTTTTCAACATATGCATGCTGATATATGATTTCAAGTTTCAACCTTTATAAGTCTGACAATACTTTATCAAAAATAACCTTTTCCATTATGTTTCCGCCACATGAAAGTAAGGTTATGGGCCTGTATGACTCTGAGTTTGTCCTTCTCCCTTTCTCATAAAGATAGGTTTAACAAGTTCATATCTCCAATCCTGTGGAATCTTCCTATACTTGAAAGTCCTAGTATATATATATAATGGTACTGTAAGTTCATGCCAATGTGCTCTCAGGTCATTATTACTAATTTCATCCAATCTGCATAGTTCTTTTTCAAGATAATCTCATCTGATTTCAGTATCTAAAGTTACATGGATGTTACTAGGTTAATTTATCACCTTCTTTGTGGAGCCTCACTGCTTTGTATACGATTTTGTAAATATAGCTATAAACTGTTGTGTCTGAGAATAAATTTTAGAATCTACACATAGTTTATCAATTTGTATGTCATTACTCCTACTTCATCATGCATATCTATAAAATTCTTCCTGTTATGCTCAATATCTTTTTATAAATTTTCTTCAAAATGTTCTTGATCTTGTCTTGCACTGTGTTTAATTTGTTTGTCCAGTTTGTTTATTTCAGTTTTCAAAGTCATAGTTTGACCTCTTTTCCATTTCTTATATCTGTGTCTCTCACCTTAAGCAGGTATCTTATTCTTATGGAAGTTTATCCTCCTGAACTTTTGCATCTAGATCCTGATGTTAACATTTACTTTTTATTTTTTCCATTCAAACAATTTCTCTTTCAAAACCTACCACATTTTTTCTGCAGTTTTTCAACTGAACGTATCACTCCAATTACTTTTACCGCCCCCTTAGATTAGTTCCCTGTGCCTCTGTCCAGCAGAGCCACTAAAGTGATCCCCAGGGTAAACTTTCTGTTTGTCTGTTATCTGTGGGTTACATAACAAACAGGTGTCCTTTTAAGTATAAACTCTCTTTGCATTATAAGTATTAAATAATTTATTTTTCTACCTATTTATTTGTTGCGAACTTCTTCCTTTCTTTTTTATTCTTCTAAATGCTCTGAATCCACAGATTACCAAATACTTGTATCCTGATTTCCACAGTTTCATCAGTAGTTTCATATTTAATGGGGGTTGAATCAGCTTTACTGACAATGGACGCTTTCTTTCCTAAATGTGTTCTAAGTGCACTTTACCTAACATTGTTTTATCGCATCAGTTTTCCAAACTGTACCAATTGCATAAATGCAATCATCATCAATATATCTAGATTTACTACTAATAATGTTAAGCAAATCATCCAACTTTTAATATGAGAAACATAGATCACCAGTGTTACCAGGTGTTACATTTAAATATACATAGCATTTAGTACACTGTACAAGATACTTGTGTGTTAGCAAATCATTAATGGCATACTCATTTAAGGAATCCATTTTCAGCTACAAATGAATAAAGAATTCGACCTTTCTACAGTCAATCACAGACCACCTCTGGATTGTTTCAGATAAACTCTGGGTTCAACAGTCTGCTGTCATGTTATTCGGTACAATAAAAATAACTGCTTCACACCCACTTGCTATTAAAGAGCTGACAGGTATTTTCTTACCATATTTTGCACAGAACTAAAACAAAAAATATTTTAGTCAACATTATGAGCTCTAGTCAAAATGACAAGTAAAGTAAAGGTCTCATACAAAGCAGTTATATCCTCAATATTGAAGCAAGAATTACTATTGCAATTAATTTCCTATTACCCAGTAATCATCACCTATCATGGCCCTTCTTTCCAGCCAAAATATAATTTTTTACAAGCCACTGAAAGCAAAATTCTCAGTTTTACTTATGTCATCCCACTGAATATCACTGTTTAACTATAAGCAAAAACAAGTGTTTACCAAACACAATCACAGCCAAAGCTACCTTTCTACCCAATTTACTAGCCATGAAATTGCTGAATGGAAACTACTGTTTTTCTTTAAAAAACACCTTCATGTTATGTAACACAAACTATGGCCTAAGACCTCATGATGTCACCTAACAAGTAAGACTTGCCTTTACTTTAGTATGTACACAAAAAAGCCTTCAACAATTCTAATGGGGCTTCACACAACAATATCACAATATATAAAAATGGTCAAAAACCTCTCAGTATTAAGGAAAAGTTAAAGGCCCGTTTATCTAAGAAAACAAAGTTGATTGCTTCAGAGATTCATGTTGCCTGATATCCTCTTGTCCTTATACTAATATTTTTAAATGCCTTTATTAAATTCATATCTATTAAGTTAATTCCAGACTTGAGCCAACTTTCAGCACCCCTTAGAAAGCTGACATGTAAGGATGCAGCATGGTCTTGGTTAGAGCATCACCAGAGAGCATTTGATGTCCTGAAACAGAGAATTGCTAGTCCACCAACTCTCAGATACTGTGATATTCACAAGCCAGTAACACTTTCCTGTGATGCTTCGAAATTTGATCTAGGTGCAGTCATTCTACAAGAGGATCAATCCGTTGCCTATGCATCAAGAACTCTTATCTAAACTAAATGCAGTATGGCCAGATCGAGAAAGAGCTTTTAGCAATTGTGATTGCATATTCGAAGTTCCATGATTATGTTTACTCCTGTCCAGATTGAAACAGCCCACTGACCACTAGTCACTATCTTGAGAAAGCCTATGCATTCAACTCAGCCAGACTACAAAGTATAATGCTGAGATTGCAAAAGTATCATTTCAATCTTGTGTACAAGAAAGGCAAACTTCTTTATCTTGCTGATACATTATCCATATCACCCAGAAACAACACTGAACTGCATGATAATGAGAACCTTGATTTTGAAGTCATGGAAATGAGAAATTTTTCTTCCACACATCTTGATGAGCTGAAAGATCCACAGCCACAGATCCAGTTTTACAAATGCTCAACCACTTTATTAATCAAGGATGGCCATCAAAGTAATCTAGTTTACCTCATACAGAGATGAGATTTTGTCTAACAATGGTATCAGCATGAATGGTCCAAAAGTAATTGTTCCAAATCAATTGCAACAAGAGTACATTACTATCTTGCATAATGGTCACCCCTGAACTGACTCAACCAAAAGCAGGGCAAGAGGGCTAGTATTTTGGCCTTCTATGTCACAAGACATTGATTTAGCACTTTTATCTTTTTCCATGTGTAACAGTACTAAGCCACATCAACAGAAGGAACCACTTCAGCTAAACCAGATTCTGGAACTACCTTGGTCAACAGTAGCCACCAACATTTTCAAGTGGATTGACCTCCTTCTCAATCTAGCATCTAGTACTGTCATTACTAAGATGAAGCATCATTTTGCAGTACATGGTAGTCCGCACAAAGTTATTTCTGACAATGGTATGCAGTCTACAAGTTAACAGTTCAAAGAATTTGCTGAAGAATGAGCCCTGAGTACCAGCAGTCAAATGGTTTGGCAGAACGTGCAGTTCAAAGTGCAAAACAGTTACTAGAGAAGTCAAAACAAGATAATAGTAATGTTTTCCTGAATCTCTTGAATCTCAGAAATGTTCCTTGTGATAAATATTTTGATTCACCTGCCCAGAGACTTCTGTCGAGACAGACCTGAACCACATTTCCAATCAGTAGTTAATTGTTGGTTCCATGTGTCAAGAACAACAGGTCAGTGAAAACCAATCTGTTGAAGTGTTTAACTCAGGAGTCCTAATATGATAAAATCCGCAAACTGCTCAATCCATTACTAGAAGGCGAAGTGGTAAGGATGCAAACGTCTAAAGGTTATGATCAGATTGGTCTCGTGAAGAGTATTTTCCCAGAGCCGACATCATAACATTATGGAATCATAAGGAGCAGACTTTAGGTGGAATCAGATGTATTTAATAGTGGTGTCCAAGCCTATACAACAGCACATAGCCTGTGAGAAAGACTCTATCTCAGAGTGAGTTGTCCAGTGTTCCAATTTATGAGGAAGTTCCAGAGAATATTCCCATTTCTGTGACAAATCAAGATGTTCCTGATACAAGCTGTGCACCAAAGACTGTCCCTGTTGTTAAATTTAGTCCAGATTGTTATGTTATGACATATGGTCATATCTCTAAACCCTGTAACAGATACAAGGCAACTTGTATAGGAGCACTGTGTTTTATTTCTAATGTCTATTATAATACATGTCTGACTCTAATATTGTGTTTACTAAGGGCAATCTTTTTAAGAGGGAGAATGCAGATCAATGTGTGTGTATGTACTTTTAAGAACCTATGCAATGGCTTGCACAAGTGAATGAATACTGAGCATGTGCGAGCTTGACTGCCATTTTGTAGTAAGCTGTTGAGATGTACGAATATATGTATATAAGATCTGTCTGTTAACCAGTTCACTTGCATTTTATGATGCTGCTATCCATCCTGATGTGTTAATTTAACAAAGAAAGGATTTCAAGATAGATATTCAACATAAAGTCAGGAACAAAGGTAAAGTGGAGTACTTATAATTGCTAGAAGAGCTCCAATACTGGTAGAAGAGGAAAAGTGATGATAATAATGGTATATTTGGGATAGTAAGAGGCTACTAGCAAGGGATGGGGATTACACTGCCATGTATTTATATTCAACTTAAAAATACTGTTATGGAGCCTAAAAGCATTTTGGGAGAAATAATCATCATTCATCAGGGAAGCTAGGAGGAAAGAAAATGATAAAGACCAGAAGGTTTTATTTAATAGTATTTTAAAAGGAGGGAATGCTCCAATATCCTGGAAAAAAGCTGAGGTGGCTGCAATACCTAAAGGTTTTAAAGACTCATTGGATCCAGCTTCATTTAGGCGCATTTCTATTTTAAACCACAATTATAAACTGTTTGTCTACAATGTGTAAAAGAATGGAAAAGTGTTACAAAACTGATAGATATGGAACAATGTGGTTTTGTGGAGGAGAGAGAAACATTTGACAACATTCATAGAACAGTGATGATCCAGAGGGAAGCAGAATGTAAGAAACTTCCACTGTTTTTTTTGGGTCTTGATGAAGAAAAAACATTTAACAGCATAAGCTGGGATTGTATGAGTATGGCAATGGAAGTATTTGCTTTCCTGATGCAATAATAAGATTGATCAGGAGGATACATGAGAGATCAGAGGCAAAAGTCAAAGTAGGAGGGTTCTCCTCTGTTAAGTTATGTCTGAACAGAAGAACCAGGAATGGGTATTCTCTTTCCCCTTTGTTATTTGCATTATATTCAGAACCACTGTCAAATAAAATAAGGCATCAGAAATTTAAGGATAAAATTGGTATGCTAATATAGAAAAGGTGGCTTTATTAGCAGACAATATTATTTTGTACCTGATATAACTAGAAAAGGACATTTCAATGCTGTAGAACATTCTGAGACAGTTTCAATTTTTTTTCAGGCTATAAAATTAATGAAGATAAAACAAAGGCTATATCTGTAAATGGTATACCTGCACAAGAATTGGTTCATCAGTACCTATATTTATGGGGACTATTTAGGAGTACAGGTTAAAAATGGATTCTGTTATGGCAGCTAAGGATGTGTGAGAAGAGTCTCTGTCATGTTGTCGAACTGTTAAATGTTTGAATGTCATATGTTCGACACCATATGATCGAACTTTTAAAAGTTCGAATGTACAGTGCGGAATGGGAAGATTTCCCTTTTCTGCACTGTAGTGCGATCTCAGAGTTGGTATATTTAAAGAGTGGCGGGTGTGGGGGTGCAGGGGTGCTTGCCCTCCTGCTTAAACCATTCAGGTAGGTTTTTTCTTTGGTTTATTTTTTTATTACATTTTCAAACTTTAAATATTCGATCATATGGTGTCGGCCATATGATGTTCAAACTTTTAAAAGTTTGGCTATGTAATATAGATGCATGTGAGAAGGAACTAAACAAAAGATAATACAAAAACTGAAAAAATGAAAACACTTGCCTCTAGATATGGATAGCAAGATACAAGCAGTAAAACTGTTTTTAGCCCCTTTAGTTTTATACAGAGGTTAGGCATATTTTATCAATCAGAGAAGGTGTGTATAGTAATTAATAAAGAGGTGAAGGAGTTTATCTGGGAGGGGAAGATGACAGGAGTCAAGTGGGATAAGGTGATCCTTCCAGTAGAACAAGGTGGTTTAGGATTACCTGATTTGAAGGGATATTTTGGAGCTATGCAGTTTATGTTTTTATACATAACACAAGCAAAAAGCTACACTTCAAAGTGAAAATGGAAGATGATGAAGTGGGGGGATTCAAGAAATAAGGAGAGATTGAGATTTTGGATGCAGATCCTTAAGGAGAAAAATACCATATACAATATTATATTCATAAAGTAGGCTGAAAGTATTCTAAGAACTAAGCCAAAAAGGAGATTCTGCCAATAGGGATGACCGCAACTAGAGGTATAGGGAATAGGCAAAAGAGTCTGGAATTTGCTGGAGGAAGCTAGCAAAGGACCCAATGTATTGATATCAAATAATTAAGGAAAGGTAATAGAATGGAAAGAGGCTAAGAAGATATTTGTACTGCAGGTTAGAGACTGCCTTCTTTATCAGGGATTGATATCAGAGAATAGACAAACAGAAAGGGATAGGGGAATCTTAAGTAAAAGTCCTGAACTTGTTCAGTTTTTAACTGAATCTAGAACAGAAGCTGCTGTTTAAAATGGAAAATTTAGTAGGGCATATAAAATATTGCACAGTAACTACAGATATCAATTAGAAATAGTCATAAAAGATTAGGTGGAGAGATTTGATAAGCAATTTACAATGAAACAATGGGTGGACATGTGTATGGCTCCCAAATATGCAACAACGTCTAGAAGATTTAGGATTTCTGCTTGGAAGTGTTTGCATAGGTACTTTTATACCCCAAGCAGATTCCAAACAATGTTTCCTCATTTAGATGGCAAGTGTTGGAGGTGTGATGGGAAGCAAGAGGTGCCTTGGAGCATATGTTCTCAGAGTGTAATGAGTTAACAGAACTTCAAAATTCCTTACAGAGTACTCATTCAGGAATACTGGGTGAGCAAATGAGTGTACATAAGGGATTGTTTTTGAGCTGGGATACAGGATCTGAATTGCCTAGATATGCTAAGGGCTTGTTAAGTTTAATTCTGATTACTGCCAAAAAAGCAATTACTAAAAAATAGAAGTCAACTTCTATACCAAACTTACATGAAGTAGTGAATATTATAACAGAGATAAAACAGGAATTGGGATCTTTAGAAAAGGGTAGGATGAAATTATATAGAAAAAATGGTAATTGTGGGAAGAATACACACAGAAAAGTGTTTTGGAGTAGGAATGAGTTTTAACAAAGGGCAGGAATTGAATAATTTATGTAATATTGGATTGATTATATTGCATAGCAGAATATGTGTGATGTATAATGTTTGTAAATGTAAACTTGTTAATATGGTTTGTTTACATTTATATAAATGTGCGTTTGCCTATGTCATAAGTGATAATTCAATAAAGATGCTTAAAAAAACATTTTAACATTTAAACTCCTTCACAGCTCATACTATCCTCCACTCAGACATAAGCTGCAATTCCACTATACATAACATGGTCTTAGGAACCACAATAGCTTCCTACTAGATTGACCCTCCCTTCACTTAGTCCTGGGAAAAAACTGTTTCTTTAAACCTGTGCATCTACATGGAGCTCCCTCTCAAAAAAGTTTAAGGCTAACTGATAATCTGCCACACATCTACAAACTATTTAAATTCCACCTCTCTGAACAATCCAAATGCAATTGTTTCAATGACAACGGTTAGCTATATGCAACCTCTATCAATTTAATTCATGATTGTTTCTGACCCACAATAAAAGCCTTTTTTGTATGTGCACCTTCATTATAGGTTCATAGGTTCATACTAGGCTATCTGCCCTAGGGCATTTATAAGCCTAGCCAGAGTGTGTTTGGCTTTTGCCCCCCATTTTAAATTAATTTTGCTATGCCCTTTTTCGAGGTTAATATACTGTGCCACTGTCTAACAGTGACACAGAAGTGATACCCAGGGTAAACCTACTATCTCCAATCCACTCATCAAGATTCCTCTTGAAGAGAGTCAATGAGGGACTCTGCCTAACCTGGACTGGGATTTTATTCCAGAGTGAAGGGAGCCTCTGGGTTATGAATCTGTCCCTCCAGCATTTCCTATTTATTTCAGTGCTGAGGTTCAAGTCTCTCGAGCGTGTAGCTCGATGGGATATGGATTTTCTGAGGTGCAGCATGTCCATTAATTCCGGGTTGGACATGGCTTTATACGTCAGGCACAGATCGCCTCTGAGCAGGCGGTATGCCACTGAGTAGAGCTGGAGTTTCTTTAACCAGGCAGCATATGGCATCTGTTTGAGCCCTTTGATCCTCTTGGTGAGGTACTTTTGGGTTCTTTCCAGTTGCTGCAGGTGTCTGGTAAGGTAACATTCCAAAAGGGGCATTGTACTCAATTATGGGCCTGATGAGGGATGAGTAAAGAGGCATGATGACCTCCCCTGATCTAGATGTGAATCCCTTAATGATTAGGTGGGCTATATAAAAAGTTTTTCTAACCACTTTGGCCACGTGGTTGTCAAATGAAAGCTTGCTATCAACTTGGGTCCACAGGTCCCTAATTACTTCTTCCGTACTTAATGGATTACCACCTATGTGGTAATTTGTGGGCACTTTGTTTTTGCCAAAGGAGATGACTATACACTTCTTGGCGTTTAGCTTGAGGCCATGGCTCTGGCACCAGTTGTCTGGTTCTATGAGGCCCTTTTGGAGGATGCTTATGTCGGCTGGAGAGTTGATTATAGTGCCCAGTTTGCAGTCATCTGCGAACTTGGTCAGCCACAGTCCTTCCGTGTTGGCCTGTACCTCCGAGAAATATATACCGAACAGGAGAGGTCCCAGGACTGAACCTTGTGGGATGCCACTTGTAACTGGTTTGGAGTCTGACATGGCTCCAGCAATTCTAACCATGTGGGTTCTGTCCTTGAGCCAGTTTCCAACCCATCTAGTGACAGAGGTTTATATTTAAGCTGGTGAGCTTATCTATAATGCCCGAGTGGGGTATTGTATCGAAGGCTTTTGTGAGGTCCAGGTAGGCTGTGTGAACCACCTTCCCCTCATCAATGGCCTTGGTAACTGTTTCAAAGAAATCAACCAGGTTTAAGAGGCAGTATCTGCCCTTAACAAAGCGGAACTGGGTAGGATCCAGTGTCTGTAGGTCCCCAATATCTTTTTTTATGAGGTCCATGATGATCCTTTCCATAGCTTTGCAGACCAAGCTAGTCAGGCTTATGGGGCGATAGTTTCCAGGATCTGTTGAGGCACCACCTTTGTGGAGAGGGACCACTGTTGCTGTACGCCACTCTTTGGGTACATATCCTGTGGTAAGGCTGAGATTGAACAGTAGTTTTATGTTTGGGTTTAGCTCTTCTTGGAGTTCATGTAGGACGCAGCCTGGGACACTGTCTGCTCCCATTGATGCTGTGTTTTTTGCTTTGGAAAGGGCGGCTCTTACCTGAGCATCTGAGATGTCAGGGGGGCAGCACTCTGCTGGGATAGATATTTGCCCTTTTGGTGGGAAGGTGGGGGAGAAGTTTGCACTGAACCTGTCAGCTAGGATGTTGGCAATGTCTGTGGGTTTGGTGTATTTTTTGTCATTTTGGACCAATTCTGAGCATATCTGGGAATTCCCACCCAGGTTCCTAACATAACTAAAGAAATCCTTGTGATTATCCTTAGTGTCCTGTGCAATTTTTCTCTCGAAGCTGGCCTTAGACGATTTTATGAGTGCCCATAGATTTTTGCTAACACTGATCAGAGATGCCTTCCCTTTTTGGGATTTTGCTCTATCATGTAGTAGCTTCCTCCTTCTATTGTATAGTTTGTTTATGGCTGGGGTCCACCAGACAGGACGTCTGCCTTTGGAGGATTGGGTCTTGGTTTTATTTGGGATTGCATGATCCATGCATTCCTGAAGGTGTTCATAGAATGCGTTTATAAAGGATTCTGCAGTCTGGGCCGTATTTTCCACAGGCCCGGGGGCTTTGAAGGATTCCACCTTGGTTTTGAGGAGTGTGAAATTTGCTTTAGAGAAGTTTTTCACTGTAGTTTTCTTGGCAGGGGGTGGGGTCGGAATGTGAATATCCAGTGAGATTAGTTTATGGTCTGATCTTACCAGTGAGGGATACACTTCTGGTCTGGAGCATAGAGTTCCCATGTTGGTGATGATCAGGTCCTGTATGTTTTCTCCTCTTGTGGGAGTGGTAACAAGTTGTTCCATAGCATTTGAGTTTATAAATTCTAGGAACCTTTGAGCTAGGGTGTTGGAGCTAAAGTAATGCTCCCAGTCTATGTTTGGGTAGTTGAAGTTGCCCAATATAATGGTGTTTGGAGAGACCTTCATATTTTCCAGTGTTCTCAGGAAGGCCGAGTGGAGTTCCTGGATTTGGGAGGGTGGTCTGTAGCAGGCTATAAACTGGAAGGCAGTTTTACCCACTGTTAGTTGCACATTGATAGTCTCTGATGCTTTGTGCTGTGCCACCAACCTGGAGGTGTGGGTATCTTTGACGAATATTGATACTCCCCCTCCTTTTCTGGTTCGGTCCAAGTTTTGGGGCCGAAAAGCATGGTATGAGGTATAACCTGGCAGTGCTGGGGTGCTCTCGGGAGCCTTGAACCAGGTTTCTGTTACTGCACAGATATCAATGTTCTCCATGCTAAGGAGAGTTTCGAGTGCATGCATCTTGAGGTTTATACTTCTGGCGTTGAGTAGCATTACTCTTAGTTTCTTATCCCTTCTGATACCTATGAAGGTGGGTTTGTCTTTTGAGCCTTGCCTAAAAAAGGCACTATGGGGGTAGCAAGAGCCTTTGCCAATATCCAAAAGCCCAGGGGTGACAGGTGCAAGCCATCCCTAGCGAAGCATCATCGCTTGTCGAGCATGTCATCCCAGGCTGACAGGCATTGGATCCCCTTTGAATGACACCAATACTTAAGCCAATTGTTGAAATTGATCATCTTGTCTTCATATTGTGGCATCATTCTTGGTGAGGGTAAGATGCTACTCAAGGTCAGGGTCATACCGGCCTGGGCCACATGCTCAGAGAGCTCCTCTATGTCTCTTTTCATGTAGTCCAGGGAGGTACATCTCAGGTCATTCACACCAGCATGGACAATGACGGAGTCATATTTGTACTTGCCTTGGAGTGACCTGAGTGCTTGTGTTATGTGGCGGATCCTAGCGCCCGACAGGCAGCTCACCGTGATCTTCTCCTTGTTCAGCCTTGTGAGTGGGACGTCAGTGTGTCTGACGATAGAGTCACCTACTACAAGTGTATCAGGTGTGTTTTTTAGCCTTAAGGGCTGTGAATGTTCAGCACACTGGCTTTGTGAGCTGTGTGTTGCACGTGTTTTGTTTTGGGGTAGCGGTTGCTTGGGTGTCTGCTTTGGAGGTCTCTGCTGCTTAGGCAGATTTTTATTTAGAGCCTCCGAGTATGTTTTTGTGTGTTTATGGGTTTGGTTTGCTGTCGTGGTAGGTCTATGTGAGACTGGAATTGTAGTGAGTGTGATTTCCTTCTCCTCCTGACAGGTTTCGCCAGTACTGAGTTGAGAGAGCTTAGCCTCCAGTTTGGCTATATGGCTGCATCTCTCACATGTGTTGGAATTTGTTGGGAGGAGGAGAGGGTTGTCTGTGTAGATGAGGCCGTTGTAACATTGCCTCAAGATTCCCAGATTCACCAGCTGGACCGGAGAGGAGATTGACAACTGACCTTTGGACATGCGAGAATAGTATTGGGAATTCCTTTAAAATTGAAAAAAAGGGCCAATGGGGAACAAGGTACTCAAGGGGAGTTTGTGAGGGTGTAGTGCTTTTAATTTTTTAGTGCTGACTTATATAATTGCTTTAGTGAGCAAGTGCCAGGTAACTTAAATGCAATGTGTTACAGGTAACTTAAATGCAAAAATGACAAACAGTAACTTTCTTTCAAGTGAAACAAGGAAATAATTACAGTAAGCAATGCAGATGTCACTAGGGATCCACAGAAGCGCTGAAAAGCCGTGTTTTAGGTGGAATTAGCATTTCAGGGAAATAACAAGCATACAAACAAAGCTAGATTCAGCAGGCCTGGATCTAGTCTATGCTACAGCAAACAAGGTGTACCAATTTCAGTAAGAAACAGTTCAAATATGCAGGCACTATAAGCCTTTAACCAGAAATTCCCAGCTCAGAAGGGCAGAGTCCAGCCTCTCCTCCCACAAGAGTGCAGACCACGAACCCATACCTCTCAAGTGTACCTCATTACGAGGAATGTACCTCATTTGGGGTCTTAAAATGTTCATGTTCCTCAAAGTTCCTCAAAGTTCCACATTGAAAGAGTCTGTTACACATTCAGTGTTCGGAATTTATTTAAGTGAAATCCATGGTTAATAGAAATGAATCATACTAATTCATTAAAAGATCTTCTTTATAATTAAAACCAGCATATTTTAACCATCCTATGACCTTCCTAGTTGAAGTTGTTAGTAAGCCATTAGTATGTGTTCCACATTTTGCCCATTTGTTCCACATTATGAGGGCTAGTGTTCCTCATTTTGGAGATGGAAGGTTGAGAGCTATGCACGAACCTTCTTAATGTAAAATAACTGGGCTGAAGCCAAGTGCTTAAACCAGAACTAATACACTTTTAGAATAACAGACACTGAGCCCTCAGTCAGCAGTTCCCAACTTAGAAGGATGTAAGCTACCTGTCCTGCCACCACAGTGCAGGCCACATTCCTTCCTAATGTAAAACAACTGGTCTGAGCCCAAGTGCTTAATCCAAAAGACTTAGACTGATAGCTACACTTTAATCAGGTTATTACCAAACAGTAATAAATACAATTGAATACTTTAAAAATGCCTGGATTAGTGCTCAAGTTATACAAACAAACCTAGATTCAGCAGGCCTGGATCTAGTCTATGCTACAGCAAACAAGGTGCACTAATTTAGTAAGAAATAGTTCAAATATGCAGGCACTATAAGCCTTTAACCAGAAATTCCCAGCTCAGAAGGGCAGAGTCCAGCCTCTCCTCCCACAAGAGTGCAGACCATGAACCTTCTTAATGTAAAATAACTGGCCTGAAGCCCAAGTGCTTAAACCAGAACTAATACACTTTTAGAATAACAGACACTGAGCCCTCAATCAGCAGTTCCCAACTTAGAAGGATGTAAGCTACCTGTTCTGCCACCACAGTGCAGGCCACAAACCTTCCTAATGTAAAACAACTGGTCTGAGCCCAAGTGCTTAATCCAAAAGACTTAGAATGATAGTTACACTTTAATCAAGTTACTACCAAGCAGTAATAAATACAATCGAATACTTTAAAGAATGCCTGGACTAGTGCTCAAGTTATACAAGCAAAGCTAGATTCAGCAGGCCTGGATCTAGTCTATGCTACAGCAAACAAGGTGCACCAATTTAGTAAGAAGCAGTTCAAATATGCAGGCACTATAAGCCTTTAACCAGAAATTCCCAGCTCAGAAGAGCAGAGACCAGCCTCTCCTCCCACAAGAGTGCAGACCACAAACCCTCTTAATGTAAAATAACTGGTCTGAAGCCCAAGTGCTTAAACCAGAATTAATATACTTTTAGAATAACAAACACTGAGCCCTCAATCAGCAGTTCCCAACTTAGAAGGATGTAAGCTACCTGTCCAGCCACTACAGTGCAGAGCACAAACCTTCTTAATGTAAAACAACTGGTCTGAAGCCCAAGTGCTTAAACTAAAATGCTTAGAGTGAGTTACACCAAGCAGTAATAAATGCAATTGAGTACTTTTAAGATGACGCAAAAGCAAAATAAAGTAGGAAGAAACACAAATACAGTAAAAGCAGATTTTTTTTTTTTTTTTTGAGTGAGCAAATGAGATGGACCCAGGAGGAGTATCCAAGTGCAAATTTACAAGAGGGGCAGGCAGTTTCAAAGCCACCAAGATTAACACCAACACAAAAACAGGGAGGGTGGGCAGGAACCTACTGACAGAGTCACAGCTTCCAGCTAGATATTCCTCAATGCAACACAAACAAATTACTTTAAATCGTGTATTATTTGATAAAAGTGCAGATAAAAGTTACTTAGCTTCACTTAGGCGTTCAAATTGATAGCATGCAGGTCTTAACTGGCCAAAGCTCACAGTTTAAACAGAAGGTAATTCACTGTACCACTTGTATAGGACAGAAACTGAATAGAATAATTGTATTTAGTCATATCTGCTGTTCACAATCAAACATTACCACTGTTTTTTCATGTTTTTTATATCACATATGCAGATATTTTGCTACTATGCCTTGCACACTATTACTATTTCAGGTTTTGCTTTGTATGAATTGCCAGATGTTCATCGTGTTACCCTGCTGCAGTCATCACACTTGGGTTATCTTGCTGTCAGGTGGTCCCGCAGTCGGCCTGAGTTCCAAAGTCTTGGTCCGGCGTCGGCTGCTGTCGCTTCTTCCCTGACGTCAGTGCACCAGGGGTATATAAGAGGCATCCGACGCCATTTTCTTCAGTCTTTCTTGCCACACGGTGCCCAAAGCAGAAGCAGTTCGCAAGTGCCGGTCAGCTGACACCTGAGATTTTCGATTCAAATTTCAGTCCGAAGTCTTCAATAAAGCTAAGTACCCTGTTGGGGAACCTTTTCTTACCTCAGTCTGATGTCAGAAAAAGTTAACAATTGCATTTCTTGTGGGAAGCAAATACCTCATAAGGACTTATATTCTTATTGTATTCCTTGCCTAGACCCAGATCACGATGTCACAGGTTGTCGGTTTTGTGCTAGGTTTAATAAATGAACTATCAAACGCCGTTTTGACTTCGCACGACATTACGTTGGTAGGAAATTTAATTATATCATGCCATCGGAGCAGCCGATGACTGGCATGCATAAAAAATGCAAGGATAAGGACAGGCAGCCTAGGAACAAGCCAGACTCCGAGGCCTCTGCTGGGCCTGTCGCCGGTTCTCCGGTTTTCATTGCGGCACCTACGCAGCCCCTGACAACCGCAGAATTGGAACCCCAGACAGCTGCAGATTCTCAAGCGGAGTCCACTAGGCCAATGCAGCCATCTTCTTTAGGCCCTTCCGACACCGGAGCAGAAGGAGACCCCGGTGCAGTGGAAACACCTTCGGTTGCAGAAGGTGTCTTCAGACCGACTACACTCACTATTAAATCTTATGCTAAGCTTAAAACTCCTTTAAAACCAAAAAAGACTGTACATCAGTCTACAGTTCAAGGCCCCATGACTAAGAAACAGATGCTTAAGATGGCTGAAGATTTGATTACCCTAATCAGGGGTTCCCATCCCCCTCCAGATAAAAGACCAAGACAAGAGGAGGATTATACTTCCTCTGACCAGGTTTCAATTTCCTCAGATTCTTCTGAGGAACAGGATTACACGTTTACCCCTTATAAAGACTCTGATGCTGAATACTCTATTCCCTCAGCATCTCCCCCTGAAGACTACTCCTTTGGGGAAACATTACATACCATGAGGGAACATTTCCACTGGGAAGGCCAAGACTACTCTGATTCTAAGAAAAGACTCCGAGAGTTCCTTTTACTACCCCAGCACAGACCACTTGCTATCCCTCCAGTTTTAGATATTGTGGATGATGTTTACTTGGAGTCTAGTCTAAATCCATACTCTCTACCTCCTGCTCCAGCCAAACCAGACAGATACTACAGAGTACCTGACTCACACAAATTCCTTTATAAAAGCCCTGTGGCTGACCCAGAAACAATTTCCCAGGGTCCCAAGGGGGCTAAAACTTCTATGGCAAAAAATCCTGTGCCCTCTGAAAGGGATTCCAGAGCCCTAGATAGATGGGGAAAGAAAATATACACCTCAGCAACTCTGGCTATGAGAGCATTAAATTGTCAGTTTCACATGCTGAAATATCAGCAATTCCTAATGTCTCAATTAAAACAAAAAATGAGCACACATACTGAACAGTCTGAATTCAAGGAAATGCAGGATCTGTTGCATGCAGCTGAACAGGTGGGCAAACATACTTTACAATGTGGATTTGATTCATTGGAAGCTTCCTGTAGAGCAGCTGTTACTGGGTCTGTCATGCGTAGACATGCTTGGTTAAAAGAACAAACCCTACCTGATCATGTTAAAGCAAAATTATTGGATGCACCTTTACAGCAGGATGTATTATTTGGTGTCAAAGCAGAAGAGGTTTTAAAGAAAATGGAGGAAAAGGCAAGGTCTATGCAGACGGTCAAGGATTTTTTACAGGTACAACCCCCTTGTTTCAGCAGAAATTGGCCAACAAAAAACTGATCCTTTCCAGCTTCTGACAGATCACAGAGGGGCAAATACAGATGCCCAAGGGGCAGAGGTGAGTCACAAGGCTCTTGCAAACCTCGCCAATGGGTACTGCTACCCAGAAAGGAGGAGAAGACAGGCCCCAAGCTATCAGAAGACAAATCAGTGACTCAGTCCTCAAACTACCAAGCAAATCTCTCTTGGCAGCTCCCTTGGGAGGAAAATTAGCATTTTTTGCAGACAACTGGCACATCATCACAAAAGACAAATGGGTCCTAAACATTGTCTCACAAGGATACAGATTCCACTTTCATACCTTGCCAAGGATAAAAGCAATAGCAGATACCAGTCCTCAGCTCGAGCGAGACGTAAAATTTTGTACAGATTAGTGTAGATGTGAAAAATAATGTAGTAAACCCAGTAAGAACACAGGTTTATTGTAACAAATAAAAATCCAACAGTCAAGCAGTTTCCTGGTTAAGCACTTTCATCTGAATAACTCAGATTTCATCAGAACCAAGATTTTCACAAACAGCATTCTTTTTAAATTGAATTAGGCGCCAAAAGGCCTTATAAAGATCTAATTTCTTAAAGAAGCAATGTTCTAAAATCTATAATGTTACCCACAAAAAGCCCTATTACAAGCAGGCTATATTTTAAGTTGCAATTTATAAAATCAATTATACTTGTTAAAAATTATTTTTTAAAAAGAAAAGGAAACTTATAATTTCTGATATTTGTAATAATCAACAATAATGCTAATAAGATATAAATAAATAAATGGTATCTGTGTTGTGTAATCCATACAGAAAATGAAATGAAATAAAATATACAGATGTTATAAATATTTCCACATATATAACATATACACGTGTATATAATGTGAACAATGTATATATAATGCATATAATGCACATAATCTGGGCATTACTTATCCCCGGTCCAAAATTAAAAAAGGTTTTATACTAATAAAATCATTAAGACCGGGGGGGGGGGTAGTTGCGTCACAATATATTTGCCATTCACTTTCTTTATATGATAAATAGGTCTTCCAGTTGCCACCATATACTGACTGTTCCACCTGATCTATAATAAAAAATCTAAAAGTGTGATCCTCACCCTTATCCAGAACATGATTTTATAAATTGCAACTTAAAATATAGCCTGCTTGTAATAGGGCTTTTTGTGGGTAACATTATAGATTTTAGAACATTGCTTCTTTAAGAAATTAGATCTTTATAAGGCCTTTTGGCGCCTAATTCAATTTAAAAAGAATGCTGTTTGTGAAAATCTTGGTTCTGATGAAATCTGAGTTATTCAGATGAAAGCGCTTAACCAGGAAACTGCTTGACTGTTGGATTTTTATTTGTTACAATAAACCTGTGTTCTTACTGGGTTTACTACATTATTTTTCACATCTACACCAATTTGTACAAAATTTTACGTCTCGCTCGAGCTGAGGACTGGTATCTGCTATACAATTTTACGTGGTTGGAGTGTTGAGTGTATTTTTACAGAGTCGTGGCTATGGCAGAAACCGGTTCACCTTCTGCTTCATTGGGCAGGGACGAGTACTCGGAACTCCGTCCGGAAGTTACGTCACTTCAAAGTGACGTTAGCAGGTTACTAGAGCTCGTGGGGAAGCTCTCTGAGAGTATACAACTTGGTGGTTCCAACGAACAAGGGTTACGGAAGACAGCCAGGGATTCACCAACAGCACAAAACGCTAACATTTCGGAAGCCTTTGCAAGCGACGATGATATTCCAAACGGACAAGGGGTACACAAACCTACCGGAACGCCAAAAACAGTACTGGACTTAGATGCTAAAGAAGTGGACATTAATTTATTGCCAGCTGGTGATTTTACCTTCGATTTAAGCCTTTTACAGCAAGAGGAATCATACAAATTGGGGGCTAAACCGAAAGGGAAGGTACAAACTAAATCTTACTCCGCTTCACTTTCCAGGAGACAGGAGTATTTTAAAGGTATAGAACTAAGAGACAATATTTTAAGTCCTGTTCCAAAAAACAAAAATGTATATAAACAGGGAGTTGTTATTAATAAAAAGCATATTCAAGGAAATGTTGAAAATGACTTTTTAAATAATTTTTTAAATGATGATGTTGACTATTTTTCGGAAGGTATTAATACTGTTTCTAATAGTGGAACAAATGATCAACATTTTGAACCTATTAAGGAGAAGATTTGTTTATTGGGTAAAAAATTAATTACATTAAAATGTGCTAGAATAGATAATGCATATTTGGGAAAATGTCTTAATTTAGGCATAGTCCCAAAGGGTATCCGATGTTTTAAACTACCTTTGGGTTTAAAATATGATGAAGAAGTTATTGGTGATTTTAATGAAATGTTTGATGATTTTGGTTTTCATTTTATTAAGAAATTAATTAAGTATAATGATGGTAAAATTTCTGTGTTGCTAAATGAAGTAGAAATCATGAATGATGAAATTGTGCACAACATTAATTTTGTTGAGTGGCAGGATTTGTATCACAAACAATTTACATTTGCTGAGAACAAAGCTAAAAGTGTCTATAGTAGAAAACTTAAGAAATTAGATAGGGACTTGGGGTTATATAGAGAACACAAGGCATACATATGGCCACGTCCCACTATAGGGAGAAATACCATGAAAGGGTATGAGGGTCTGGAAAGAAACTATTTTAACAGGACAGAAAGGGTAGATGAACATTCAAATTTTCAAGGGGGGAGACATCACCCTGCACCCAAGCAATACCAGAGAAAATATTAAATTCTAACAATAAAAGTTTTACTTCTAAGGATTTTATATGGCACAATGAGTCTCAATTTTTAAACAATCCCCTTAATATTTCGACCGTTATGAATTTGAATTGTACTACAGAGGGAGAAAGGGTTGTGATGCATAATATAGACAGAGTATCACAAAATGCAGGAATTATAAAAGACAGAAAGGGCCCTTTAGTTTCAACCTTTGCTGGTTTTAAGGTCTATAATTACACTGATTTTTTTTGTTTCTAATGAATTTTTTAACCTTTTCAGCAAGGGAATGAAATATATTCCAACAGTTAAATTTAATTTTGTAGATGTGGTCAAGGAGATAAAGCTATACTGTCGTAGACTTAACTTAGCCCTACAGTTTAAAGATAAAAATGACACTAATGTTAGGAATCATCAGTATGAGAACAGACTTTGCAAAAAGAGTGCATACATTCCCAATCCCCACCCCCAAGTGGGGTTGTTTGAAAAAATGGTCTGTAGGGACATCTACAGACTACATAAGAATATATACAATAAAAATGTTATTAATGCAACTTTTGAAGACAATTTGACAAAAGGAGAGAGAGAGTGTTTGCAAAATGTTGTGAATAATAAAAATATTAGATTAATGAAACCAGATAAGGGTGGGGGTATCATTATTTTTGATACAGAGAATTACACCAAAGCAATACACGACATTCTGTTTACTTCTGGGAACTATGAAGAAATATTATTGAATCAGATTAATATCGGTTACCATCGGATAGATCTAGTAATTGAAGAATATTTGATGGACAACCGTATTACTAATGAGATTTACAATTTTTTGAGAACCGAATTTCCAAGAGTAGCTTGTATCTTTGGAATTCCAAAAATACATAAATCTATAGAGACACCACCCTTTAGACCCATTATTGCCGGTTCTCATTCTAAGACCTACAATATGGGTGTTACGATAGATCAGTGGACCAAACACATTTATAACATGGTCCCCCATTTGGTTAAAGACTCTTGGGAATTTCTTAGTAGATTTACCTCTGATGTATGGTCTGAGCACATGATTTTTTTAACAATAGATGTACAAGACTTATTTTCTTGTATTCCCTGTACTATAGGGTTGGAATATTTTGAAAATAGTTTGAAAAAGTATTCAGGGCTGAGTTGGGACAGAATTAGCTTAATTCTGGATATGATGGGGCTCATCCTTGACCACAACTACATTCAACATGAAGGAGAATATTTTAGGCAGACCAGGGGGGTGGCTATGGGGGCTTCTTGTGCCCCCATTTTCGCCAACCTGGTCATGCTAGAGTGGGAAAATCAATTTCTTTTTTCTAGCGAATTTTTTAAAAATATTTATCTTTATTCTAGATATTTGGATGATCTTTTTATAATATGGAAGGGCCCAACTGAAGATATTATGAGATTTATTGATTATATTAATTCAAGCACTACTTTTCTTAAATTTACATTCAAGATGGAAAAATTAGGTATTGCCTACTTAGACACTTTTATTAGTTCCACATCTGATGGATTTGCATCAAAGATTTTCAGAAAATCCACCTTCTCGAATGATTACATAGAATTTGGTAGTTGTCATCCACAACACATTTTTAGGAATGTCCTTAAAGGACAATTCATTCGTGCAGCGAGGATGTCATCTTCTAAAGAGATTATGGATAAAGAAATAGATAATATCTCGCAAATGTTTTTGGAAAGAAAATATCCAAAAAGAATGGTGGAGAAAATGGCCAAATTTGTTAAAAGTAATTGGGGTATGAGATATAAACCCCTGTTGGGAGAACCATTAGGAACTAATAAGAAGATTAATTTTAACAGCAGCAGAATAGGTTGCATTATTATGTTCAACCCATATACTAACCTAGTGAAGGAAATTGTCAAAAGACACTGGGAATTGTTGAATACATCTGACAATATTTCAGCTTGCATAGGGAATAATCCTATTTGCATATATAAGACTGCCCTCAATTTGAAAAAATTGTTAGAGGTCAGTTCCTACACCAAGTTTAAGAAGAAAAAGAGTTCAACAAAGAAGTGTGGCTCTTGTAATCAGTGCTATCATATTAATGAAAATAGTAGTGTCAAATTGGATAATTTAATGAATACCAAATGTTGGAGTGTTAAGGGGAACTGCAATAGTCAGAGGGTAGTCTATCTTGCCACCTGCTCAATCTGTCCTGCCTACTACATAGGCAAGACAGAGACAAAACTTAAAACAAGGATCTATGAACACCTGTACAGAATTAAGAAAAAAGATACAAAAAATGCTTTAAGTAGGCATGTTCTGGACAAGGGTGAGGATCACACTTTTAGATTTTTTATTATAGATCAGGTGGAACAGTCAGTATATGGTGGCAACTGGAAGACCTATTTATCATATAAAGAAAGTGAATGGCAAATATATGGTGACGCAACTACCCCCCCCCCGGTCTTAATGATTTTATTAGTATAAAACCTTTTTTAATTTTGGACCGGGGATAAGTAATGCCCAGATTATGTGCATTATATGCATTATATATACATTGTTCACATTATATACACGTGTATATGTTATATATGTGGAAATATTTATAACATCTGTATATTTTATTTCATTTCATTTTCTGTATGGATTACACAACACAGATACCATTTATTTATTTATATCTTATTAGCATTATTGTTGATTATTACAAATATCAGAAATTATAAGTTTCCTTTTCTTTTTAAAAAAGAATTTTTAACAAGTATAATTGATTTTATAAATTGCAACTTAAAATATAGCCTGCTTGTAATAGGGCTTTTTGTGGGTAACATTATAGATTTTAGAACATTGCTTCTTTAAGAAATTAGATCTTCATAAGGCCTTTTGGCGCCTAATTCAATTTAAAAAGAATGCTGTTTGTGAAAATCTTGGTTCTGATGAAATCTGAGTTATTCAGATGAAAGCACTTAACCAGGAAACTGCTTGACTGTTGGATTTTTATTTGTTACAATAAACCTGTGTTCTTACTGGGTTTACTACATTATTTTTCACATCTACACTAATTTGTACAAAATTTTACGTCTCGCTCAAGCTGAGGACTGGTATCTGCTATACAATTTTACGTGGTTGGAGTGTTGAGTGTATTTTTACAAGGATAAAAGCAATGCCAAACCTGCCACCAAATCAATGGGCAGAGGCACAAAAACAAATTACAGCTCTCTTGGACATGAGAGCCATTCAACAGGTACCTACACAGGAACAAGGACAAGGATTTTACTCAAGACTCTTTCTAGTCCCAAGAAAAGGCAAAGCATGGAGACCCATTCTGGATCTTTCAATTCTGAACACCTATCTGCATGTATCAAAATTCAAGATGCTAACACTACAGCAGCTTCTTCCCATGCTGGGCAAGAATGCTTGGCTAGTAACGTTGGACCTCAAGGAGGCATACCTGCATGTCCCTATCAGACAAAATTGCAGAAGATACCTCCACTTCATTGCAGGTTCAACGCATTATCAGTTCTCTGCACTGCCCTTTGGCTTATCTACTGCACCCAGGGTCTTCACAAAATGCCTGGCACCAGTAATTGCATGCTGCAGACAAAGAGGAATTCAAATATACCCATACCTGGACGACTGCCTTATTCAAGCAGAAAGCAAGGACATTCTTTTAAAGCATCTGGCATTTGTCAAACACCTTCTAAGTTGCCTAGGGTACACAGTAAATGAAAAGAAATCAAAACTAGTGTCCTCACAAAACATAATATTCCTGGGTGCCAGCTTGAATACAACGGCCTAGATGGCTTATCTCATGCCAGACTAGCAACAACAGCTGACTCAATATTTTAAAATAATGGCAACAAAGACCCAACACCCTGCAAGAAAAAATCTGCAGGCCTTGGGATTCATGGCATCTTGCATACTACTAATACCATTTGCAAAACTGCATATGAGGAAATTACAATGGTATCTGAAAAGCGTATGGACTCAGCACAGCCACAGCTTGGAAACAATGATTCCACTCATTCCCTGCCTTCAACAGGGGTTTTTGTGGTGGGCACAGGCATGTCACCTCAACAAGGGTCAGCCTTTCACCTTACCCACAGCCAGGAAAACTATGACAACAGATGCATCGGACTATGCCTGGGGAGCACACATGGCAGGACAGTGCATTCAGGGCAAATGGACTACAGATTAAAGGCATCTGCATATAAATCAAAAAGAAATGCTAGCAGTACAGAATGCCCTAACAGCTTTCAAGGACCTCTTACACCCAGGACAACTAATAATAAAGACGGACAATACCACAGTAATGTAGTACATAAACAAGCAAGGGGGCACACATTCCTATCCTCTATGCAGGCAAGCAATGACCTTGTGGAACATGGCACTATCTTACCAGGTTCAATTACAAGCACAATTCCTGCCAGGAAAGAAAAATACATTGGCAGATGACCTAAGCAGAAACATCATGGACCCACACGAGTGGAAACTAGATCAACAAGTATTTGCAATGATAGCTGAAAAATGGGGAAGCCCAGACATAGATCTGTTTGCCAGCCCCCAAAACTACCAACTTCAAAAATTTTGCACAAGGACATTCCATCCACAAGCTTGGAAAGTGGACGCCCTCTCATTCAGTTGGAAAACATTAACAGTGTATGCCTTTCCTCCACTGCCTCTTCTAGCAAAGGTACTGCTGAAAGTCAGATTAGAGAGGCCACAAATGATACTCATTGCACCAGACTGGCCACGCCAGCATTGGTATCCAATTCTAAGGAATATGGCCCACGGCCCACCATGGATTTTACCACAAATTCCTCACCTGCTCACCCAGCGAGACAATCAGATTCTACACAGCCAGCTCAAGACTTTAAACCTGGCTGCATGGCAAATTACCTAAACAACCAGCCAACACCTCTATCCAAAGCTGTTATGGATGTCATTCTGGAGGCCAGGAGGCCCAGCACCAGGAAAACCTATTCAGACAAATGGAAAAGATTTTGCGCCTGGAACCAGGCTAAAGGCAAAATCACCTTGATCCAAACATTCCTCAGATTCTACAATATTTAACTGAGATGTTGCGCAAAGGACTTTCCTTTTCATCTATTAAGATCCACACCTCAGCAATTTCACCTCATTACAACACGGATCCTCCTTTATTCTCACATCCACTCCTAAGACAGTACCCCAGAGGGGCTAAGAACATAAGACCGCCCAGGAGAGCACCAACACCTACGTGGGATCTCAACTTTATTCTGCAAAAGCTTACACTGCTGCCCTTTGAACAAACTTTTTCAGCTGATTTAAAATTTCTTTCATGGAAAACTGTCCTGCTACTAGCAATAACCTCAGCTAGAAGAGTCTCAGAGCTACAGGCACTAATGGCAGTGGAGCCTTTCCTCATTTTTCATCAAGACAGAGTCTCTCTATGAACTAACCCTTCTTTTATGCCAAAGGTGGTATCCAGTGTGGCCCTAAACCAAACCATTCATTTGCCCACCTTTTTCCCAAATCCCCAGAACAAAGGAGAAAGACTCCTGTACTCTTTGGACATTCACAGGCAATTACGTTACTACTTGGATAAAACTACGGCTTTCAGAAAATCTGACTAGCTCTTTGTAGCCTATGCTGCAGGATCACAAGGAAAAGCTATTTCAAAACAGACCATTTCTAAATGGATAGGGCATTGCATACGTTTCTGTTACACACATCATGGGAAACCGGTACCTGCTAACATTAGGTCCCACTCCACCAGGGCTACAGCTGCATCAGAAGCCTTTCTCAGGGGAGTGCCAACCAAGGATATTCTGGAAGCTGCAACTTAGAGTTCAGTGCACACCTTCACCAAACACTATCACTTACCTCTATATTCTAAGACTAGAGCTGGTTTTGCCACTGCAGTTTAGCAGGGCCTACTAGCTTCTTCTAACCCTGTTTAACTTCACCACCCATCCTTAGCTTTGGGATTCAATCCAAGTGTGATGACTGCAGCAGGGTAACACGATGAACATAGTACAGTTTTGTACCTACCATAAATGTAGATGTTTGAGTGTAAACACTGCTGCAGTCCAGGTTACCCTCCCTCCATCCCCTCTGAACTAGCTGAACTTATCTATACCACTCTATCCTATACAACCTCTGTGGTGTATTTGCTTGTGCCTGAAGATATTGTTTTATTTTTATATAACTATATATATATATATATATATTTTGCCTACCGATTGGGGGCACCTGACATCTGGGGCAAGAAAAACTGAAGAAAATGGAATTGGATGCCACTTATATACCCGTGGCACACTGATGTTAGGGAAGAAGCGACAGCAACCGACGCAGGTCCAAGACTTTGGAACTCAGGCCAACTGCGGGACCGCCTGACGGCAGGATAACCCAAGTGTGATGACTGCAGCAGGGTGAACACTCAAACATCTACATTTATGGTAGGTACAAAACTGTACTTTCTTGCTTTGATTTGGTTTGGTTTGTATTTCTGTCCAAAAACTCTGTGACTATTTTTTGCTTCAGTACTATATCTAAGGTTGTAATAGGCTTGTGGCCAAGGATGTGGCTTAAAAGGGGCTGCGTCCACACACCGGTTAACAAACTAACTTACTAACTGAATACAATATCATACTTCTACGTGTGGATGAACATATTCGATTTCTCAGAACAGCAGAGAAGAGAACCACAGTTATTATGGACTTCTATAATATTGCATACTTCTCTATGTCATTGGATACTACAGATTGCATATATGACAATAAAGACATCATCTGGTCCATGGTTGTACTAGTATGTCAACAGGAAAGGCTATCAGTTCATGGATAGGCAGATAGTGTGCAGTGCTTAGGGTATTATTACCAATGTGCTTGCAAAACAGCCTGGCAGCTCTCATGATTCACATTTTATGGCACACATCAGCTACATTGCCACATTCAACAAGCTGACATTCCATAAAGCCATCTAAATATTAAGTGCAAGCACTGTACAAAAAAAAATCTAATCGTCTCAATGCAGCAAAAACATTGTTAAAGTCTGTAGCAAAAACCCCAGGAGTGCTGTAGTACATTGGATGACTTAGTGTTAACAAAGCCCCATTTTTATTGTATGTTGGAGTGTATTTTGTTACAAAAATTCTTGTCTTTTGATTCCAGGCATTGTTGCAGGGGCATTATATAAGCTTTCCCTCTCTGGGGAGTTGTGGTCCACAGAGGAGAGTAACCCTCAGATTTAAACTGGTAAATGCAGTGGGGAACCAATGTGTATGCTAGAAATTAAAAAAAAACCTGGTGGAAGCAGTCAATGGCATGAACCCGCAGGATGCCCTTAGGCTCAGCACCAGCCTCAGTCTTAGAACAGGCTTAGGCCTGAGGCTGTAGCAGTAGCTGGTAGACTTGAGAATGGATGGGGCAGTGAAATAAGCCAGAAAGTATGAATCAAAAGATGAACTAATGTCATGCTTCAGAAATTGGATGTATGTAGACCTGTGCAGGTGACTTGTGAGTGGACGGGCACATGGTATTGAACTGCGTAATGACTGGATGCATTTCTTCTGATTCATAATGTTGTGACTGCCATTTTGTATAGTCATATGGCAATGGATATCTTGTCAGTTTCCAGTGAAGAGCACAAAACCATGCTCTAACTCCTTCAAACCAGATTAGGGTATAGCTATTGAGGCCTAACGATGGTCGCCTCGTTAACATCGATGTTAGATATAGATATGAACTGACTAAGTGTTTGACTAGGACTATGGGAATTTACAGGATAGAATAACTTTGGAACTGTGTGTGATGCTACCACCTTGATTACCTCAGTAATTCTGAATCAGAGGTTAGGCAGCAATAGCTTGACTTGTATTATAACGGTTTCTCTTGCACATGTTTTATAGGAATTGTCAGCATCCTGTAATGATGTGCTCCTTATACTGGTAGGTCTCTCTGTCATATGCCATTGCCAATTATAGCATGCTACTGTGAGGGGCTACTATGTGAGGATTTGGTGGTGGGAAGTAATGTCAGTGTCCTCTGTATTCCTGCTACCTGTAGGATTGGCGGAATTATCATGAATATGTATGCTGGGGTAGTCTTGTGTGGTGGTGTAAATATAACTAAACTGTTGCCATATTCCAGGATAATATCACTATGTAGGCCTGTATGCCTACAGACTGGTGGCACAGATTTTTTTGTCTACTGAGAACAGTGTAAGGGACATGTGTATAAGGGAATGGGTATTTTATTTATGTTGCTTTGTGTGTGTGTGTGTGTGTGTGTGTGTGTGTGTGTGTGTGTGTGTGTGTGTGTGTGTGTGTGTGTGTGTGTGTGTGTGTGTGTATGTGTGTGTGTGTGTCACTTACCCTGGTTCACAAATGTAACATTTTCCTCTTCCACATGGGTGGAACAGGAGGCCACCCATATGAGCTGCTGCAGGAGTCTGCTCAGACTGGCAGCATGGCAAGATTGGCATCACTGACATATGCTGCCTTCTGGTATGTACCCACTGCATGTACTGGACTCATACACTGATGGGATTCTTCACATTTTGCAGGTCCAGAAGAAGGTGGTGCAGGCACTTCAGCCACAACCTGCTCCTGCTGAGGCTGTAGCTTGTGAGGGTGATGGACAATGCTGGGTGGTGAACTCTTTTCAGCATTTAGACAAACTGTGGTTACAGCAGATGGAGTAGTCAGTACTTGCGAGGGAAACAGAGGCTCAAACTAGCTTCCTAGATTGCTTTGAGCAATGCATCTCAGATTTTCTCACCTGGTTGAATCAGATCATTGAGTCCCTAGAGAAGAGGCATTGCTGTATCACCTGCCATGCAGGTCAGCAATGGGTATGCATGCATCCTCTCTGGACTAGTGGCTACCTACATGCTGCCCATACCTCAACTGGTCTTCAGTCTTTCCTATGGTATCACCTCTGAGCAAATGCATTTTGCCAAAGTGTATTCAATTTCTTCCACTGCACATCCTTCTGTTGAATACATAAAATATAGATTTAATTAGCAAATATTAGGTAATGATCTATATTAAAACTCTAGCTTCTAATACTGTTATTTGCTATACACAGCAGACAGAAAAAGCAACACTTACAAGTGAACCATCACAGGATCAACTGTAAGTACTAGGCTAGCTGTTCTTGCAGGCCATTTTAAGCCTAGCCAATTTCTCTTTTGTGCATAAAATAATGTATCCCATTTGGTTATAGAATGGCCCTACCCATCCCATGGTCGATAGCTATATATTACCCATAATGAGAATAACTAGGATCATATTATATATAATTTGAGGGGACCCATGCATGACATAAAGAATTTAAGAGCTGCCGCTGTCCTTTAGTAGTACATGGGGCAGTTCTGGAGTAAATTTTATGTTTCACATCCATGGATCTCAGTTGCACTTGAATATAGACAAGGATGAACGTTGTTTTATATGGGTGGGTAGTCTGTTCCAGAGCAGCGGTATCCTCTGTGAGATGTACCTGTCCCTCCAAACCATTTTGATGATGTTGCATAAAAGGTTTAGATCCCTAGACTGAGTATTTCTGATGCCATATGACTTGCTGATGTACAATAAATCCATTAGTAATGAGTCAGAATATCAAACCAGGAAGTAAATGCACACACAGCCAGGAAATGGAACAGCTTGTTGTAAGTTCACCAAGGCAGATTCAGTAAATCCAGGTAGGCACCAAACAAATTCAAATAATTCCTTTATTCAGAACCACAGAATAATAACACACAAGCGCTTTCGCTCAGAGGAATTCTGAGCTTTATCAAGTGACACCATGCTGTTGAATCAGGTGTCTTATATACCTTGAAAATCCTAGGTTAATTAGAAAGCACTACCAATTAACATTTTAAAGAGACTGTGCACTATTCCACATGCTTAAAAATTCCTTTAAAACAAAATATATAAAAAAATATAATAGATTGCTTAAAAATAATGCATTAATGCATCTGTCACTACTAAAAATGCTGATAGCTTAAAAATAAACAAAACATTGTGCACTGTTACCATAGTGCTTAACTTTGTAATAAAATTTGCTTTGTGCAAAAAGTTGCACTTCTTTTGAAAATCGGGATGAGATGGAGTGACTTGACGTACCAACTGTTGTTCGTGTAAGTATAATATAAGGCTAATGCCTAGTATGGGTATGACAATATTTTCCTTTTCTTGGTCTTGTTGACAACCCTGCTGGAAAAAGAACACTATGTCTTAACCAAGTTAAACTATGCTGTACAATAGGTCTTTCCTTAACATAGACTTTGTATAGTGTAGCATTAAGTGAAAATCATGCCCATGTGTATGAGTACTTGCCATAAGTAATTGTGTGGGGAATGTCAAACTAAAGTCTTGCCCTTCTTAGTTTCAATAGCGGCTTGATACTGATCAAGCCGTTAAGCCCAGGGGGTCTCCCAGCATCTAACTTTAATTGCCAGAGGAGTTCTCGATATTCTAAAGTTGATTCCCAATCACCCCCCCTGGCATCAGGCTTAACTTGCTCCAGTACCATAAATTTCAGTTTTATGTTTGGACAGGTCAGGGAGTGCTTATAAAAAGCATTGGTTTCCTTCTTTTTGTTTATATCATAAAAATGCTCGTATATCCGCTTGCAGAATTCCCTTTCCGTTTTGCCTACGTAGAAACTGCTGCATGTGGTGCAGAAGCCTAAATAGACCACCCCCTTGCTACCACATGTGAAATGGCCTGTGGGGTAGATTTTAAACCTTCTGGATGGAATGGTGATACTTTTTTCTTCCAAGATGGCATGGCATTGGCTACATGCCCCACATTTAAATGTTCCCTTTCTTGCTGGGTTAGTTTTCCTTGTAATGTTCTGCTTTTTCTCAAACATTTCCTTGAGATTGGTACCCCTTCTCCTTACAAATGAAGGTTGGTCAGGCAATAGCCCCTTAAACTCTTCAAAGAGGGCAAGTACAGGCCAGTACTTTCTTACAGATTCCTCCATTTCCCTTGAGTGCAAAGAGTAGGTGTAGATAAAACTGTTCTTAAATTCATTGTTGATAACGGAACAGAGCTGGCAGGTATGCCCGTTACCTTACCCAGAAGGGGTGGATAGACAGTTCCTCTTTTGGAATTTACCTCCTCGACCAGGCTTTTGAAGAGGTCCAGAGGATAGCCACTTTCTAAGAACAGACTTTCCAAAAGCTGACCTCTGGCATGTAGTCGTCATGTCCACTGCAAATGGTGCTTGCCCTGATGAGTTGTCCTTGACAATGCCTTTTTCTGAAAAGGATGTGCACTCTCAAAGTGCAGAACAGAGTTGGAAAAAGTAGGTTTTCGATACAGCTTAGATTGAAAACTGTTCTCCAAGTAATTTTTGTATATGGTGACATCCAAATAATGCAATTGGTCTGGATCGGTGGAGTGAGTGAACTGCAGAAAATTGGTACTTGCATTGATGTGAGCAAAAACCTCAAAGCTCATCCTCAGACCCTTGCCACAAGATGCAGATGTCATCAAGGTAACGTCTGTAGAGTAGTAGATGTTGCTCCCAAAGGGGGATCAATACAAACTTGTGCTCCCATACGTGAAGCACCACGTTGGCGTAAAAGGTGGCACAGGATGCCCCATTGCTACTCCTTTACTTTGCTTGAAGATTTCTCCATTGAAAAGATGAAGTTGTTACGTAATCGATTTCCATGAATTCAATGACCAAGTTGCTTAGTCTGTTGTTCAAATCGGTTTCATTGGTGAGAAACTCACCAAACCAGTCCAGACCCTCATCATGTGGAATGCTAGAAAAGAGATCCTTGATGTCAATGGTCACCAGCAACAGGTCAGGAGAAAACTTGGTAGTAGGAAAATCACACAGAAAGTGCCAGGAGTCCTTGCATACATGCGTAAGCAGGGGGGTGAATCTCTTAGTCAAACAATCAATAAATTTACTGATGGGCTCCGTGATTCCTCCTGCCCCTGCCACTATTGGCCTGAATGCTGGTGGGTTAGTTCCCTTATGAATTTTAGGGATGCCAAACAAAACCGGTATCCTTGGTTTTTCTCCATGTATATAATTGTAGAGCTTCTCATTGATGGAATTTTGCAGCAATAAATCGTACAAAGTGTATTCAATTTCTTCCACTGCACATCCTTCTGTTGAATACATAAAATATAGATTTAATTAGCAAATATTAGGTAATGATCTATATTAAAACTCTAGCTTCTAATACTGTTATTTGCTATACACAGCAGACAGAAAAAGCAACACTTACAAGTGAACCATCACAGGATCAACTGTAAGTACTAGGCTAGCTGTTCTTGCAGGCCATTTTAAGCCTAGCCAATTTCTCTTTTGTGCATAAAATAATGTATCCCATTTGGTTATAGAATGGCCCTACCCATCCCATGGTCGATAGCTATATATTACCCATAATGAGAATAACTAGGATCATATTATATATAATTTGAGGGGACCCATGCATGACATAAAGAATTTAAGAGCTGCCGCTGTCCTTTAGTAGTACATGGGGCAGTTCTGGAGTAAATTTTATGTTTCACATCCATGGATCTCAGTTGCACTTGAATATAGACAAGGATGAACGTTGTTTTATATGGGTGGGTAGTCTGTTCCAGAGCAGCGGTATCCTCTGTGAGATGTACCTGTCCCTCCAAACCATTTTGATGATGTTGCATAAAAGGTTTAGATCCCTAGACTGAGTATTTCTGATGCCATATGACTTGCTGATGTACAATAAATCCATTAGTAATGAGTCAGAATATGTCTTGTAGTCCAGACACACATCACCTCTTATCAGTCTGTAGGATACCGAGTCCAGTATCACTTAATCTCTGACTGCATGCTTTGCAAGGAAAGAAGAGAATTATTTACTAATATGTTGTATGCTGATCTGAGTGATTTTCATCTCTGAATTTAGTTAGAAAGTAAAATCTTATAAAGCAAAGCATCCCTGTTGGTTATAACTAGACAGACACCTGGAGGACATAATTAGTGAAACACAATTACCTAGCTGAGGATAGAGATAGGACAAAAAAGTGTTATAGTGCTTTTTAGATGCATCAGCTTCATGTGAGAGACAAATTATTTATCAGTGACAAATGTTTAGTTGTAATCTCTCTCAATGCTGAATTGTACTGGTGTTTTATAGTAAATTGTAATCAAATATTTCAGACTGTACATGCATTACTTAAAAGGTGATTGTGAACACTGAGAATGCAACCTTTGTTAGGGTCTGTAATAAAACATTATCATCTCTATATACAATGGGTCATTTCAAAAAGTGTAATGATGTGATTAAGTGCTTGTTTTAGAACGTGCAGTTCAGATGATGAAGATTGACAAAAAGAGGATTATAACTTTGGTGACTGTCAATCAGTTTGCATCCATTTCCTGTGTACCGTTACCATTATTTTGCAGTGCACTCTGAATGGTTAATTACTGGGTGACATCAACATCAATTGGAAAACACTAACCACTGATTTACCAAACTTTAGCATTAACCTTTATGGCTTCTCCCAGCTAATCATTACCCCCACCCATCTAAACAAACACACTATTTCTGGTTCCACTCCTGTCTGGATACTCTCATCCAACCCAACCTTTACCACAATACCACATCTCTACTAGATACCTTAAGTGACCATTTTCCCACCTATATTCAAAGGCACCCCTCCAATTGTGCAAATCTCATACATACAAAGAATGTCGCAAATTTTCCAGCTTCAACCCAGATATCTTTAAGCATTCACTCTACTCTATTAACTGGTTCTTCCTACACCACCTCCCCCTGGAAGAAGCCACCTCTAAATTCAATAACATCTTCCTAGATACTCTAAACTCCCTGGCTCCCATAAAGAAAATATGGAAAAAAAGCTAACCTTGCACCTTGGCGTACACAATCCACTCACTCTCTCATGCACAAGAGAGATAACACATGGAAAAACTGGCTATAAACCAAATCCCCTACTGACCTACAAAAATACAAACAACTCCGCAACTGTACCAAAAACAAGTCAACTATGACAAGAAAAAAATTCTTCATAAAGCCACTATCTAACCCCCACTCCAATCCCAAAAAATTTTGAAATACAATCAACAAAATACTTCATCCAGGTAATCCCTCCACTCCTAACCCCTGCCGCAATAGCTCTGCCACTGAAACTACCGTTTTTCTCAACTCCTTCATTGAATCCATCAAAAACCTAACTCAGAAGGACAACTCCATCTTTAACTCCACCACACCCTCTCCATCAACCCACCTTACCTCATTCTCACTAAAGCCTGTCCCACTGCATATATAAAATCACTGCTCAACAAACTCAAAACATGCTCCTCATATGTTGACAAGCTACCTCCCATCTTCCTAAAACTTGCTGCAAACTCCATTGCATATCCCATCTCCATACTAATCAATAGATCTATCAAAGAATCTATGGTCCCTGACATCTGGAAGAAATTCTATACCATTCCATTACACAAACGAGGGCACTCCACTGACCCCTCTAACTTCAAGCCTATAGCCATCCTGTCACCCTTATCAAAAATATTCAAGAATTGTATACACAAGCAGTTATTAAATTATCTCCTCCAGAAAAAACCTTCTAACCCCTGCACGACATGGCTTCTGTCCTAACCATAACACAACCATTGCACTAATACTTTCATTTAATCTATCTCCAAAACCCTAGACAATAACAGACTAGCCTCCTGCCTATTCCTCGACCTTTCTAAAGCATTTGACACTTTCTCCCACAACAAACTTCTGTCAGAACTATCAGACCTCAATCTCTCCAACTCTACTACCATGGATTCCCTTTTCTCCGGTCTTACTGGGATCAGACCTTAGGCTGGATAAATGAATGTCTAGTTAATCAGAAAAAGCATACAAAATAGCATTTATAGGTTATAGATCAGCTAGATTAACAGGATTCATGTTAGTATGCCTTTTTCTAATGAATATGAAGTCTAAAATTCAAAAGTCTGTCATTATTTAGCCCAGAGGATACAGAAGTGTTGTTCTTCTCTGTTGTCTTTTGCTAGGACTATGGCAGAAATTTGATGGCCAGTTAAATGAAGAGGCTGGTTAAAGAGAGGCCAGATAAGAGGGAGTCTGCTGTACTGGTTCTCTAGCTACCTTTCTAACAGACTTCAGTCAATCAAGTGACACACTGCTTGCTCCTCTTTCTGACCAGTCCAAATCAAGGCTCCATTCTTGGACCTCTACTTTTCAACATCTTCACTAACAACCTCTACACATCAGTCCATAACTGCACTCTAATACAATATGCAAACAACTCTACTATACCATTCCTCTGACAATGTCTCCCAACTCCTCACTCTAATCCAAGAATCACTCCACTCCACTGAAAGATGGCTAACAAGCTCCTCCTCTTTCTACCCAAATCTCTCTCTGATCACAAATCTATCTTCACTGTAACTTCCCTCAATAACACATTCATCAAGGCCGAACCCCATACAAAACTACTAGGAGTAATAATTGATAATCAACTAAAATTGGGTCTACATGTGCAACAATCCATTAAAAAAAAACATGAAAAACTAGGCTTGCTTTATAGGAACAAATATTTTTTCTCACAAGAATCCAAACTCTCCCTAGCTTAGGTCTACCTACTAGCTAGCCTATTATATGCTACCCCAGTTCTCACTAACCTACAAACCAACCTTATGTCCAAACCTGAAATTATATACAAGATTGTTATATTTGCTGCAGATCTACCCTAACAATCACACCACTGCTTATCTTTAAAAAACCTTCAGAGGCCTGAATTCCAACAACTCTTCCTCCCACAACTGCAACTAACTCAGACCATCCTAAACAAAACTACCTCTTGCTCAGCTCTCTCAGCCATTATCTCTCTCTACTCTCCTAATTGCAGTCTTTGTAGCCTTGACAAACACCTCCTGGAAATCTACAAGCCCAAAAAAACTATTGGCAAACTCCTATATAGTTACTCTGGTGCCCATTCTTGGAACAAACTTCCTCTGTCCCTAAGAACTATTCCTACTTTAAACAGCTTCAAAATGCACTTAAAAGATCACTTGCTTAACTCTAGGACTTGATCTTGCCATGACCCTATATAAATTACCTTGCCCTCCCTCCAGCCCCAAACCCATTCCTACTTTAACAGTATATCATTGCTTAACTTCTACCTCTAACTAGTGCTCAGTTTCTTTTTTTTTTACTGAATTGTACTATTTTGTACTGTACATACCTATCTGCAATTTTTCTAAATCACTTGTGTAAATGAGTATTTGTATAATTATGTCAACTTTTTAAGCTACATTCACAAGACTTTGTATAGTTATGTTAACTATTTAAGTTTCATGCATGTCTTTTTTAATTATGGAGCTTCTCTCCCTGGGTCTTCACTGAAAATGGGCTTTTGCTCAGACTAAAGAAAACAACTGGTGATGCAGGGGTAAAATCGCCAAAACAGCTTTAATAAAAGAAAATAAATCACAGCATCCAGTACACTCAAAACTGACTTAGTGCTTTCACCCAAAATAGGGCATCCTCAGAGTCAGTTAAAAAATGTTAAACAGTCCTTTATATTTCAAATTCAAATAACATTTTAACCAATAAGCACCACCATGTAGTTATAATAATCAATTGTCCTGGGAGTTAACTCTTAATAGTATTTCAAAAATTGCATTTATCAAAAAGTTCACCACACAAAAACTTAACAAAGTTTTCATTATATACATGTGTCAAAAAGTCTTTCCTATAAAAGATCCTTTAATATTTCCCTGTTGCAAAATTGTGATATTTCAAATACTTAAAGCTTTATGTTTTAATATACATGTCATAGATAGTGTGTCATTAATACCAGGTCTTGTGCTGGCTTCTAATTTAATCTGCCATACACATTCCCTAACTTCAAGCATATTTTTGTCGTCTCCACCAAAATCTTTGGTGTATAATCTGTCAATGACAAAAAATATGAATTTTTTTTAAATTCATACAGTCCTTATTATGAACAAATAAAGAATTAGTTGACTTTTTATTTGTTATATCCCTGACATGTTCCAGTATCCTCTGCCTTATTTTTCTTGTAGTCATTCCATCGTAAAACGCTAGACATGATAAACATGTGGCCACATAAATTACCATGTTTGTGTTGCAATTACAATAACCTGGACATGTCAGGGACCTTTTGTAATTCCCAATTTGAACATAAGTACCGTCGTTAATGAATTTTCAAGCTTTACAATTTCCACATTTAGCCATCCTAGCTGGTTTTTGACTGGTAGGTTTTGGTATTTTCTCCAAAAGCTCCTTAATATTAACACCCCTACTGTTTATAAATTTTGGACCATCGCCTAATGTATTTAACATGTCTGCAGGAAATATATTGCGCCATCCTACCTCAATAACTTCCTTCAGTTTAGCAGACATGTTGTTGTATTGCAACACCATACCTGTTTGTGTGTCTTTCCATTTCAGTTGTTTGTGAGTTTGTTGGTGACCAGGGACCTTTTCTGCTTCCCTTGCATTATCTAATAAAATTGGTATGGAAATTTTGAAAAATAAAACTGAAGATTATGCTTATAATAGGAAGGACAATTAATTCTGCTAATAGGTGTATCCTCTTACCCAAGGTGAGAAGAAATGACTGAAGTAGTCACTGCCAATTGAAATGAGAAAAGGAAGAATCCTTGATAATCTTCTGTCTATTGGGAAATGAAGCTCTGACAGGTCAGGTTTTGTCTAATATGCACTTTGCAGCTAACTGGGCCAGATTGTCTAAATGGGAAAAGGAGCAAGAAGAGACTGCAAAGGAGAGAGAATTATAACAAAACTGAAAGACTGTAATATGGGATAGTGGCCAGAAGCAAGAACTGGAAGAACTACGGAAAAACTTTCAAGGAGCTATTGGGGAGGGATAGAAAGGAGGGTTGAAAATTGGTTGATTGGAGAAGTGAAGTACTCATAACTGAGAAGTACAAAAAGATGCAGAACCTGTAGGAACAAGAGATAAAAATCATTAGCAAGAACATGTGGATGCTTGAAATAAGGCTTTAAAGTGCATTAGCAGGGCAAAGGAGGAAATGGAGTAAAGGTCAACAGCTCACATAAACAATGGAAAGAAGGTCATTTTGTGTAGGTCAAGGATATGTATTAACATATAGAAAGGAGGAAGGCAGGGAAGATTAACGAAAAACATAAAGAAGTTAAGGAACACATGAAAATTATACATTAGCATTTAACATCAGTGTTTCCCAAAAGAAGCAGAAATGATAGAACCAATCAGGGCATCTAAGACAGAGTCAAAGGAAAAAAAATGGACAGACATGGTGAAAACAAGGGGAAGATAGAAAGGACACTGGGGGTCTGACTGGGGACAAGACAATAGAAGCAAAGATAATCCAATCAAGGAACCGAAAATGACTATTGTTTTGATAAGATCTTTCACAGAGTTCTCCAACAGGCCTCTGACAGAGACTGGGCACATAGGATTGGGACTAGGCAGGACAGATAGCAATGTGGAGATGCAAAATTGATAAGGTCGAATGGACTGCTGAATGAATTCCAGTATGGATTAACTACAGGCACATCCTGCCTGGCTTAACCTACTAAACTTTTATGACTAGGTCCTTGACAAAAATTGCCAAGGGTAGACATGACCATGAATATGTGATCTGTCTAGATTTCAGTGAAGTATTTTAGTTGGTCCTACATTTCTGACCTCTTGACAAGAAGAAAGTTGGCAACAAACATTTTACATGAATAGAGAAGTGGTTATACATCAGAAAACTGAAGTTAAAAATCAGGGTGAGTATCAGATAGAAATAAACCAACAATTAGCAGTCCTCGAGGCCAAGTCCTATTCAGTTTGTTTGCTTTAAACATACAGACAGCATGAATATCTGAATACATTTCTTTACATATGATACAAAATTAGGGAGGTGGTGGCAGAACAAACAAGAAGTATGGAAGAAGATACAATTATACTGGAGGCCTGATATAAAGCTGACAACTTTATTTCATTTCTTGCAATGTTGCAAATGTTGCCCATGTGGAATGATACTCCAGGACTGAATAGACATTTAAGTGAATAAGAACAGAAAATACAGGTGAGGTAAAAAACTTGGTGGTTATCATTGCATGCAGCTTTAGTAAACAGGCACAAAGTGAAAGTGTGGTGACAAAAGGAAATCAAATAATGTAACTGCAACACAAATCTGAAGGGAGAAAAAAAAATAAAAAAAATATCAAAGCCACATAACAAAAGCTTAGGTTCCTAGCACCTTGGTCACAGACCTTCAAAGGGAACCAGAGCATACTAAAACACATAAATAATTAAAAGTAACTAAAATCCACCAATCATAATTCTACACAAGTAATTAAACAATGAACAATTATCTATTAATAATTAATCAAAATGTGCTTTTCCATTCATATCAACGATATGACTCTTAGGTTTAAAGTTTCAAACTTTATTATAAAAACAGCTTCTTTGTGTTGCAATATTTGCTTGAGTCATTTGTCACCTGTAACTTTTACATTACACTGCTGTAAAATATAAACTTGTGTACCCACAGGATCTGAATGAGGATAATTACAGTATTATAAAGCAACTTGTCTGCTTTCTTTCTTTATGTATTATTTACATTTGTTGACTGGGCGTGTCCGACTGGACATAGGTCCATTTTCAGTGGAGGCCCGGGGAGAAAAGCTCCACAGTTAAAATATACAGACAGTAGTTACATTGGATTTACATAGCAATTAACAATTTGATCAACATAGCAATTAACAATTACAAACATAGTTACAGATGAAGAACATAGTACATCAGTAGAAAACTAGAATCTTTATCATCTGCAAAGTACATAACAGATTGACAATTGTTACAATAAGTAGTTCCTGCTGTATAATAAGTAGTTAGGCTTATGAGCATCCGAGCTTGCTATAATCAAGGTAGTTAGTGGGGTGGAAAGAAAGGTAGTGGGTGGATGGGGAGGGTGATATTAGAGGGGGAGTTGCAAGGGCATAACCAGCATTTTTTTAGGTGCACTTTTAGTAAAGTTTTGAAGTCGGTGCATGATGGTACAGAGGTAATTGTGGGTGGGAGGGAGTTCCATAATTTGGCTATGTCGCAAGAGAATATTGCTTTTCCAGCAGAGTTATTGGCTTTAATGACCTGTAAGTGATTTTATAATGTTCTTTACTACATAAATACCAACTACAGTTTATACAAGAATACATACCCCCGGAATAAACTCTAACATTCCTAATAATGTGTGTGAAGGACAGAACTATACACTAATAAGAACTACAAGCAGCACAGTTATATGTTCAAACAACTTTACTAATAAGCATATTGATTTTCACAGCAAGTCCAACTAATCAACTAAGTTTATAACATGCTTAAAAGAAAATCTGGACTAAACTATAACAAAAAAATGCAAATCCATATCATCCAATAACATTTTTTTATCCTTTCACAACTGTGTCTTGTACCTGCGTATGCAAAGTATAGTCAATGAGATAAAAACAAACATGTCATTATCACAGCTTAAATAACTGCTGTTCATGTGGCCAGAAGAAATTTATTAGCCAATAAAATTGTTTTATCCTCATGATATCTTGCAATACGTTGATTCAATATCCAGCAAAGGATAACTTCTTAATAAAAACATGGAAGCAACCTTAGTGGTTGCAGATGTCCTTGATTCTTGAAGTAAAAGGATGAGAAATCTACTGGTCCCAGATCAATTCCTGTGATACTCCACTAGTCTCTTTTTAGTTCCTACTACAATCCCTTGTGTGCTACCAAAGATTTCTTTTTTTTTTTTTCAAAACAGGTTTATTGTTTTAACATACAAGAGAAATATCATAACAATTTTATACAAGTAATTAAAAATAGATATGATTATAACATTCAACAAAACAACTAAAGTATTTACAAAGACATCCACTACAATCAGATCAATTAATTAAACTAAAATACCATGCTATTGAAATTAGGATTTTTTTAACAAATTTTGTAAATTATCCCATACAATATAATAAGATGTTTTTCTAGTTGTTCTTGACCTAATTGTGTTTATTTCCATATAGCACACTATATTCATAACATTTTTAAATTCATTGAACAAAGGAGGTGTATCTGAAATCCAATTTCTGGTTATTATTTTCCTAGCCACTGTTAGAATAGACCATAACAAGGGAAGCTTAACCTTTTTAACACTTTGAGGTACAGGTGTGTTGAATAATATAAGAGATTTAGAAATAATGAAATTATCTGTAAAAAGAGCCTACAAAAATTCATTAACTGACTTCCAGTATTCTTTCAATTTTATACAGTCATAAAACATATGAGCCCAGTCAGCATTAATTTCTACATTACATCTCTTACATAGATTATCTTTATTATTTATTTTATTCATCATCAAAGGTTTATAAAAAGATCTATGTAAAAATTTCCATGTATAAAGTCTCCAGACAATGGAAGACGTAGTTCTATAGGCAGATTCCAATATATATTGTTTATCTTGTTGATTTGGTGGGTCCCCATTAATAGAAGTGAAATAATTCCAGTATGTATCTACACTGTAAAAAGTTTCTTGTCTGATAATTTTATGTATGTATGAAAGTTTACCTTTATCAGAAACTTTATGTTGTAAATTTAATATCAAGTAATCAATCAGTGTTGGAATAGATTCTTTAACTGTTATAGACATTAGATCTATTCTATCAATGAGATGTTGTCTAAAGGTCTGAACCTCTAACCAGCAAGTTTCTCTTAGATCAAATTCTTGTTTTAAGAAATCTAGATTTTTAACTTTATTATCAGATATCAACTGATACCAGTACTTTAGATCATTATCTATAGCTAAATGAGTTCCTTCAGAAGTAGATGACAAAAGCATACCCTAAGTATACATTATAGGGAATATAATAAAATTCCATTCCCTATACTTAGGGTTCATGAATATAAAGTTACGATAGCTAATAATGATATTTAATGAGTAACAAACCATATGTTTAGGTGTAATAGGTGAAGTACAAAATTCCTTTAGTAACCATAACATGGAGTTATTTACAATCATATTTTTATGCGCTAAGGAGATTTTCATGAAGTGCATACTAATTAGCTCCCAATAATCTTTCCATTTTGCGACATATGACTGATCTATTAATAAAGTAATAACTTTTACAATAGAAGAGATAGTATATAAATTAAAGTCTGGAAAAGAAATACCCCCTTGAGACCAGCTATTAGTATGTTTCTTTAATGCAATCCTAGGTCTATTAAATGCCCATAGGAAATTTAACATTAGTGTATTCAGTTTCTTGATAATTATTTTTGTAGGTGGAAGTATTATTGATTGTATTAAGTATAAAATCTTGGGGAATATTACCATTTTAATAATTGTAAGTCTCTCCTCCATAGTAAAAAACATATTATTCCAGGTATTAAAAAGATTTTGTATATTAAGAAAACAGGTATTATAATTATTATATATAATAGATTTAATATCTTGAGATAGTATTATACCTAAATAAGTTATCTGACCTGAATCGGGTACATATTTAGCAAAATCACTAATGAGAATATTTTTTCGTGTATATATAGGTAGTATTTTAGTTTTTTCTTCATTGAATATTAAACCAGAAATACTTTTGAAATTCATCATTTTATCAAATAGAGACTGCATAGAAGAATTAGCTCCTGCTGATGTAATTAGAACATCATCTGCAAAAAGTTGAATTTTGGATGTTGTATTTTCATCTATTTCAAAACCCTCTATGTCAGTACTATTTCTGATCAAATTAGCCCAAGGCTCCATTACTAAAGTGAATAATAGTGGAGAAAGTGGACATCCTTGTTTTGTACCTTTAAGAATGGGTATTTTTTGTGAAACATATGTTCCTACCTTAATATAAGCCAATGTTCCTTTGTATAAATGCTCAATTAGATTTACAAATGCATCTGAGAAGTTTGTGCACTTCAGTAAGGTAAACAGATAGTCCCAACTTACTGAATCAAATGCTGAACTTATATCAAGACTAATAAGTGTTAAATCTTTCTTTTTCCTATTTGCAAAATCAATTAATGTTAAAGTTCTTCTTATATTATCAAAAGTATTTCTATTTACAATGAAGCCTGTCTGATCTATATCTATAATGCCGGGAATGATTGTCTTCAATCTATCAGCAAAAATACTCATAAACATTTTATAATCAACATTAAGAAATGAGATGGGCCGATATGAAGTACATCTAGTTGGATCTTTATTAGGTTTTAAAATTGGCAAAATAAATGTATATTGCCAAGATGGGGGGGTTATTAACTCAGTTTGGGCCAAAATAAAAACCTTATGTATTAATGAATATGTACTTTTAGAAAGGATTTTATATATCTCTGGTATAATACCATCATTACCCAGTGCTTTGTTTGATTTAAGCTTATTTATTTGTGTAATAACCTCTGTATATGAAATACTTTTGTCCAATAGTTTAATCTGTTGTTTATTAAGCTTTTTATTCATGTTTGTGGTTATAAACTCCTTTATTTTATCTTTAGGTTCCATGTTAATGTTATTATTGTTAATATTGTGAAAGTGATTTCTAAATTCATCTAGTATTTCTGGTAGACTACAGACATTCTTCTTTTTCCTTAGAGAAAAGATTTCTTTGATATGGTTTTCTTTATTCAACCTTTTTGTTTTCTTTTTAAGTCTATGTAAGTATTTGGGGCTTATTGAGTAAGACAAAAACTTGTATTTCTCTAGAGTTATTTTAACTTTATGAGTTAAAATTTCTTTGTATTTCTCATTTAGTTTGATTATTTCTTCAATGACTTTCTTATCCATAATATTTTCTTTATTATTATGTTTATAAGAGTCTAATTTACTTTGAATATCTAACAATTCCTTATCCCAAGATTTCCTTTTATTATTATACCATTTTATACTTTGTCCATATAGATATGATTTTAAGGCATCCCAAACATAGACAATGGAGACTTCAGGAGTATAATTTATGGCTAGAAAATGTTGTACTTCTGAAGGTATATATTATTTATAGTCTTTTAGTTGAGTTAAGTATGCTGGTATCCTTTTGATCTGAACATTATGAGTATTTTTATCATGAATTCAAAAACAATTGAATTATGATCAGATATAGGACATGAAATGATTTTGGAATTAATTAAATCTGTTACCATCTGGTTAGAAATAAAGAACCTATCTATTTTTGAATATGTTTTGTATCTGTTAGAAAAAAAGGTGTATGGTAATGATTTTGAATCTATCTGATTATTAATATCATTCAAATGATAAAAATTAGCAAAATCATTTAAATGTTTTGCATTAGATGTAATTCTTCTTTTTCCTATAGTAGTAGTATCACTTTCATGTAGTATACAATTAAAGTCACCAGCTAAAATAATATCTCCTATAGAGAATGATATGATCTTATCAAGATGATGTTTCACTGTATTAATACCAATTCCAGGTATCCAATATACATTAATTAAAGTGTAAGTCTTCCCATTAATTTGTATTGTAACCATACAAAACATTCCTTTGTCATCCTGATAAGACTTAATGGTTTTAGGAATGGGCATACTTTTATTCCATAAAATAACCACTCCTCTTTTATTCTGAGTGTGCTCTGAACTAACCAATACTGCATATTTGTTTGTGGCTAGTTTATCAATATCTTTTTTCAAGAGATGGGTTTCTTGCAGGAAAACTAAGTTGGCCTTATGTAAATTAATGTATCTTATTAGGCTTGCCCTTTTACATGGATTATTCAATCCATTAATGTTTAAAGAAATTCATTTTAAAGATGTCATTTGGCATTTTCAAAACTTAAGAATCTTATGATCAAAATAACAAATAACAACATAAGTAATGTTACATCTCCTCCTTTAGGTGTACCTTTAAATATAGCTGTATTTATTGAATCTCTTACGGGATTTTGTATAGGATTCAATTTTGTTTGTAGTGACAATGAGTGTACAAAATATATTGTGGATGTCAAAACTATATACATATAACAATGAACAAGTGAAAATAATGTAAGGATTAAACCTTGCATCCAGCCTGGAGTTAAAAACTCCAACTTAGAGTAGTATTTACCACTCAAGTTAACCCCCTACCCTAAGCAGCAGTACCTCAGCTACCACCTTATCAATTTAATACTGGTTATATTGAACTTAAATTAACAGCTTTCAATTCAATTATCTAGCAAGACAAGACTACACATTTGATAAAACAGCATCATATAAACTAAAATAAACTTTTTTTTTTAAAAAAAACTTTTCATACTACTATATACATCTATGTAATATAATACACTTGTATTCAAATAGCATTCAAATAAACTTGATATTAGGAACCAAGAGGAGAGAGAGAAATAAAAGATGTGAAAGAGGGAGAGAGAGTGAAAGAAAGAGAGAAAAAAAAAAAGGAAGGCATATTTACATATTAATTTATTCAAAGTATGTAAAAATAAGTTCTAACATTCATTTAAATCAAAAACTTTGGCTAATATGGTTCAGACATTACATATATTAAGATGCATCTATTTTCTGTCATGTAAATGCAGTCAACAGCTTCCAAAAAAAAAACTTGAATTGCTTGTATATGAGCATTTTACTCATACTCATTATTGTCAGTAGAATAAAATACTATATTTATAGAAATTGTTATAAATCATACTGCATAGTTATGCAAATTCTCAGAAACACTTGCATTATTGTAAAAAAAACATCTGTATTTTGTATGTCTATACTACTGCTTTAAAATATATCACATGACAATTTCTTCCAGTATAGAGTTATAAAGTTATTTATGCTTGTCAATCAGATGAATTAAATGAGTTATAGTAATGTATATGTTTGGAACATAAGTTTCTAACACAGATTAGTATGCCGCAGTTAAGTAGATTTTCAAAAACACTTGAATAAATGTTTCATTTTCTATGCCTTCTAAAATAAGACATTTACTTACTACAAGAAACTGCATCATTTAAAATCATTATAACTGACATATTTTATGAATTATAACATAGATATTTAAGTAATTATATAAAATAACTCACATTTAAATGTCAAAGAGTTCATTTTCCTTCACATAGTCGCATTTGCATCAGTTCTACTTCCTGGTAGAGTGTTCTTCCTGAATCTGTGATGTGTCAGTGTGATATCTGGGTCAGAGGTCAGATTGACTGCTTTCAGCTTCTCTGTGAGAATTCTGAGAGTTGAAGCTTTTGAAACAGCTCATGGACACTGTTCATGAGGTAGCCCACATCCCAGATTGTCTCCCTTAACATTTTGGCGGGAAACTTGTTAAAAACTAGTGACAAACATTCATTTAGCAGTGTAAATGCATCTAAACATGACAAAACCTTTGTGATGTATTTTACAGGTTATTACAGACTCTATGTAAGTGAAATTAAGCCTAAAGTTATTAATAAGTAATAAAACTCAATATTTTTGTCCCAACTCAATTTTTATGCAAAACTTATTATTTACTATGTCTATATGATCAAAAGCATTTCTATATATTAATATGAGAAAAAAAATAAAGAGAAAGAATAAAGAAAAGAAAAGAGAGTAGAAAATAAAAGAATGTAAAGCAGAAATAAAAAAAATGTAAGAGAAAGTTATAAGAAGTATATACAATGGAATATTACTTACTGTTTATATTAATAGAGTTAAAAATAAAACATATTATTTACTATTATTTAGTTCTAATTATTATTAGTTAAAGCATGACAGATTATTTACACACAAGCATAAGCAGTATAATCAAGAAAGTATAATTAGGAATAGCATTTGAAGAACATATAAACTTTTTACAAGGAATAAATATGTTATTATTCCATTTATCATATTTTCATTACTCTTCTCTCCCTGCCCTCCCCCACCCTTTACCCACTACATAATCTAAATAGAGTGTCATTGTTTAAACAAAGAAAAGAAGAAAAGGAGAAAAAAAAAGAAAAAAATGTATCAAATTACTGACCTTACTTCTCTTTTTCAGAAAGAGAAACAAATTGAATAATAGCTTGTTGTTAGTTCCTCAGATATTTTGACTGGTTATGAAACAAAACATTTCTTTGCACACAGAGAATAACTTTGATTAAATCTTTTTCAGAACATTTGTGGCTTTCTGGAAATGTAGGAACTATATTTAAAAAGATTAATAATGAAGTAAAATGATGAGATAAAAAAAGAAAAAAAAAACATAGAACAAATCATTTGTTCTTTAGTCTCTTCTTCTTCTCTGAAGTCTTCCACGAAGTTTCAGTTGCCAGTCTCTTTAATGAAAGACTAGCCCATTCCATTTCCTCTATTTTATCCAAAATCTTATTTTTTTTGATAAACAGTAAAGCAGAGTCTAAGTCATCAAAAATTTTAGGACCATCAGGAAGGAAGATTTTTAGCTTGGCAGGAAACAGAAGGTATGTTTTAAACTGTGCTTTTTTTAAGCTCCCTTATTAGTGGCAGAAAAACTTTTCTTTTAGCTATTACCAAGGAAGAATAGTCATTGTCAAAACGCACAGTTGTCTCATTAATCTTAACAGGAGCTTTAGCCCAAGCAGATTTAAGAACCATCTCTTTATCAAAAGATGATAGAAATCTAACTATAACTGATCTAGGATAGTTTTGTTAGAGTTAGTATTAGCTATAGATCGATGTGCTCTTCGATACCAAAAGAGAATGCTTCTGGTAAGTCTAAAGTTTTAGGGAGCCATGTTGTTAAAAAAGAAGTAATATTGTTACCTTCAATATTTTCTGGCAGTCCAAAAATCCTAATGTTATTGCCTAGATCTATTTTCCAAGTCATCCAGCTTTGTTTGTAAATGTGTATTTTGTTTCAGCAGAAACTCATTGTTGATTTCCTCTTCTTGGATTCTATTTTCCATGTCATTCACAGCTTCTTCTATGCCTGTCATCTGGATCTTCTGTTGTTGCAGGTCTATATGTAACAAATCTATTTGTTTTGTAGTTTTTTCTATGAAGGTATCAATTTTAGTATCCATTTTATCCATCTTAGCAGTAAGTTGCTGGATTATAGTTATCAGAGACTGAAGTTCTTTCTTGATGCTGGAGTCTTGAGAATTTGTCTTACTGGAACTCATTTCAGACTGATAAACTGACAGGAAAATTTCCAATGTGATTTCTGACAGGAATATTGTTAAAATTTCCTTTCTTTTTTAGATATAGTTCAAGAACTATATAAAACAAACATATTTAGAAAGAAAATTACTTCAAAAATTATTTTTTTAAGTAATTAATTCCTGTCAGTGTAATGAAATTGGTGGAGCTGAAGAAATCTGCTGCTATCCTGTGTTCGTCCTTGGCCACGCCCCGCTACCAAAGATTTCTAAAGGCTGGCCAAATGGGTTCAAAGATGTTAGTCAAGGGAACATGCAGATAAAAATAGAGTATTGCCCCTAGGTCAGAACAATCCCAGTGTGAAGTATCAGGGGGACTATATTTCGTCGCCAAAATCATATTCTAGCGAACACCTATTCACTGACACCTAATCAGTGAAAATTGCTTCAGAAGTTCACTGAATTTACTAAGGTCAAGGACATAGCTGGCCAACAACAGAATTTTGCCCTTTTCTCCACTGTAGTGTGATCTCGTAGTTGGTATATATAGTTAGGGGGTGTGGAGGTGAAGCCCCCCACATTGTCTGGTTCAATTGACATAGATGTTGCTCTGCTGTTCTTTGGGCAAGTGTTTCCTTGCCCTTAGTAAATTCAGTTAATTGCTAAAGCGATTTTCGCTGATTAGGTATCAGTGAATAGGTGTTCACCGGAATACAATTTTGGTGATGTAATATAGACCCGTGTCAGGTAGGGTGAGTGCAATAGGTAGCAATCAGGCAGGAAAATTATACTGTGGTTTTGATCAAACCTAGAATGGACTGACCAGGAATATAATGAGAGGGCAGTACCAGCAGCTAACTAAATCTAGGATTTATCAAAGGAACTAGACAAAAAAAGCAAAGAGGTAATATTTGCACATTACTTACCCCCTGATCAGGCCACCGGATGGAGTGACCATTGGCTCTGGCTGATGGTCAAAGTTGATGTGATATCCTGACCCCATGTACGAAATGGCACAAAAGGATGTTGATGCCAATTTCAATCAGGCCAGGCTTTGAGCACTGTATGCAGTTCTGGAGTCTAGACAAAAATAGTGGCATTAAACTTACAGGCAGAGTCCACAGTGGCACCATCAGAAGGGTGAGTTCATTGAAGTTGAAATGATATGACAACAGATGACAGGAGCAAGAGTCTTGTCACTACAGAGCAGAAGAGACAGAGCACATAATAGGGGTGGATGACATTATATCAGGGAGATGTGAAAAGGTTATGCTGAACAGTTAGGGCAGAGAAAAGAGGAAGGGGTACATATATATATTTGACAGGGACCCATGTCTGTATGCATCTACAAATGTCTTTCCAGATGGTAGAGTTGTGGACCCATGGACTGAACTGGAAAAAGTGGTAAGGAGGGAGTCTGTGAATGCATTCTTAAATACATGGCACAGATTTTGATGGTGTGAGGGAAAAGCCAGATTCAGGTGAATGTTGAAAGCACTTGAAAGGCAAAGCAGATAGGTCTATTCACTCCATCTGCCATCAGGCAAAGATAATGCAACAAAATATCCAAGACGATTCAACCAAAGAATAAGAAAGTAAAATATAAATCTGATACCTAAATAAGAACAACAGCGAGTCTTAAAAGTAACAAACACACGTGTATTTCAGTGTAGCATGTTATACCACCATCCCTCTAACTTAAAGTACTTTAATCTTAATTTTGTAAACTACTAAATATACATTTGTAAAACACTGAAATGCTGATTCTGTTAAAAGATTTTTGGCTTTTCCTTTGCCATTTTACTCTTTGCTTGTTCAGGACTCCACTATGAATAAATTTCAGATATCTATATTTAATTACCTTTCTTTAGAAAACAAACCAGTTGCAGCCTATTGTTATAGGACATGCTATTAACTTAAGGATACTTCTTTTATCCTTAAATTAATGAGCACTGAAATAGAACTGAGCTGATATTCAATCGTTATTGATCTTGTGGGACTATTTCCTAATATGGTGTAGAAAGTAACTGTCACTTTCTGCTTCTTCTTAGAAAGTAGAACTGAAAAATCTATACATTAGATTAATACCTATTAGCTGCCGTGGATTCTGTTAGCTAATGCCTGTGCACCTAATACTGTTTGTCCTCAGCAACTAAAATGTTCCGACAAAGAGAATAATGAGGCTTGAACTCCAGTTCTAGAGCAACAGCATTTATTCATTTAGTAAACCCTTCAGCTGAACATTAAAAATAAAACTACACAGAGGAAAAGAGAAAATGTGAATTAAATGCTGATTCCTCAGCTATCACACTCAGTGCATAAACAAAGAGGAAATTGTACACTGTTGATAGTTTCCGTAATAGACTGTGTTACAAATCCAATCTAGGCACTTTAAAATGCTGACTGCATTGCTTTGTCTGCAATCACACTGAATAAATTACTATGTTTTATCTTTGCAGGCATGACATATATTACCATGCAATACATGCATATTCTTTGGTGCAGCATGCCATGTGAATGCAAGTGGAGGAATCTTGGTAAAACAACTTCAATCAGAAATGGCTACAGATATGATGCATGGTGCTTTCTTTTGTTCCACAGACTGTATAAAATAAGAGTAGGTGCTCATACAGTGCGCTGTTGGCAAAGCACTGAAGCAAGAAACTGGGTAGGAACTTAAAATATCTTATTACTTAATTTAGATTGGGAGCAGAGTGAGAGCAGAGTGCATAGAGGAAACCACCAAATTAGATAGTCAGGCATGGGAAACATACAAGGATTTAATAAGGGCAGGTAGCCAGAAGCAGGTTTTGGGCAGGTTAAAGCAAGAAGAAATTACAAATATTTCAGTACTGACTGCACTCAAATTGTAAAAAACTGAAAGGACTAAAACAGAAATAGAATCACAGAAAAGTAGAAAAATGAGCTGAAGGAAAGATGAGTCAGATGCTTTTCTCCCCGGGCCTCTACTGAAAAAGGATATGTATCCAGCTAGACTAGCCCGGTCAACAAATATAAAATAAATATAAAATAAAATAAAAATAAAAAAATAAATGTGTCATATGGTGCTATTGTTTTGCATCCTGTGGTGAGGAGGTTAGTTTATAGAGTCTGCAGGAGTGCTGGGATGCTACAATCTGAGGCTGCTTAGCTGAAGCCAGTAACTGGGGAGCTCAGACCTTGTGTCAGTCAACTGGAGGCAGAAATTCAGGAGAATGCATGACAGGGTAGATGTACTGTAAGGAGACATGACAGAAAAAGGATAAAGATGGAAGGAAAGCATTGAAACAACTCAGGAGAGGGCTGGGGTGAAAATAACTGTTTGGAGTTCAGTTTGTGTAGGATTCATTTGGGTGGGCTTAATATTATGATGTAGAGAAATGCCTAGTTATATGTTCATGGTGGACTGCAGCTCTGGCTGGGTTTATTTTCTCTCGGTGCAGGTTATTTGAGTATCAGACCTGGTTTTCTAATGTTGTGTAGATTGTGCTGGTCTCCTGTGAGGAAAAAAGCTCTTGTGCAGACAACCCACTATATAACAAGTACAAAGACAGCACAGCACTGACCACAGCCTTTTCTCTTCACTTTTTGATATAAAGCTAATTTTTCGCAGTTCAGGGCTTTCCGCACTTCTCAGTCTTGAAAACAAAAAACCTGGGTTGGTGAAGCTCTGTGCTAGTTATAGAAGACTAGCCTAAGAGGGATCCAGTCAAATTAATCCAGTAGTGGAGCTCTGTAAGATCTGAATCTGTAGCAAGTTGCAGTTCTGTTAGGTGTATGACTGAGCTACAGGTCATTGACCCTAAGTAGGTTAGAATTTCAGAATCTTAACTTTAACAGTGAGGGCAGGAAAACCTCTAATTAGTGTACAAAGAGTAGGGAGCAGTACTTAATGTATTAGTGAGAAGAGGGGAAAATTGTTGTAATGTACCAAACAGAAAGCACTGAATTTCATCTTTAAACAGGCAAATCAAAAAACTCTACCAGCAAAACTGGAATGTAAACTGCTGTGGAAGGGCAAATCCTGTAGCAGAAATACAATACTGCCATCATTGCAATCTAATATACTGTCTAAGTCATCAAAAATGACAAACTAGGCTCAGATCTTGCAGTAGTTCACCATTTTCCCACAGCTGCAAATTACACCACATGACTAAGGTCTCACACTGAGTTCAGAATACAAACAGCAAACTTTTACAAGTAATTCTATTGATGGAGGTAGTACAGCGTATAAATGATGCTCAGATCTTGAAATAATTCCCAATTCTTCCACAACTACAAAATAAGCCATAAGACTACGGTCCCAAAACAAATCAAAAAATGCAAAAAGAACATTTTTTTTTGCTAAAACTTGGAAAAATGTAAAAAAGTACACAAAACTACCACCAGAAAGGCCACTATATATGCACCTGAAAATATTCAAGCAGATTTTAAATAAAAAGTTTTTTTTTTCTTCTCTTTTTAATGGAAATCTCATTTCTTGCAGTTCAGGGCTTTCCATGCTTCTCAGAGCCTTGAATAAAAAAACCCTGGGTGGCCATAGTTCTGTAATGATTATAGCAGACTGGCAAGTAAAGCATCCAATCAAATTTATTTATTTATGTATTTAATGCTTGTTTACCATGAGTGTCTGATGAGCCAAAAAAGGCCTGTTTTCAGCAGAGGCCAGGGGAGAAAAGCTCCAAATTACTTTTTTTACAAAAAAAAAAAAAACACACAGTAGTAACATAGAACAAAAATGTATACACAAGAGGTTACATAATCAGCATAAAATACATATTGTTACATTATCAGCAGCAACTACATATTGAAATTGAGATGGTATAAAAAAACAGATATAGGAAGAAGAAAGAAAAAAATAGACAAGAGGTCACAGAAAACTATCAATACATATTGAAATGAGGTGGCGCACCTCCACCTCCATAGTGCTTTTTTTAGGCAATGCCAACCTGATAAACCTACCAACATAACAAAACAGGCAAAGAAAAATACGAAGGTGTAAGTATTCAGCATTAAGAGCCTAAACAAGAAACTTCAATCCTTACAAGCCCTCCTCACCTTGGAGGACTTAGACATGTGTAATGTCTGAGACATGCTTTAAGATGGTGGGGAGCACTCTGGCTGTGCAGGTCTATAATGCTTTCCACACATTTAGACCAGCTACTGTGCAGGAAGAGAAAAAAGTTGCAGATGTCTCAATCTTCACCTAGAATAAACTCATATCAATGCTGGTAAAGCTGCATCATGCACAAGTGCTTCTTTATGTCCTAATAACCATCAGAAAGGACCATACTATGTATTAGCTAGCTACAGAGCTCCTTCTATGGCCCAAGAAAGCCACAATGACTATCTACAGGAATTAGAATCAATCAGTATTAAACCAGATACAGTTATCCTAGGTTATCTAAGCTAATCAGCTGTAGACTATGAAACCTACACTACCAGTAGTATACAAGCACAAAGATTCATGGACTTTGCCAGTATAAATGCCCTGGAACAATTAGTCAGAGTACCGAACAGGGGGAACATTACCTTGGATCTTGTCTGTACTAATATGGGGCATCTTGTGTCATCCCTTGCATATGTTTGCCAATTTTTAGATCTGAAAATAAAGTTGTTGCATTCAAAATAAAATTGAAACCAGAGACCACTTCCACCAAAGGCACATTGAGAAATTTCTCTAAGATGAACTACCAACTGCTAAGAGATACATTGGCAAGTGGTAAATCCCTATCAAAACCAGTTAACTCCACTGAGTACATGGGATTATACACCACCAAACTATACCAGTTTATACACAGCTGCATCAATGCAGCTGCACCCTGTAGGAGCAACTGCAGGGCAAACCTCATTACAAAAACCCTCTCAGAGGAGCCATAATGTCAATAGGTTTTACAATAAAAGGAAAATATTTATGACCAAAAGTAAGAGGAGTAATTTCCAGAAAGATAGAGCCCCCATCAATGAAATAAACTCAGGAAATTAATAAAATCCATGAAAGCAAAGTTTCAAAACCAAAGACAATCACAAGGCCTTTTTGCATTTGTTTGTAATCTCAGAAGCACAATGCATCTATGTACTGAGCTGACTGTAAAGTTACCTAAAACAGTGAGGCTGAAGATACAGCTAACCTATGGGTTCATAAATTCAGCTCAGACTTCACCCCTCTCTCCTCTCCGTCTATCTCACAAGATATACATGAAACCTACACCACATGACTAAGCTATCACACAAGTCTAATTCCTGAATGTGCTATCAAAATCTAATAATACTGCATTGATGGGTCCTGACAATATCTATCGATGCATTTTAAATAGCATGAAACACGATTTAGCCACCACTCAAACAACACCGTTCAACCATAAAGGTTGTATATTGCAAATGGAAAACAGCTACAGTCATTCCCCTGCATAAGTGAGGACCTTCCACAGACCCAAAAGTCTGACCAGCCTCGTATGCAAAGCCATGGACCTATTATGAAACTCATCATTAAAGACATAGGGAACCTGCAGACAATGCACCTGTCTTAGTCTGGAGTCATCAAGGGTAGGTCATGCTTACTCAACCTCATGGACTTCTTGAAAAAGGTCACCAAAGCAATGGATGTAGGTAAATCAGTACACACCACATATTTCAACCTGGCCAAGGCTTTTGACATCACCCCCTAACGGGTATAGTAGAAAAACTAAATAAACTGGGAATAAACCCCAACCTCACCCACTGGATTACCAACTGTCTGACAGATAAGATGCAGGAGATCAAAACTGGGTAGGCTACCTCCACAAAGAGCCCAGTTACTAGAGGAATATCACAGGTTTCAGTGCTGACACCTCTCATGTATGGCATCCACTTCCCAAAAGTAAATGCCAATATCAAAGGGCATAGGCTGACTAAGACTGAAGATGACTACTGCAAGCTAGGACAAGTTATCGAATTACCATATGACTTAGCCATCCTACAGGAAGGTTTGTTCCAAACAAAAAGATCATGCCAGAATCATGGATTGAAACTAAATGCCAAAAATTGTATTATCATGTCCTCTGGAAAGTTGTCTACCCCAAGAAACTGCCATACTGACTATACTCCATGAGATTTTGGAACTTAGGCGGGCAGTGGCCTAACCTTTGACTAGCATGTGTCCACTATCATATGAAAATCCTTCTATATTGCAAAGCTTATAAACAAAATGATTGTGTCTAGACCTAGGGTTGCCATTGTCCCCCTTTACACAGCCCTCAATAGACCAGTCATTGAGTAGAATTCCCCATTTGTCATTTATCTGTCCAGGTACATGGAACACCCACAGAGATACTTTACTAACAGGATATGAGGCCTAAATAATATGTCCTACAAGAACTTCTTCAAAGCTCTGTCACTATACATGGTATCCTACAGAATGCTACGAAGTGATCGGTGTCTGGCATACAATATCCACTGACCAAATACTGATGACCTATTGCACATCAGTAAGTCAAATGTATAAGAAATCAATCCAGAGATCTAAACCTCTTCTGCAAGATCAACAGAATGGCTTTGAGAGACAGGTATAACTTGCAGAGAATACTACTGCTCAAGAACAAATTCCCTATCAATGTAAAATAAAGCTCACCCTTGTCCATATTTAAGCACAATGTGGATCTATGGATGGACATTACAAAAATTTCACCAAGTTTTTGACCTGTACTAATAATGCACAGAGGTAGTTCCTAAATACTTTATCTCAAACATGGGTCCCCTCAAATTATCTGTTGTATGAAGCCACTTATCATCATTAGGGAAAATATATAATTATCAACCTTGGGGTGGGTAAGGCCAATCAAACACCAAATAGGGTAAGTTACTTCAAGCACCAAAAGGGAAAATGGCTAGGCTTAAATTGGCCCACAAGGGCTGCTAGCCTAGTACTTTCCTGTGAACCTATAAAGTACATGTAATCACTAATGTCTTGGGAATTGGGGCTACAGAAGAGATATGTGTAGGAACGTGGCTAAAATATGCAAAGAGTTGTAGTGTAAAGTGATCTTTCTTGGAGATGATAAATTTATCAAGTGTTAGGACAAGAAAGAATCATTTTCAGGAATATAATATCTAGCTCAGAAACTTTTCTGAGGAGTAGGGATTTAAACTAGCAGGTGATTGGAGGCAGGTTGATAAACAGAGAACCTCTGTGCCATGGACAGACTTCACCTATATGTTGCTCTCTCTCTATCTTTCTCCCCCCATCCCCCTTTGTGGATCAGTCTTGTAGAAATCCATAATGCAAAGCTTTATATCAGGATGAGTAGGCAATTAAACTGATGGGGAAGGAAGCTGGGAAGTGGCAAACAGGGGAAAAAAGGAGGCCAACACCATTACTACAATAGCAGCAACAGTCAAGAGGGTAGCAGAATTATTAAGCAAAGTGATAATACAATAGGTAGATGCAGATGTAAAGATAATCATGAAGCAGGGGAAGAGTCAGAAGTTGGAATGGAAAACAGAACAGAAAGATGGCAAAGAACAGGCCAGATGGGATAGGCAGAAGGTACAGAATCAAACTGAGTAATGCCAGGGCTTTAGACAAGAGCATGGGATGTGAGAGGCAGTCAGACATAGTAAATGTGAAAGAAATATGTGCACGTGATGAAAACATCTGGAATATGGAAACCCTGAGAGATTAGTTTTCCAAAATGGAAAGATGGAAGAGAATAGCAATCTGCATAAAAACTAGAGGATGAGAGCAAGGAAAAGAGTAAGTTCAAACAAAATGTAATAAACTAGCAGTCAGACTAGAGGAGAAAAAGGATGCATACAGGTTGTTAGAAACAATTCAATAACTATGAGATGCAGGAAAAAGGATGATGAACATGTATATAGGAATGTATAAGGTCTTGGAGCAAGACGAATAAATGTGTGACACTTTAACATTCTGGAAACAATGAGTACTTCCCTGAATCTGAGTCAGGAACATTCTGGAAACAATGAGTACATCCCTGAATCTGAGTCAGACACAGTGAGAGAGAATAAAACAGTGAAGGTTCTTCTAGACCAAGAAAGATTAATTCACCTAATACAGGAAAGTACTATGAAGAGTAAAATAGTAAAGCTTATGTTTAATAAAAATAACACCTTGATATCAAAGTGCTCTCGACCAACAATAACCATGCAATGGTCTAGTCCACCATGAACTTTATGGGTAAGCAACAAACAAAAAAAAAGGTATGGTACTAAAGAAAGGCATATTTAACTAAGGGGATAGTTCTAAGAATGATATCAGAAAATGAAATGCAGTATAGGAATCCGGTAACCTGTAAATAAAGATGAAAATGCAAATACCTATTACAAAGGGACTAAGAAAAATAAGGCCGTTCTCCTCTAGCAAAGAGGCTAAGGTGGCGGCTACTGGAAACAAAGTGCATTTCATATGATCTAGCTAAAATCTATTACAAATTCAACACAATACAATGCAAAACACTGAAAATAATAAATGAAGTGACCTTATACAATCAGCACACCAAGAGAGTCACAGGAATAATTATAGAAAATAAACTTATTATAACATTATAAAAGAGAACAAAGTCAGACCATGTAAGACTGGGCAATCTAGTGGCTGAATTCATCCGGGAAGTCTAAAACATCTACTTGCCCAAAATAAGCAAATAAAAATAGCTCCAAGACCAAAACATATAAACATTCATCATAAGGTTATATTCCTCTAACAATGGTTAACTGTTTTTCCATCATCCAGGTAATGTACAATAGTTCACCAAAATGCAGACCAACCAAAATAATGTCCATTAACACACACAGATGTGGGGCAGCACAATAGTACAGCAGATATGTTACTGCCTCACAGTGAGAGGTTCTCTGTTCAGTTTTCATCTGGTGTGTCTCCTGTCCAGAATCTACATGTCCCCCTTGTTTGCTCAGGTTTTTGCCAGGTGCTCCAGTTTACTCTCACATTCCAAAGACATGCAGTAAGTGAATTGGACACTCTAAATTGGCCATAGGTGTGACAATGCATGGTATGGAAGAGCAACTGTAGCAGGGCCAGTCACCTGGCTATGTGAACATTGTCTCTAGATGATGGTCACTGTCAATGTCTTATGGATGGATGGACATACAAAGATGCAGAAACCATTCTGGAACAGTCATTTTCTAAATCAGTTATCATACATATCAGTTACATAATTTAGAAGTTGGTCTGTTAAACAAGAACTCAGCTAGAGAAATTTCTGGAGTACATTAGTTTTTTTCCATAACTGACAAATTGCACAAGAGTTAGAAACTGCACAGGTGAAATTAATTTAAAACAGATAAGAATATTACCAGCACAGAGGATTCTAAGCTGCATCCAAAGGATCTTTTAAGATGATGCAGAGGAATGAAAAGAGATGAGAGGGACAGAGCTCAGGAAAGAAAATGTAAAAGCTAAAACAAGGCTACAAAGGTAATAAGTAAGGTCAAAGCAACTGTCAAGGAAGATCTAGAAGAAGAAATACAAATGGAGAAGATTTTTTTATTTATTATCTTTTTATTTAAGTGAAGAAAAAGGCAAATAAAAACTGA
>NC_056739.1:265501989-265539489 GCF_019279795.1 Protopterus annectens
TGCAAAAACAAAAGTAAATAAAAAGAATAAAAAAAAATGCTAATTATATATATTAACTCCAGGACAGCACAATGTTGTGGAAAGGTCATTTTTCCTAACCCCGAGAATTGTGCAGTCTCAAACACCTGTTGACCATCTATTCTTTACCCACTTTTTTTGACTAAACAGATGTCGACCAAATGTAGATTCAACTAAATTCAGCTCCCCCATACATAAATGGAGTCATCCAATACTTTGCATCTGACTTCATCAAAATACAGTCCTGCAGCACTTCACTGAATTCCATTTCTCTGACTGCTACAGTTGACATTTAGCAGTATAAGTGAATAAGAATGTTCCATTCATTTATACTGCTAACTTGTGGTCATTTTTGTTTTCGGCACCTCACAGTTGACCATCAGCTGCTCTCAGGGACTTTCCTTATTTATGGAGTCTATCAAACCCACCTTGGCCTCCAGTGAACTAATTCAGGTCCCTGTTGGAAAACACTGAGGAAATTATGCTTCCTGGGGCAGTGTCATGCTGTTACTGAGGATTACCCCTAGGCTTACTCCTTGCATATATTTGTCATACTCCCCAGGTGTTGGCATATAATCAGCTGTATGGCATTTCATTCATGCCTCCGCACTGGATTCATATGAAGTGAAGACCCCATAGAGACAACACCCCTTATGCATCTCTGGCTTCCACAAAGGATTGACCAAGAAGGTACCTTAGAGTGTGTGCCCTCCTCCAAAGATTGGGATACCCAACCTTCCTGACTTTACTGTCATGCACCAAAGATGCTAACTGAATCCAGGTCATAGGCACCTATCACCCCATAAGCATATGGTGCAGATTATAGTGTATTTTTCTGAGATTAGCAGGATCTAAGATCATAACTAGCTTATACATTTGAGTTATGGATGCTTAGAAACTGCAGAGTCTTGACATCTTTGTTAAAACCACATAAAGAGTTATGATGATCACTGACCTGATTATAATTCTTTGCAGTACGTGGAGCTTTATGTGTTTCATGTACTACAAGTAGCAGAAAAAATGTAGGAACATGAAATCTTTTATTTGCTTTCAAAGCCACTGAAAGCCCATAAAGCACTTAGTAATGTCAAACAGATGAGAGGAAGAAATGAATGGCTTTTGTGTTTATAACTGCGGTACAGAGAAGTTCTAACAGCTTTTATAAAATGTTTTACCCTCTGCCACTGTTGCTTGTCAGTTGGTTTTGTTTGCTGTTAGTCCATAGCTTCAGATCCTATCTTAACAAGTAAATGTGCTTAACATTTGTTAAGCACCCCAAAGTGCTTTTATAATCAGGTCTTACTCTAAGAGCATGATTACAAAATCTATCTTTCCCTTGATTTTGGAATGTAAAAATGGTACTCATGCAATATATAGATTTTATGTAGTAATTGTATGTACTTGCCTTCTTTTTGGAATACTGAATGACTGCCCAGCTTTCTTAACCTGTTAACACTAGTTTGTAAAATTTCATAGTGAGCCAGCACAATGCATGCTGGGATGGGATCAGCCACTCCGCACACAATATATATTTGGATAATATTTAGTTTTCTTTCTACTCAGGTATATCATATCATTCAGTTTTATTCAAGTAATTTATATATGCTTTGCTATACTGGACAATTTACTATTCTGGTACAAGATTTCAGTTGCATAGTTCTCTTAGATCATGGTGACCAAGTTCAACAATCAAATTTTAACTAGTAAGAGTTCTAGTGATTAAGTTTAGACTTTCTCCAAAATTTGAAAACCTTGGATTAGAGTCCGAGAGGACAAATGTAAACACTTTATAAAGTTCTACTTCAAATGTTTTTGAGGTAGAAACATATGCAGCTCATAAATTCCTGTTATAATCTTACTGGATCTGCACTCCCTTGGCTGTCTACTGGCATGATCATACAAACATTCAGCTATTTTATAGTTAGACAGGGTTGGAGAAAGTCCTCCATCCTAATTTTCTAAAATACGTTTCTTCTTGCTAATTATTTTGTAGGCCTGAGACTTTTGCATCTGATGTAGGCTTGCAGAGGTCTCCATATTTATTTGTTTATTTCCTTAAGTAGCACACATCACTAACAGAGCACATGGCAGTCAATCAAAATCTGGTCTATAAACAATAACTAAATGACAATTACTCTGAAATGTTGGTTTAACTAACCAAATTTCCCTAGTGTGGTTAAATTAAACATCATGTGAAATGACAATAAAAATCTGTGTTCACTTGCAAGCTTTTTCTGTACAGTTTTAGTATAATTAATGTGTGTTCAGATAATTCTGTCATTGAAAAATAATTAAATTTCTAGCTTTGGTTTTGATGATGCTATTATCTTGAAATAAATATTGATCGTGGAGTACTTAAGGTTAGTAGAAATGTCATTTTTGTATGTCATTCTATGTTCATACCGGTTAAGATGAAATATTTCAGAAGATGAGGTATTTTCTTTCTGAATATTAAAAACTACAGTACTTCTACATTTTATACTGCTGGCTGTACTATTCTCTTCTAGTGCTGCAAATATCATGCCCTTGATTTTTGATACATATGGTGATTAAGGCAAATGCACCCATGAAAATTCTGAATGTATGCTTATAGCTGCAAAAGTATCTGCATTTCAGTGACTGTCAGCAAGATAAATGCCAATTTCTGCTTGCTATTCGAATTACATCTGCAACAGTGTTTTGACTAGACACTTATTTTCCATCAAATTACACTCTTTGTCCACATCTGTGATGCAAGTACAGCAATACTTCATTCACAGCATGTTTTAATGAGCATTAATACGCCTGCTTGTAAACATGCACCTGTCTTACATATCATTTGTTTGGTTCTTAGCATGTATCTCCAACTACATTAGGCATCTATAAAACATGGCACAACTATAATTATTAAAATATGTGTCTGTCATTACTGTATTCTATAGATGATCTTTCATGCAACCTTTTTTTATTTTTCACAATTACTTCTGCTATTTGCTGAACTTTATGTACTATTCTGTTACGTTGTTTTTTTTTTTCTAATGAAGATAAGGAATTCTTTAATTTTTCCTTGCATTTTTTGTGTTACTATCTCTATGTACTCATCTACCCTCAAACCTATTATTTTTACATTATTCTTTTTACAAGACATTACTTCATGAGTCTCTGAAAAAAGGTAGTAGCTTAACAGGTGTGTGACACCCAGTCAACAAACTCAAATAAACAGAAATAGAAAGACAGAGAGAGAGAGAGAGAGAGAAGGAGATAGACACAGGCAGTCACAATCAATCATGTCAACCCTGTTCTCTTCTGAGAGTTTATTCCAGAAGTCTCTGAAATAGAGGCATTTATTTACTTTTCCTCATGCAGTGTTATGTATTTTAAATCCATCCTATTGGCACTAATAATATGAGATGATCAGTGGCTATGATCTCACAGTCAGCACCCCTGATCATCCAATAATATGCATGTGGAGACTGACCTTAAGAATGTACAGTAAATGTGCACTGTTCTCTAAAGTAATAGCAAGCATATGTTACACCCATACAAGTTCTACACTGTACAGCTGCAGATCATAGATAAAATCTCTGGCTCCACAAGATTACTTCCACCTCCAACTAAGCCTAATCCCTTCCACTACAATCTTAGCAAAAGTAGTTGAAATTTCAGAAGGCTATTTTGCACATAAACACTAGTGGAATGTTTTCCATTAAAAAGTTAATAATCACCAAAATGCTATTTCCCATCTTTCTGTATAATAATGCTGCCACCATCTAAGCCATTCTGTCAAGTCAAAAGCACAATTCTTGGTTACCCTTATAATACACCTAATTTGATATATGTGTGGTAGCAATAGCTTGAGCAGTAACTCTGCAAAAGATAGAATGCAACAGCTATTAGTATACTATTTCAAGGCATGCCCGAAGGCAGGTAAAGGCTAGGACTGTAATAGTGAGGGTTGAAACTTTGAATGTTGGCAGTATGACTGGTATAGGGAGAGAGCTAGCTCATATGATGGACCAAAGGACGGTTGGTATATTGTGTGTGCAAGAGACCAGATGGAAGGGGAGCAAGGCTAGGTGTATTGAAGGTGGTTTCAAATTGTTTTATCATGGCGTGGATGGGAGGAGAAATGTTGTAGGCATTATCCTGAAGGAACAGTATGCTAAGAGTGTTTTGGAGGTGAAAAGAGTGTCAGATAGAGTGATGTTTATGAAGCTGGAAATTGATGGTGTAATGATGAATGTTGTTAGTGCATATGCTCCACAAGTTGGGTGTGCGATGGATGAGAAAAAGAAATTTTGGAGTGAGTTGGATGAAGTGGTGATGAATGTACCCAAAGGTGAGAGACTGGTGATTGGAGCAGATTTCAATGGGCATGTTGGTGAAGGGAACAGAGGGGATGAGGAAGTGATGGGTAGGTATGGTGTTAACAAAGGAATGCAGAAGGTCAGATGGTAGTGAATTTTGTGAAAAGAATGGACATGGCTGTGATGAATACGTATTTTACCAAGAGGGAGGAGCATAGGGTGACAGACAAGAGTGGAGGAAGATGCACACAGGTGGATTATATTTTATGTAGAAGGGCCAATCTGAAGGAGATTGGAGACTGTGAAGTGGTGGCAGGGGAAAGTGTAGTTAGGCAGCATAGGATGGTGGTTTGTAGGATGACATTGGTGATCAAGAAGAGGAGGATGAGTGTGAGGGCAGCACCAAGGATCAAATGGTGGAAATTGAAAAAGGGTAATTGTGAGGTGATGTTTGGGGAAGAGTTAAGATAGGCACTGGGTGGCAGTGAAGAGTTACCAAATAGCTGGGTAACTAGAGCAGAGCTAGTAAGAGAGATGGCTAGAAGGGTGCTTGGTGTGACATCTGGAAAGAGGAAGGAGGACAAGGAGACGTGGTGGTGGAATGAAGAAGTACAGGAGAGTATATAGAGAAAGAGGTTGGCGAAGAAGTGGGACTGTCAAAGATATGAAGAAAGTAGACAAGAGTATAAGGAGATGAGGTGCATGGCAAAGAGAGAGGTGGCGAAGGCTAAGGATAAGGTGTATGAAGAGTTGTATAAAAGGTTGGACACTAAGGAGGGAGAAAAAGACCTGTACCAATTGGCTAGACAGAAGGACCAAGCTAGTAAAGATGTGCAGCAGGTAAGGGTGATAAAGGATAATGAGGAAAACGTACTCACAAGTGAGGAGAGTGTGTTGAGCAGATGGAAATAGTACATTGAGGGGATGATGACTGAAGAGAATGAGAGGGAGAGAAGGTTGGATGATGTGCGGATAGTGAATCATGAAGTGCAGTCGATTAGCAAGGAGGAAGTAAGGATATCTATGAAGAGGATGAATAACAGAAAGGCTGTTGGTCCAGATGACATACCTGTGGAAGCATGGAGGTGTTTAGGTGAAATGGCAGTGGAGTTTTTAACTAGATTGTTTAATGAAATCTTGGAAAGTGAGAGGATGCCTGAGGAATGGAGAAAAAGTGTTTTGGTACCGATTTTTTAAGAATAAGGGTGATGTGCAGAGCTGTAGTAACTACAGAGGGATTAAACTGATCATTCACAACATGAAGTTATGGCAAATAGTAGTGGAAGCTAGGTTAAGAAGGGAGGTGATGATTAGTGATCAGCAGTATGGTTTCATGCCAGAAAAGAGCACTACAGATGCGATATTTGCTCTGAGAGTGTTGATGGAGAAGTACAGAGAGGGTCAGAAGGAGTTGCATTGTGTCTTTGTGAATTTAGAGAAAGCATATGACAGGGTACCTAGAGAGGAGTTGCGGTATTATATGAGGAACTCGGATGTGTCAGAGAAATATGTAAGAGTGGTACAGGATATGTACGAGGGTAGGGTGACAGAGGTGAGGTCTGCGGTGGGAGTGAAGGATGCGTTTAAGGTGGAGGTGGGATTACATCAAGGATCAGCTCTGAGCCATTTCTTATTTACAATGGTGATGGACAGGTTGACAGACGAGATCAGACAGGAGTCCCCGTGGACTATGATGTTTGCAGATGACATTGTGATCTGTAGTGAGAGTAGGGAACAGGTGGAGGAGACCCTGGAGAGGTGGAGATATGCTCTAGAGAGAAGAGGAATGAAGGTGAGCAGGACTACGACAGAATATATGTGTGTGAATGAGAGGGAGGATAGAGGAATGGTGAGGATGCCGGGAGTAGAGGTGGCGAAGGTGAATGAGTTTAAGTACTTGGGATCAACAGTTCAGAGTAATGGTGAGTGTGGAAGAGAGGTGAAGAAGAGAGTACAGGCAGGATGGAGTGGGTGGAGAAGAGTGTCAGGAGTGATTTGTGACAGATGAGTACCAGTAAGAGTGAAAGGGAAGGTCTACAAGAGGGTAGTGAGACCAGCTATGTTATATGGGTTGGAGACAGTGGCACTGACAAAAAGGCAGGAGTCAGAACTTGACGTGGCAGAGTTGAAGATGTTAAGATTTGCACTTGGTGTGATGAGGATGGACAGGATTAGGAATAAGTATATTAGAGGGTCAGCCCAGGTTGGAAGGTTTGGAGACAAAGCCAGAGAGGCAAGATTATGTTGGTTTGGACATGTGCTGAGGAGGGATGCAGAGTATATTGGGAAAAAGATGCTAAGGATGAAGCTACTAGGTAACAGGAAAAGAGGAAGGCCTAAGATAAGGTTTATGGATGTGGTGAGAGAGGACATGCAGGTGGTTGGTGTGACAGATCAAGATGCAGAGGACAGGAAGAAATGGAAACAGTTGATCTGCTGTGGCGACCCCTAACGGGAGCAGCTGAAAGAAGAAGAAAAAGATTAGTATGCTATTTCAAAGTATATACAGTTAAGTTAATAATAAATAGTTCACTATCCACAAACTTTTAAAATTTGAAAGAAAATGTGTTTGCTTGTAGTTAATAAAATTAAACATTTCATTGGTAAACTCAAATATCCATTAGCATAAAGTATGTCCAAAGTAACTACAAATACATGTGTTTAAGAAGAAAGATGACATAAAGAAGCATAACAGTTCCTTTGCATCTATCAGAAACTAAAGAGATGCTGCTGTATTTTGACTGCTACTGACTTAAAATGCCCAAACTGCAGTTGAAAGTCTTCACAGACATATACCCCAGGATTCATGAAGCTTGCGCGAGGTGCAGGTGTAGCGTCGGTGTCCTAACACCAAATATGGCCGACGAGTGATTCAGGTACGAGCTGTTTCCACATGCACTGCATGCATACGCTATGCCCGCACAACTCCCGAGCCTTGTATGCTAATTACCCCATGTGCAGCAGTGTAGCTTGCAAAAGAAGGTATGTAACGATTCAGGAAGTGGTGCATGCGTAGTGTAAGCATGCAGAAATGTAAACCGTAGAAAACAGTTTACATTTTTGCAAACATAAGTTCAGAGCCATGACATCTGACCAAACACATGTATTATATTGTTAATATATGCCAATGGCTAAATATATAGCCATTGGCATAAAAAACATGTACAAAATATAAAATTAACATTTAATATATAGTCGCACTATCATGACATGGAAGCTCAGGGCAGTGCGCAAAGGGGATCGCAAGGAATATATAAAAATATAGAATAAAACCGCAATGAAACACATATCATGATTTCCCCATAATAGTCAGTGGCAGGCATGCTACACCATACTATGGTGCAAGGGTTGCTAAGGGGCAGTGACAATGTTATGCGCAGAAGCTAGGTATTAGTAGGCAATGCCATGCAAATGAGAGGAGTAATAGTGAATCGCAGATTCCCCGCTGGTGTAAGGATGCACCTCACAGCATAGCGTTATAACACCGAGGTGTGCCCTTGAGATAAAGATGACATCAAGAGGGGTGTGTCGCCATTGTTATAAGCACATTGGAGCATTGCTAAACCGGTTTGCCCCTAGCTAGGCAAAGCTGCAGGATAAGGGTGTGTCGAATTGGCCATAGCTATGTTTAGCTGAGAGTACACATGGTAACCGAGTATGCATGTGAACGGAGATGAAAACATGTGTAAACCCGGTAAATGGGTATGCGAGGCGCACACTGCATCTGAAACAGGAAGGATATAGGAAAGAAATAAGGAAATGCTGCAGCAGTGAAATTGGAGTACAAATGACTAATTAACACCTAGGAGCCTACAGTGGGCCATTGACAACAGCTAACAAGGCTGCAAGCAGCTACTTGCAGAACAGGAAAGGGGAGGGGTTGTACTGCAAAGAAAACAGTAAAGTGTCAAAGCAGAACAAAGCTGATTTGCAGTATATCAGCTACAAGATACATTTTGCTATGACTGGGTAGGGAAAGTACAAAACAAGAAAGACGGCAGGTGGATGCATGCCTGATAATGGGAGGGGATACACGTCTAAAAGTGAATTAAAGGGCAACAAATTAATCAAGGCAGGCAAGTAGATCTCCACAATAAAGGCCCCACACTTGCAGTACTCATTGCAAAACCCATAATTAAGACATGCTGCAGCAGGAATAGCTCATACACACCCACTGACATCAGCAGCATCCATAGCACAATACTATAAAGTGTGAAAGCACCTCACACACATTTGTATATTCCCATACACTCTGCACCAGTGGTGTATACAGATGGGGAACTTTTATTATGTACATGTTAGGGGCTGCCATAACTTTGATCCACCAGCATGTGTTGGAGACTGTGGGTGGTGTGGAGGATGATGCACACGACTACCTTAGGCACCAGAGGAGGAGGAGAGTGTTCAGACCCAGGGTAACCTAACAGGGGCTACATGATCTGGAGATAGTAGAGCATTACAGGGTGGACAGGGACATCCTACAGCAACTTGTGGATCTGTGCCGGCCATGCCACAGAGCCAGAGCAAACAGAGGGGATCCCATCCCAGTGTATACGGAGGTATGTGCAAGCGTGAAAATACTAGCTTCAGGTACCTTTCAAAGACCAACTGGGGATATCATGGGGATCTCACAGGCATCAGCATCCAGGGTACTACACCAGTTCCTGGATGCCATGTTACCACATGCCAATGAGCACATACACTTCCTCCGAACACAGGAGGAGTTGGCCAGCAATATGCATCTCTTCCACCGTGTGGCAGAATACCCGGAGGTACTGGGTGCAATAGATTGCACGCACATACACATCAAGTCACCACCCGGTGAGCAGGGTAGGTGCTACAGAAACCACAAGGGATACCCCTCCATCAACTGCCAGGTAATGTGCCATGCCCAGAGCATTATCATGGATGTGTGTGCTGGCAGCTCTGGAAGCTATCATGACTCCCACATCTGGCATGCCTCACAGCTGTATCAGTTATTTGCCAGGGGGGACATCCCAAATGGCCACCTGGTGGGAGATGCTGCCTATGCACTGGAACCGTGGATGATGACTCCCATCAGAAATACACACACACCCATGCAGGAATGCCATAATGAGGCACACACACAAACCAGAATCATCATAGAGTGTGTGTTTGGGATGCTGAAATCATGGTTCTGTTGCTTGGACATATCTGTTGGAGCCTTGTACTACTCTCCAGGCACATGTGCCCACATCTTCATAGTGTCTGCCATGCGGCACAATATGGTCCTGCAGCAGGGACAGAAGGGTGAAGGCCCTCACAGCCCACCACCATTGCCTGTGAAAGGCCCAGAGGTACTCAGACCACAAACACCCTGAGCCAGCCCCAGTAGGCAGATGGAGGCATGCTCAGTATGCCCATGCCTTGGCAAAGAGGGAACGTATAGCACACACACTAACAGTGTAGGCACCTAGAGACTGACACCTTTCTCCACCTGCACACACAGTAAAAATGGATGGCACACACACAAGACTACCTGTAAATTGTCATGTATGGGCAGTCTACTGTGTGCATCCAACATAGCCAGCCCTCAACTATTGCACACACAACTACCATTGGCACAAGGTAAGTCAACACCTGAACAGTAAATTAAGCTATCAGCATATGCAGATACTGTATGTATAGATTCATAGGTAGGTACTTGGCCAACTGCCAGATGCCATTGATAAGCCCAGCCAAAATGTGTCAGCTTTTGCCACCCCATTGATTCATTAACTGTCCCTCTGTGGAGCAGAGCCAATGGCGGGATCCCTGGGCTGCATCTACTGTTCCCTATCTACTCTTCAAGGTTTCTCTTGCAGAGTGTTAGTGAGGGGCTCTGTATAATGTAGTTAGGGATGTTGTTCCAAGTATGGGGAGTGTCTGTGACAGGAAGCTGTCCTTCCAGCATCTTCCAGTTATTGTTCTGGCAAGGTTCAGCTCACTACAGTGTGTGTGGCTCACTGTGACATGGATTCCTTAGGTGGAGCATATCCTTCAAGCCTGAATTCAACATGGCTGTGTTGGCCAGCGGAGTTCATGTCTAGGTAAATGAGATGCCACAGAGTAAAGCAGGAGTTTATTCAGTCTGGCTGCATAAGCCATATGTTGGAGGCCAGTATTCCCCTTGGCAAGGTACATTCGTGGACCAAGTTTCCCAGTTAATGGTGTGGTAGTTGACATCGACCAATGCCAGGGTGTGCGTTAAGACTGCCCTGTTCTCCACTGTCTCCAGGTAGGTGGAGTGGTGGTCCTGGGTCATAGAGGGTGATCAGTAGCAGGCCACAGTTTACATTGCAGTTGCTGCTGATGTTAGCTGCACATGGATGATCTCAAAGGTATCATGCTGCCCCACTAACCTGGAGGTGTAGGTATCCCCGATGAATATGGATACAGCCCCTCCATGTCTGTGTCTGTCCATGTTCTGTCACTGAAATGTGTGGTATGGGTTGTAGTCTGGTAGTGCTGGTGTGCTCTCAGGAGGCTAAAGACAGATCTCAGTTACTGCACAGATGTTGTCCATCATGAGGAGTGCTGTGAGTGCATGCATGCATGTTGTGATCACAAACCCTGGTGTTGAGTAGCATAACCCTCATTGAATTTGCTATTGTGCTGTTTATGGAGCTGGTATTCACCTTTGAGACTCTCCTAAATAAGGCACCATGGGGGCGCCAGTATTCTAAAGCCTAAGGCTGACACATAGGCCGGTATGGTATCATTGCATGCATGTTCCCCATCTGTAATTGTTTTTCATCTCTGCTGTAGGTAACCTACTGGTAAAGAAAGCCTTAAACGTATACAAGTCTTCTAGCTTCCAAGATCGGACTTTGGAGTGACTAAGTATCAGTGTTCTGTATGTTCTTGCTGTACTTAACTGTTTCCTGACTACATGGTGATTTCTCACTGTATATTGTGATGTGAAGGTCTGTTTATTCACATATTATGGCTGTGATGACCTGCACTTCAGAGGTTCACAGATAGCCTACTTCCTATCTGTCCAAGGGCAATTAGAAGCATAGCTACAGTGTGTTGGCTTTCCCCGCACCACTGATGAAGTAACTGAGCCTCTGTCAAGCATAGCCAATGAAGTAATTCCAGGCAGAGTTGCTGGAAGCTGTTAAAGACTGGGGTTGTGGAGAGTGATAGGGGCACTTAGAGATCTAAAGAGGGCATGTTAATGTGACAATTCAACACCATTCAATTCCCCCAACAGGTCTCGCAGCTATCAAACTGGACAGGCTCCCCCACCCCCTGGCTGTATGGTTCTGGGAGACATGATCCCAGGGGTGTATGTTCTGTTACCCATTCAAACAACAAGGTTTCCCATGAAGTGTATCAGTGAAGGGCTATGCCTAATGTAGTTAGGAATGTAATGTATTGTCTCATAGTACATTTTTTATATGTTGTTATTTCAACAGTACGTGAAGCTCAGTGAGTTCGGGGGCCTCCGCCCTATGCTTAGTCTAGCTTACACAGATAAATCATCTAAACAGGAAATAGGTGGAAGCAACATTAATGTCAACAGTGTAATGGTTACAGCATCTGCATACTATCTGTGCATTCGAGGTTCCAATCCCGATAAAGGCAGGGATGTTTATCATGTTCAAAAGTATACCTTAACCACAGCTTGCATATATAGGTAGTAATCGTCTGTATAATAAACATTTGAAACACCCATAAAAACCCATGTGTGCTGGAGAGTACAGTCAACAGAGAATGTAATGTTATGTCGGCACATAGTGAGATGTTACCTCACTGACCTGTATATATCCTGAGTAGTTAGCGGATGTGGCCGTGTTTGCTCGCACAGGTTATACGTTACAAAGTTTGTTTAACTGTGTTTAACCCCTGTTATAATGTCACACAAACACTTTTAAACATGCTTACAACTGCTTAAATGAGCCTTATTCTGGAGTAAAAAAATGTTTATAAAGGATTGCAGGTGTTGAACCCAGGACCATGCACACTATAGTCATGGGACTTACCACTAAGCCAGACAAGATGTATACGTGTTTCACACTCTTGAGACTACACCTTATACCATATGCATTTTACTGTAATGATCACAAATGGAACAATCACTTTGTGTACATATGTACAGTACATTGTAATGTAATGTAGTTCTGTAGTTTGTGAACCGTACATATGTATTACTGTTACAAATTAATATGAAATATATATATATATATATATATATATATATATATATATATATATATATAGGGCGGCCACGGTGGTGCAGTGGTTAGCATTGCTGCCTCACAGCAAGAGGTTCTCCGGTTCGATCCTCGGCTGGGGTGCCTTCTGTGTGGAGTCTGCATGTCCTCCCTGTGGTCGCGTGGGTTTCCTCCGGGTGCTCCGGTTTCCTCCCACATACCAAAGACATGCTGCAGGTGGATTGGACACTCTAAATTGGCCCTAGATGTGTGTGTGAGTGTGCCTTCTGTGGAAGGTTGGGCGCCGGGCTGGCAACTCGACACCATAAAACTCCACTGCCATTCAATGTGCGGACAAGGTGATCCGCTGTGGCGACCCCTAACCGGGAAAAAGCCGAAAGAAGAAGAAGAAGATATATATATATATATATATATATATATACATGTCAGTGATGTCTGCACATATTTATATATATATATATATATATATATATATATGCATGTCAGTGATGTCTGCACATATTTTTATATATATTATACAGTTACATCAGTAGCCATATATATATAAACATCTATGAATACTCTTTGTGACACAGAAGCACTCCAAAGGAATTGGATTGTACACAAAACAAATGCAGCTCTGGTATTATAACAATTAATATTAACCTAATTCACCATAGAAGGGGTGGTTGTTGTGTATGTGAAGATTGGGGTGGGGAGGAATGATGGGTAATGCAATCATGCATCAAGGAGGGCCTGGTTTGGATGTCCAATAAGTGAACTGGAGGGGTACACATGGAGTATGTGGGACAATATAAAAAGGACACAAAACAAGAACCTTTCTCATTCATAATACACCCTGTCATGTCACATTGCAACACCTAATTTTACAAACATATGATGAACATTAACATGTAACAGACATATGTACACCAACTGACTTTCACATTTGTTTTCAGTAGTGAGGAATGTCTGTAGTACAATGTATATTCTAAACACTGTAACATTTTTACATATCTCAGATGCCTTAGTGGTAAAGTCAGTGACTGTGGTGTTCATGGTCCCGGGTTCAAGACCTGCAAGAGCAGTTATGTCATTTTGAGGGCCAGAATAAGGGCTGTTGGATGCAGGTGGATTAAAGCACTCTTAAGCAGTTGTAAGCGGGTTTCCATGTGTTTGCGTGACAGTATGCGGAGCTGGAACATGGTAAACGGAGAAGCGCTTCACAGGTTTAACCTTTGCTTAATGTTGCGCAGACCATGGACAAACCTGCTTACAACCACATAAATGTGCGTTATTCACACTTTCCTACCAGTGCCTACTCTGAGGGGTAAAATAATAACACCTTTCAGGAGTAGAACCCACAGCCATGTACTCCATTTTCAGAGTAGCCTAACACTAAGCTACCTGGGATGTATCTATCTCAGTTGTGTATGCAGACAGGTTAAAACACAAAAGGGAGGAATGTGGTGAAATAGGACAACCCGCCATGTACCCAATTAAAGGTGTATGCTCATATCTATATATATATATATATATATATATATATATATATATATATATATATATATATATATATATATATATATATATATATATATATATATATATATATATATATATATGGAGAGAGAGAGAGAGAGAGAGAGAGATACATAGAGACATGTCAATATATACAGGTCTACATATATATATGTAGATATATAGATAGGTTAAAAACATCTACACATTTATGGAGGTACAGATAAACGTATGCAATAATATATATATCTATATGCATATATACATATATATATATATATATATATATATATATACACACACACACACACACACACACACACACACACACACACACACACACACACACACACACACACACACACATACATGTCTGTAGACAGCTTCTGAAGTGTTCATATCTGAGTATAACATGGACCATAGCAATCACACATTCCGCCCCCCCAAACAATATGAAAGTAACATATGAAGAGTATATGACAATGCACTATTACAAATATGTTCTGTGGGCACAGTCACCAACACAGCTGCAATGACTGCAAATATTCATGACAGAAATACACAGACAGCTTTCATTTTGCAAAACTTTATTACATTCCGATGTATTGCCAAAAGGATTCAAGGACTAACAGTACCTGCATGCTATACAGGAAGCACTTAACAGTGCCTTAATGAATCAGCCTGCAATTACCATAGTATTAGTCCACTAAGGGATAGGTGTTCACATAAGGAAAGAACACCCACACACATATACACATATTGTATAAAAGGGGTTCCTACACACCTGCATGTGCTGTGTACACCCACCAACATCTACCCCACAACCAAAATAATGACATCAATACATACTGTCATACCATAACCTATTATTCAACTAATGTACAACATCTGCTGAAACCTTAACATACCCGGACACAGACACACTAACATGGCCCTATGTGAAATAGTTGCTGTTATACAATTGAGCAGATGCTGATGTAACAGGATTTGTATGAACTAATCCCATTTCAGAGGGTTAAAAGGTTCGTACACCAGGAAGTGTTACCGAGTACTGATTATCAGCACAGTATGATACACAGTAACACCAAACTAAATATGTCTGGTAAACACACTGTAAACCCCCTAACATTATATCTATAGCTGTGCAGCCTTGAGCTGGTCAAACAACCTGGCCAGACTGAAACATATGCAGAAGTATTAGGTACAGACAAACCCTGCACAAGTAACAATGTTCAGAAATATAACAGCTGTACTCACATTTAGACCAAATCCTCTAGGCATTACACACAATATATTACTGTTCATCTCCATACAACTGTTGCAATAGATTCCAAACAACACTTCCACGCTGTCTTCCTCACAAGTAAGGCAAAGGGACAACGCCCAAGTGGAGTACTCAGTTATACTCCAGTGTAGCCATGGTATTGGCTAAGGCAGTAGCAGCGCAGCTGATGTGCATGTAATTAGCTACTTAGGAACACCAATTGGCCATCGGGATAGCACATGTTACTGATCTGTAACTATAAAAGTTTGCCTTGTCACACATTCAAACCATCTGTATCTACCTGTAGGACAGTACAAAACACTGAAAGATGAACCAAAAATGAGTATTATACTAGTCAATAACACCTCCGATTACTAAGAAGGTATGTATAACATGTAGTATGTCTGTGTATGTAGTACCTGTTCTGTAAGAATTACAGTGTAATCAATGCATATAGTGGAAATAGCTATTGTGTCGCGATGTATTGTTGAGCAGTAGTAATGCTTGTAGTATTCTATGTGTGTACTGCTGTAGGTCACACAGCAAACTCCGCATACACCACAAGGGATGATATGGACTTGGAACCCCCTAATTTGTTTACAGCCACTGTCAGTCTGAGTATTGGTCCAACAAGTATGTGCTATAACAGGGGATAGTATATGTCGATATATTGTAACAGTCAACATATGTATGGGTGTATAAGTAAGATGAACATGTTAAAGGTGGGCTTACCATGCAAATATGGTATGCATTGTGGGATATTGTGCCAATAACTGTGTAATGTACAGTATTTTAGGCAGATCTGTATTCTATTATACATAGCAGTTCTGTTATATTATGCAAACTATAGTTATGTCTATTGGCAATTACAATACTTAATAACAGGATACATATCATTTGTATTCATCTGACAGTTTAGCAGCATGATAGCAAAGATAATTGGAAGAGCCAGGTAACTATCCATGCATATAGCACATGTAATATTCACCTCTCTAGTATCATTTGCAAGCAACAAGAGCTGAACATGTGTACATGTTATACAAATGTGTAGTGATCCTTGTTACAGGGCTGGTCCTCTCTAGTATCATTTGCAAGTAATAACAGCTGTGTATGTGTACATGTTATGCAAATGTGTAATGACCCTTGTTACAGGGCTGGTCCTCTCTAGTATTGTCTGCAAGCAATAACAGCTGTGCATGTGTACATGTTATGGAAATGTGTAGTGACCCTTGTTACAGGGCTGGTCCTCTCTAGTATAGTTTGCAAGCAATAACAGCTGTGCATGTGTACATGTTATGCAAATGTGTAGTGACCCTTGTTACAGGGCTGGGCCAAATGGCTATGTGCACACCTACATAGAGTGGATATTGAGAGTAGAGACACACTGGTTGAACTACCAGGTTTGTGTAGCCCAACCTCTCATTGCCAACCTAACAGCCGCTTACACATACTGTATGTAAGGTAGTGCACAGCACTGGTAATGAAACAGGTTGCTTATCATCTTTAACTCCAGTGTATCATCTGCAGTAGGAGTGCAAGATGTAGGAGACAGCTGCCAATGTGTAATAGCCACTTCATAGGTGATGGCTCACACTATCTGATTATATCTTGATCATGTTGATAGTGGCATCAGAGTCTATTGATACATGAGTCTGTTTGGAGAGTGGGTGTCTGTGCCCAACAGAGCTCATGGTCCTGGTGGATTTGTGAGTATATACCCAGAGATGTGTACTATACCCAGAGAAGGAAACAGACTTGTAGACACTTGCATCAACTGTAATCAACTAACAGGATGTGATGTGCTCCTCAGAGGAGGATTGCTGCTAAAGGTAGCTACAATGTTTCCATAATAGCCAGTGTTGCCACAACCATAACTCAAATATTTACATGTGAGCATCACTGTCTAAAACATCTTCATAAGCAATACATAAACTAAATACAGTACTTGGTACTTGTAGTACTTAATGCTCATACAGGCATGTCCACTAGTCAGCTACTGGTGTTTACTAATGTCAGCTTTGTGTATGTGGCCATCCTGGGGGAATGTAATCTCTATGCCATGTACACATCCAAACCCACCTAACACCATGCCCCACACATTGTCTGGGATGCAGCTACAGGGGTAAGCTGGAAGGCAGCCCAGTCTACAGCCATGAATGGACTGGACAGGCATGAGGTGTAGGTTAACACATGCAGCTCATCAACACAACCAGCACATACCCTTACAAGAACACAGTAAGGACAACCACACACACTACCAGAAATCACACACATTCACAGACACTTCTAAGTATTTGGCCAAACAAGTGACCCCCCCCCCAAGCTGGAAGAGACAGGCACCGAAATTCACAAACTGTATGACATAATTTGCATAATTGTGCCACATCTCAGAACACATGGCTGGAAACATGCCCAACAGTACTCATTTGTGAATGCAACCTCTAGCACTATGTTACACACCAACCTATACGAGGACACACATACTCTCAGCTGCCTGTCTGCCATGATTAGCCACATACCCATACACTCAGACCACCTTTTGAATTATACACATGGCTCTGGCATATTCCATGTTGTTGTGCAGGACCTGTGATGCAGTAGCCTGGACTGCATGGAAACACATGTAGGAACTGTCAGGTCTTTTAGCCCATGCAGGTATGTCCCAAGGCCTGGGTAGCATTCTGCCATTGGCCAGAATGATATTGCAGTAATGGGACAAAAGGATTGTATTCCACAATTGTCTAGTGTAGTGGTGTAAGTCAAAGAGTATCCAGTATCATGGTGCTTTGCCAGACAGGGCCTGCACCTGTCACCCCTGGGAATCTGGATACTGCCTAGGGCTCATGCTTCCCCTATAGTGCCTACATCATGCACAGTTCAAGTGAAGGTCCACTGCTGTTACAGGGACAGCCAAGAAATAAACTGCGGGTCTCGCTACACAATGATACATGTCAGAAACACTATACGGACACACATATGTCAATCCCTAACATGGAGAACATATCTGTGCAGTGGTTGTGACATGTTTCAATGCTCCGGAGAGCACATCTGCATGACCATGTTATAACACATACCTCACTTCTTGCCCATTATTCTTTATTGGAACACACTGGCTGCAGGTGTGTCCATATTCCTGAAGGATATGTACACACCCACGCTAGTTGCACTTGCATAACTTCAGATGCATTATGCTGAGCAACTACCTTTGTGCCAAAGTGGAATTCAAATTGCACCTTGAGACAGATCACCCACCAGGCCATGGATTTCCCAACTGTCATAATGTGCTGTAATGGGGAAGATTAGGTCTGAGACAGAACCATAATAATGGCTACTCTCAACTATTCCATTATGAACTGGGAAGACTCCTCATGTACCAACACCTGCGCTCAATGCATGTTGGATTCCATCGACCCCACTGTCCTGGATCACAGTTGCCACACAAACAGGGCTAACAGTGTGCCACACATAGTCTCCAATGCCAATGTTATGTTTCCTAAGAGTAGAGTGGTGACTGTCATGGCACCCATACAGATGGACAATGCATGTGCAAATGCTGAATCCTACACAAATAAACCTTAAGCAGTCACGTATGTGCAGTGATCGTGCCACTGAAACAGAACCAGGATTCAACCCAACACAAACAAGAAGGCAAACTGGTGGTACCATGCTTTAAACTGTACTACAGAAGGCAGTAACTGTTGCAAGAGTGAACACACATGAGTGTAGGTGATCCCTGGTCAGCCTCAGTAAGATGCAGATACACCATATAAAACCACACAAAGCTACTGTGAAACTAATCAGCCACATATTATGAGGCCAAGCACAGAGCATTCTATAGCTGTGTCATTAATCATAATGGCAACGACAAGACCTGACGTGCTGCACAGCACTATGGCATGGTAAGTACTGCACCTACAGAAATATCACCCGTACATCCAGAGAGAGTCTTGGAGAACTTAAACCCACTCCCACCCCCCCAACAGGTACACTTAGTAATATATCCATGTACACTACAGGGTCCCTGTAATAACGACTATGCAGGTACAAGCTGCACTCTCTAAAACCATACATACAGCTTTCATGGGACGTGTCAACATCCCAGGGTGTATCCTACACAAATGTAAGAACATTCAGCTGTCCACATGCACATCATGTTCAATCATAGCTCCATGTCAGACTTTGTACACACCGAATGGTGCACAGCAACAGTTATCACACCCCACAAAGAGGGAGACACCATTGATAATGGGAAATAGTGCACAACTACCCTGCTGAGTCTGGTCTGTAAGGCCATGAACCATGATCACCGTATTTGATATACTTGGTACAGATGTAGATTACAGTAGGGTTGATTCACACTGCATATCATGATCTTGCCAGGTCGTAGGACACCATCACCCATACTGTGTTCTAGCTAAACTCAGTAAACTAGGTGTATATTCCTATGTCACAGGAGTGGTTGGCAACTGGACTGCTGTCAGAACCAACACTGCAGACGGTGCCTGACTAATACACACACATCAAACCAGTGCCAGCCACAGTAATACAGGGTTCATACCTGGTACTCACCCTCTTTGTTATCTATACCACACAAACACAGAAGGCATCAGCCTACTGATATTTGCAAATGTCTATGAACAAGGAGCAATAGTTGACTCAATGTGTGCTGCGTTCAACATACAGAAGGGCCTTAGTGTGTCAAATGTGTGGTGTGTGATGTATGGCCACAATCTGACAGCTAAGTATTGCATTGTCATCCCCTATGTTACAAACCATGTACCCATGAACTACAACCTAGGCAGCAGTCAACATAATGGCAACTGTGTGTATGGAATGCAGCTGGACAGTACTCCTTCCTTTGATAGTTACTTCACCACACCAGACAGGTAGTCATATGTGGCACCCCTAATCATGACAGGGTGACATCCAGGAATATAGACATAATTGCTCAGCCATACTCAACACCCATGAGACCCATAATAGATCACATATTTCCTTTAAGGGTTATTGCCCATGTGTAGATGGCCTACACTTAGTAGCACAGGGCTGTTTGGGATGCACTCCGATTCTAACCACAGAAGGCCACAGTGTTCATGCTCATAAACTTACATGTACAGAACATGTTGTAATGGACTCCTACTGTAAACACACAGGTTTACAGCTATGCACATTTTACCTGTCAGTATATATGCACATCATACTGGTATACAACCTGATACCTGTATGTGGCCTGTAAATGATATATATGTGTCTGTGCTGTGTGATACACATGCATGCATGTACATGAAGTACTGACATATATATATTAAGTATGCACATTCATGCATGTGTGGATGTGACAGACAATAGGTTACCTGGGAAACATAGGCAGATGCTACCTACAGCATGTGTCACACACCTTGCTGCCCTGAAAGGCATACATTGATAGCAAGTTGTGGACAGTGGCAATCCCTAGCTGGACTATGTAGCATGCAACCTACCCTGAATAAAGCCATGTCCAACCCAGAGGTGTTGGACATGCTACACTTAACACATCCTGATCCCAAATAACACATACATCATGGACACCGACCTTTCTAGTACAAGAATCACAACATGCCTGACAGATCTCTGTCCCATACACTTAACATACTCTTGCCATACTATGCATCCCTGTCCAATGAAGCTGCACATCGCCCCTCTCTGTGACATGGTGTGATGACTGTATGCCAAATATATCAGTAACCCTGTGGATCAGTTCTGTGGCACTGCTTGAACTGGCCACTGAAACGTACCTGTCTGTTGCCTACAGCTAGGTAACCTGTCTGCCTAGGCTCATAAATGGCCCAGGACATATAGCCTACTAGATCACTATGACCATACATGCTATAGTTGATATCCAACCCTGCAAATACCATCAGGCTAGCTATTGTCCCATGTGTTACACATGTGCAAGACAGGCAATATATGGCAGGATGCTACACAGCTGTGCAGTGTCATGTAGATGTATATGGCAAAACACATACATGCTTGCAAGTCTGCAGGGTCACAGGTTATGTCCCTAACTGCTATGTACGACTATATATGTGACATATACACAGCATTAAGGTTGATTGTATTAATGTGAAAACATCCAGGCATGTGCTGATAGGTAAATGCACCAGTACAGGCGAATAGACATGCCCACGTCAAGACAACATCCACATGGTGTATGAGCAATGTCATCACATGACACACACATATATGGCGATAACATCACATCACCAGTGTGTCAAATGTGTGTGACTTATACACGTCAGTGGTGTTAGTGTCATGTAGATTTGCAAAGATGTATTTGTAATCTTAATAAATGTGATACAAATGTATATTCAGCTGTACTTCTCTGTGAGTTACTGTGACCTGTCTCCATCATTATGTCTTCCAGGTATGCCATGTAGCAGACTGCCGGTGTACAGCTGCTTGAAGGATGAGGTCCTCATCCCATACCTCCTCGACAACCATACAGCACTCTTCAGCCATGTGCCACAGGATGCACAGCAGCGGGATGCCCTGTGGGAGAAACTCTGCAGTAGGGTAAATGATGTTGGCGGTCAAAATCACACCTATCAGCAAGTTTGCCGACACTGCACTGACCTCAAAAGACGGGCGAAACAGAGTGCTAATGCAATTGCCAGGGAACAAGGTGTGACAGGTGGGGGCCACGCACCCAGCCCCCACTCACACATACCAAGGAGCTGCTGGCCAACCTGGGGACACCTGCAGATGTCCATCCACAAGCTTTAGCTGGTATTGTGGAAGTGGGTGTCTTTCAATCACCAATAATGGAGTGGCCTGGTACGTCACTACTGCACATATAACACAACTATATTTCACATAATTGCATGTGTTACTGTACAATATGTAATGTAACACCATATGCAAAGCAGGTATGCACATATGCCACATACTATAGTCTGCTACTCTATGTATGCACAGATGTGCATACTCCATAGTATAGTGTATTGTACTGGCTTATGTGCTAACATGGACGTTGCACCCTGTAGCTCTCACACAGCTGTGGATAATGATCTTACTGCTGTGACACTCCTGTTTAGGTTCCTCTGGCATTTTGCAGTGACAGCAGCCTGTGTCAGGTGAGATTGTTATTATTTACCAGGCTTGGTAATGCACGGAACATATTAATTTCATGCTATCTGCCATAACACACGTACACATAATGTATGGTGGTCCTGTTAATGGACACTGGTCAGACCTGCAATGCATCACAGTGTTTACCCATGTGAAACAATTGAAGACTATATGAAACACCTACACTAAACCTTCCAAACTGTCACTGCCAGATGTGTGGATAACAGTGAATAAACTGGTGGAGGTGTGTTTCACTGTAGGGATGTGTACTACATATCAGCATTACACATGTTGGGAATATGAACAGTACTGTACAGAGAGCATATGTGTGCACACACTCTAAATGTGTTGGAGCTGGAGTATGACCGACCCACAGGATACACCCTTGTATATTATACCCTTGCTATGAATGTCACACAATGTCATGTGCTATCTGACATGTCCATGACATGTAGTGGGCTGACTGCAACACTGCTCAACTATCCTGCAAAACATGTCTCACATCCCATACAACCACCCTTTGTCTGCATAACCCTGTCCTCAGTGGAACATATGACATCTATGGGTGTATGTCATATGGGATAACACTGACATGTGAAATAAGATGGCCATCACAACCATTGGACAGAACATGTGTATGCATGACCATGAAGGATGGCCAGAGACATGAAGCAACACACACAGTAGAAGTGATGTACATGTGTGTACACCCTGTTGTACATTGGCTCGACACACTACAACTATGGCCTTTGTGTAATGCAGATGTGAAACACTAAACATCATACAGGCCTGTGCACAGCTTATGTAGGCATAAAATGACATGACCACATAACATGTCTTGAACATCTTGAGTGTGTCACGACATGAAAGCATTCACCTATACAGTATCCAAATACATACATGTGTTGCACAACATACAGATACAACCACATCAGGTCACAGATACAGTACATTCACCTCGCTGGTGTCAGACGTCACTGTCATGCCTGCTCCTCATGTGTGTGAGGTACACAGATGGCATGTGGGACATAGAGTACTGAAAAGTTAGCCATATGTGGGCATAGTTGTCAGGCATCAGTAATATGGTTGCAGATGTGCAGGGTATCATTTGTATACCCTTCTGTGACCTGTGTCACACATTCCACATTAGGGTTTAGTGTGTATACACCTCAGTGAAGTGGGTCACATTCCACATTACATATGTATTGTATGTGAACATAGTCATGGCTATGAACTGTCAGTAACTCACACTGTATAGCAATTGTGAAGCCACATGATGCCCTGCAATGGCTATGCACATCAACTCAATGTGCAGTATGTCCCTGCATGTTTGTAGGGTGGACAGATAGCATTGCATCAGCTGAAGGCCCATGTTAGTATAACACGTCCCTGCATTGGGACACCATTACCGGACTGTAGATTGGAAAGGACACCGTTGTGTTACACATGTATGCATGTCATTCAAAACGTCAGCAGAAGACATATCATACTACATGTGATTGGCAAGGTCATACACCACACAGCAGGCCAGTGTACTGTAAACCTGTGCTGGTCTGTGGCACCATTGCAAAGTAGGGACAGCCATGTCAAACATGTGTGTACAGCCACATGCACAATGTCTAGACTTGGTTCAGGGCTAGGCGGAATAATGTTGAACAGACATGCACTGCTTTGGGGGAGATATGTAAGCTAGGGCTCAGGCAAACATAGTATGCAGTCGACATACCCTACTGCTCATGTCCTGACACATAGGGGCATTGGCCAACACAAAGCATCAATGGCAGATGTACAAAGGTCAGCAATGGTCTGTTAACATGTGGTGTATGTTGCACACACCATGGCAGTGCAGTGCAATGGTGCAAAGTGCATGCATTGTGTTGCAGGTATGGGGCATAGGCTACTAACACAAATGGTGTAATACAGGTATGTATGCTAACCACCACTATAATTGTGTAAGGTGCATGCCGTCTGCTATAACACATGCATGCTGTTTTGTGTAACTCAAGGATGTATAACTACCACTATAATTGTCTAAGCTGAATGCTATCTGCCATATCACCTGCATGTAGCATGTGTTTGAGTGTCTGTGTGTCTCTGTCTGTGTGTGTCTCTGTCTGTCTGTGTGTGTTTCTGTGTATCTCTGTCTGTATGTGTGTGTCTGTGTGTCTCTGTCTGTCTGTGTGTGTATCTGTGTGTCTCTGTCTGTCTATGTGTGTGTCTCGTATAACTTATAATGTACAGTTCTTGTCTTCCCTTCACAGGTGTTGATGTAGGTGCATTGCCCTCCTGCGGTCCACCTGATGTTAGTGTCCCCACAGACTCTTGCAGTGATGATGATAGTATGATTGAGGCACAGGCAGGGTTGTCAGGGGCTGAATCTGTGCCATTGGTTGGCATTTCACCTGTCTCCCCTTAATCCTCACACACAGTTCCCCTGCCTACACATACCCCATCACCACTGGCCATAGATGAAGGACAGTTGGTGGGTGGTAGCATGGAAAAGGGAAGTGTGGAGACTATGGAAGGTGTGCCTGCACACCATGATCCTAGTCAACTGACTGGTGATGTCCCACACAGGCATGTGCCCAGCACTGCTCATAGGAGGACCACTGGCCAACATGCCCCTGCGAGGCAAAGCACATCAACTGGAGTCACCAGATGCATGTTTCGGGCTGTAATGGAGGCACAGGCATGTGCTGAATGGCACAACAGAGAAGGTCTGAGGCTTCAGAGGGTTTTTGTCTGTTCATTAACTGACGACATCCAGGCACTTGCAAATGCTCACCATCATCTTGCAGATGTTTTGGATAGATGATTGGGTGACATGGTGGGAGTCCTTGACTGTGGCATGTCAATCCTCGAGCATGAAATGTCTGTGCTGGAACATCTGGTGGGAGTGAGGCATTGGACATGTGGACGTAGGTCAGCTACATCACCTGTTGAAGGTCTACGTGAACATGCTACTGCACATGCCTGCTCCCATAGTGGTGGTAGCAGCAGCATTGCAGCTGGTGCTGTGCAGTCCACACCAAGACACAGCAAGCCACATGCACGTGGTCCTGAACGATCCCAACAGGAACATGATTCCAGTGGACATGTGTCATCAGACAGTACCCAGTCTGGACCTCTGCCTGGTAGTGCCCGTGCAACCCCTGGCAGGCGCAGGTCATGTGGCCATGGCCAGACACTGTGAACTGTGAAACCTGCCTTGTACAGTCTGCAGCTGTCAATAAATACCCCTGTGTAGGCCAACCACATGCCAGACCTGTGTGCATGCATACACACACACTGGAAACAAATGTAGGGCACCTCAACACACACAAGGATAACATTCACACACGCCCAATGATATCACAGGCCCTAACACACACACATGATGTCATCCAATGGTACAGCCTAGGCCTTCAGCAAACATTATCACCCTGTGCATATGATGATGCCTGTGCTGCATCCCTGTCATCCACACCATCCGTGCAGGGACATGCTCATATGGTCTGATGCACAGAATGAACATACTAGGTAGACAATTGTGGATTAATATTTTTGAGTAGTGTTGACAGGCAGCAGACATACCATGTATTACAGTTTTAGAATGAATTTTGTACGTTTGACAGTATGTATCATGTGTAACAACACTAACAGCATGTTGATCTTGACATTCTGCCTTCCTCTTTCAGGTGTAGTTGCATGTGCTGGGAGATGTCTGTGTTTGCGGTTAGTGTCCCAAATGTACATTTTGACTACCCACAAGTCAGTATGACAATACCTGCATGCACTTTGTAGCTTCCACATCACAATTATATTCTCCCATGTTTCAATTATGTTTACTGTTCTGACGATCCAAGAGCATGATAGCTGTGTAGTAAGCTACTGTGTTCAGAGTCATCCCATTCATAGTGGGTGACATCACAGGTGTAGTTACCTGGAGCGCTGAGTGGGTAAAAGAGTGGTATGCTGGATGACAAGGGTAAAGGCCAGTGGAAATAGTGGCTTCTAATTGGGAAGCAGTAATACCCACCGCCATGACAGCATGCAAACACAGACACACCCACACACTCAGGGATTCCAGACACAGTAACACACACTCTGACACACACACACACACACACACACACACACACACACACACACACACACACACACACACACACTCATACACACACAGTTGCCAGTGTTCAGATGAGAACCCCTGACTATATGCATATTATCATTATAGTACTACGCAATTACAAGATGCACCACAGAGATTACTCATGTACAGGTGGTCGGAATGGCCTAAGATCAAGGACATCGACAGGGATACTACAGTGCAGTGAGTGCATGTGGGGAGAGGGTCCATCAGTAGGCTATGTAACAACAGGTCACACCCCAGGGCGTACATGTTAACAGGCGGTTAGAATGCCCATCTACGATTGTTGATATCAACAGGGATGCTAGATAGCATTGAGTGTATGGGGGGAGGGGCCATTAACATTTCACTATGATAAAATACAGCCTCACTCCAGGGACCAGACAGCCACACACACACACACACACACACACACACACACACACACACACACACACACACACACACACACACACACACACACACACACACACACACACACACACACACACACACACACACACACACTGTGGCATTCACAAAGATATACACCTATGTCACACACATACAGACACTTTACATGTGTGAGGTTCAACCACCTGCCTATGCCTTTCTTTCTACACTTCACTCTGTACTGGTGTCAACAACAGTGTTCAGGAGAGTGAAAACATGTGGGATGTATTCCCAACCATACGTGACATATATGGACACACACACACCCACACATGCCAGTACTGTGAATCAAACACCTGCCTATCTCATGATAGGTATTATAGAAGTACAGCACTATCGCATCTGGTACAAAGCTTACTGACTCTTTCCTTTGCCAACTGTGCTGATATATGCACAATATATGCACAGAGGAGGTATTACTGTTACAGGTGTCATGAGGTTTGCCTTCAGTGGCACCCTTACAGCAATCAACATTGTCTGTCTTCCACTTCAATTAACAAAACCTGACCTTAGCAGTTGCACAGGTTATTGTAGGAATGGTTGTAACACACCAGTGAGCTGTCCTCAGTAATCATTCATCTGCAAAAAAGCCCCACCACTTAGTAGTCATGTCCAAACATCTGTCCATACCTCATGTACGGCTTACTGTACTTAGAGCATATCACCATATACAGTTGGCAATGTTGAGGCTGTATTGCAACAGCATGATGTTCTAAGACAACAGTAATCTTCAGACATCAGACACTGCACACACATGGAATCTACACAAACATCAATACATGTACACATATGCGGTCTACATCAGTAAGTGCACTAGCAGGTCAAGTGGATACATTCCACACCTTCCCTATGCCATGTGTGAAACATAGCCAAGCATTGCATCATAATAGATGTTGTATTCATGTACTGGAAGGACACCACCACCTTCACAGAGTAGCCAAGTGTACATATATGACAACAGCACATATCAGCGAGACACACACAGCATTATTCCATGTCATGCTTCTACAAACTGTTACTTGACAGTGCCATGGTGAAGCAAGGGCATTGTAATGGTCAACAGTGAGCACATCATATTTGCCACACACACACCTCATGTTTACTGGAAGAGTGCCAGCAATGTGCTCTGTTAGAGCTAGGCAGTACACTCATTCAAGCATGTGCGAGGTCTGTGGCTTGTAAACATCTCAACCCAGCATGTACTGGCTATTGTGGTACTAAGGCTAATGTCAAGACAGCACACAGCATGCATGGCTTGCAATTGTTGACATGGGGTATATGTAGGAGCTGTGGCCACACATGGCTATACATGTCATGAAAATATCACCTACGACTACTCAGGAACATACAGAGCAGAGCTGGAATTCCCTGAGTCTGTCAATACAGGCCTTGTGTAGGTCCTATGATCCTGTTATTTGGGTATGTTTGTAGGCATTGCACTAGGTGGACATGTCTAATGACATACATGCCACATGGGGTGTTGTATGATATGATAGGTGTCATGGGTGACCAGTAGAGAGGGAATATTACCTCTGTTAACATAGATATCAAACCTTATGTACTGTTAGCATGCTATTTGTCATGTGCAGCTGTGTAATGACTGTAGCCACCTGTATGTAGAAAGGATAACGAAAGCTATAGTAATGTCATTTATGTTGTATGAGTGTGGGATTTACATATCCAGGGCAGGTACAGTTAGGTCATATCCAACCATGAGGGTGTTGTTTACTGGTGTACAGCAACAGTCGACCATGTTAATGCTGACATCCGAGGGACCCTGGTATGTGTACAACTGAGCTGGTTACAAACAGTGGTATTATTGCATTGCATAACACATTATGCAGCTGTGTCTGTACATGAGTACTTTGCACAGTTGATGTAGGCCTAAGTACAGACCACCAATCGAGGGTTATCTGGTGGTCTACCATACTATTCATACCACATATGGATGCGTGTTGGTAATCTGGGGACAAGTGGTGGATGTATATGAGGATAATCCCTAGAATGCAGCATTTGCCTCTGTCAGCTGTACCTGACTCATCTGTGATGTGTTATGTCAGAGTAGTGGTCTTTACATGTGTGTAGCCTATATGAATATGCATACACCACCACCTGGAATGGTCCATACCACTGTTATGGCCCACTGGGTCTGAGTTATATGGTGGCAGTGCAATTGTGTACTACAGAGCCTTCGGCCAGGTGTTCCTCAATGCACAGATGTCAGTATTCCCCATTGTAAGTTCTACATTGAGCAAATATATTACTAAAGCCACACATTTAGCACTGGTTAGCATAAGCATCCAATGCAATTGTTTGTAGGTGTCAGGGTGTTACTTCTGGTTGTAGGACATTTGCCTTGGAATGCAGCTATATGGGTAAATGCGACCTAGGTATTATCCACACACACATGAAACATGGATGCATGTGCTTTGTGTTGAAGGCTTGTCATTCAGTCATGACAGCCCGGAATGACAGACACTGGACAACCTCATAATAACAGCAGGACATTGGCTCATTGTTTTGATCTAGCAGTTGACACTCATACCATGACATCACTGTGAGTGGCAGTAATGTGCTTGGTAGCAAATGCCATATGTAAGGTGATGGACAGCAGCAGAAATTGTGTATATGACCAATGTGAGATATACTTAGGGTAGCAGTCCTGCTAATAATGACAACTACTAACACAGCCGAGAGAGGTCATCTTGACACCTGCACCTCAGTACTATTACACAATGTGGCTCACACATTATGCTTGCACATGCCACTGTTCCACATATAATGCCACTGTCCACAACTTGCTATCAATGTATGCCTTTCAGGGCAGCAAGGTGTGTGACACATGTTGTAGGTAGCATCCGCCTGTGTTTCCCAGGTAACCTATTGTCTGTCACGTCCACACATGCATGAATGTGCATACTTAATATATATATGTCAGTACTTCATGTACATGCATGCATGTGTATCACACAGCACAGACACATATATATCATTTACAGGCCACATACAGGTATCAGGTTGTATACCAGTATGATGTGCATATATACTGACAGGTAAAATGTACATAGCTGTAAACCTGTGTGTTTACAATAGGAGTCCATTACAACATGTTCTGTACATGTAAGTTTATGAGCATGAACACTGTGGCCTTCTGTGGTTAGAATCGGAGTGCATCCCAAACATCCCTGTGCTACTAAGTGTATGAGCAAACCCACTGCCACCTTGTGTAATTTGAGTCAGTGCATCCAACAAGCCCTTTGTTACTAAGTGTATGAGCATGTCCAGTATAACCTTGTGTAGTTGTAGTCAAAGTGCATCCCAAACGGTCCTGTACTACTAAGTGAATGAGCATGCCCACTGTAACCCTGTATAGTGATAGTAGTTGTCCATTCCACAAATGGCCACAGTCCAGTTCAGGTTCCTGTTGTGCTACAACTATACCTCTCAGGCCTACCTGCAGATGATGCGTCTTGTTTGTGCATACAGGTTGTAATGGACACCTACTTTAAACACACAGGTTACAGCTATGTACTTTGTGACTGTCAGTTTCCCTGTTGTTGTCCTCAATCTTAGAAGGGCAGTCTGACTGCCTTGGAATGTGTCATCTCTGTGGCACGTCTCGTAACTGCATAGTACTGAAATAGTGATCTGTAGATATGTAGGAGTTCTGATCCCACCACTGGCAGCTGTGTGTTTGTGTATGTGTCAACAAATGCCTGAGTGTGTGTATCAGCAAATGGCAGAGTGTGATTGTTTATTTGTGTCTGCATCCTGTCATGACAGTGGGTTTTCCTGCATTCCAAAGAGATACCTCCTTTTGCACTGGCCTTTATCCTTGTCAACTGCGAAACCTCTCTCTATCCCCCCTCCCCACTGCAAGTAATCAGTCCTGTGATGTCACCCAGCTCAGAAGTGGAATCCGAGTAAGAGTAAGTGTAATCGTATGTATTCTGTGGCACATACCCCAACTGCATACCACTGTACTAGTTACCTTTACATAGGTAAGATGTGTATGCACAATACTGGCAAGTGTTTGCGTGATTGTGTGTGTGACTTCCCTGTAGCCAGGCATACACATGTGTAATGTCTTTTAGCACACCATGGTAGCCATCTGTGGTGACCAGTGTCTACAAAGCATTACATAGTTAGTAATGGTAAAGAATACACAGTCAAGCATGACTACAGTTGGGTATATTATTTTCCTGTGCCACTGTCGAGCAGTGACACAGAAGTGGTTGATGGGGTGTAAGTCCATAACCATCATTCCCCCCACCCTAACTCCACAACCCCCAAGGTAAATTACATTAGCCATCATTCCCCACCACAAACTCCACATACACATCAACCATCCCTTCTCTGGTGAACTGCTTAAGATGTAAATGTTATAACACAAGAGATGCCTCTGTGTCACCAAGGGTGTTCAGACGTGTGTGTGTGTGTGTGTGTGTGTGTGTGTGTGTGTGTGTGTGTGTGTGTGTGTGTGTGTGTGTATATATATATATATATATATATATATATATATATATATATGGCTATAGCTGTGTCTGTGTATATGCATATATATATATATATATATATATATATATATATATATATATATATATATATATATATATATATATATACGGTCACCTTCAGATGCCCGACATCGCTTTTGACACGGAATCTGGCGGACGAAAACACCGACAACGCAGATGACCGACAAGGTGAGAACCCGACGGACTCGGTAAGTGTGCGATAGAGTGAGGGATTTAGTGTTAGGGAGTGGACAGGTAAGTGTGCGATAGTGAGGGACTGTGGGTTTAGGGGTGGGTTAAGTGAGTTAGGGTTAGGGTGCAGGTAGGGTGTGTGTGCGATAGTGAGGGACTGTGGGTTTAGGGAGGGTTAAGTGAGTTAGGGTTAGGGTGCAGGTAGGGTGTGTGTAGTGTCGGACCTTGGGGTTAGGGGTGGGTAAGTGAGTTAGGGTTAGGGTGCAGGTAGGGTGAGTGTCTTAGTGTCAGACCTTGGGGTTAGGGGTGGGTAAGTGAGTTAGGGTTAGGGTGCAGGTAGGGTAAGTGTGCGGTAGTGTCGGACCTTAGGGTTAGGGTTTGGGTTAGGGATAATGGATATGTTATGTAGTGTACTGTGTTGTTTCCGTGTAGTGTGTTGGTGTAATGGTTTTCGGTGTTTTGCGTTGTCGGTATTTTTTGTTGTCGGTCTTTTGGTGTCGGTGATTTGTGTGTCAGCGAAACGCGATTTCGGGCATCTGAAGGTGATCCATATATACATATATATGTGCGTATGTATATATATATATATATATATATATATATATATATATATATATATATATGTGTGTGTGTGTGTGTGTGTGTGTGTGTGTGTGTGTGTACACATCCCGTAGATGCTTATATATATATATATATATATATATATATATATATATATACACATACATACACATATATATATATATATATGTATATATATATATATATATATATATATATATATATATATATATATATATATATATGTGTGTGTGTGTGTGTGTAGTTATGACAGTTGTACAGATGTAGACTTGTCTTTGTTGTTTCACAGAGTACAGTTCATTCAAGGGTACTGTACATGTGTACACAAAGTGACTGTCTCATTTGTTTTTAGTACTGTGGAATACCTGTAGTAAGATGTGCATTACAGACTCCATGCAACATATATACAACCCAGATGGCTTAGTGGTATATACTGTGATCTCAGTGTGCATGGTCCAGATTTCAAGACCTGCAAGCCTTGTTGATACTGTAAATTAGGACTGCATAAGACACTTTTATGCAGGTGTAAATGTGTTTTCATGACAGTAGGCAGTGGGTACATGCAGGTAACAGACATGTACAACTCGCCAACTCGCAGTACTGTTGAAATGCCCTTCTTTGGCAATCCTGCTGATGTCACCCACCTACAAATACACCTCTGGGACTACTGTAACCCAATGATCTCCATGGTGTGTGCTATAAGTGTGTTAAACTATTTTGGTAGGTGTTCTAATCCCAGACAGGCCAAATGCGTGTGTCTGCTTGCCTGTGGAAGAAACGATGCTTTTAGAGTATGCACACTCTTTACAATTCACATAATCACCTTTGGCATTCCTGCTGATGTCACTCACCTAGAAATACACCTCTGGGACTATTATAACCCAGTATTCTTTGTAGCACGTGCTATAACTGCATGTTCACTGAAGTGTGATAAACTAGTTAAGTAGGGGTTCTATTCTAAAGAAAGCCAAGTATGTGTGTGTCTGCCTGCGAAAGTAACAATGCTTTTTAGAGTATGCACACTCTTTACAATTCACATAACCACCTTTGGCAATCCTGCTGTCACCCACCTAGAAATACACCTCTGGGACTTCTGTATCCAAGTAATCTCTGTAGTGCATGCTGTATCTGCATAATACTGTAGTATGATAAACTAATTAGGTAGGGGTTCTATTCTGCAAAAATCCAAGTGTGTGTGTCTGCCTGAAAAAGTAACACACTCTTTACAATTCACATAACCACCTTTGTCAATCCTGCTGATGTCACCCACCTAGTAATACACCTCTGGGATTGCTGTAATTCAGTAATCTCCATAGCACATGCAGTGACTGCATAATGCTGCAGTGTGATACACTAGTTAGGTAGGGGTTCTATTCCAAGACATAGCAGGTGTGTGTGTTTGACAGTCAGAGCCTAGGTAGAAGTGGTTGTGAGAGCCCTACCACTGGACACGTTGGGAAGTGGATTTTGTAGTTTTCCTATATGGTGTCCATATTATATGTCACAATGTCCATCTCACGAGGAGTACAGATGTAAGTCAGCCAAGGGACTGTGTTTGCAAGCCATACCTCTACATCTGGCAAAAGGCCTGATGAACAAAATATGCAACCCTACTATTACCCGGAATACGATCTGAACTCATGTGTCATACACAAGCACACTTGCCTAGAATATCCCACTATGTTGCTCGTACCCTGCACATTGATGACAGATAGCAGACATGGTGTGATTGCAGTGGGCTGCAGAGGGCAATGCGCCCTGTACAGCAGTACAATAGGCACATAATTGCGGGCAATGATCCTTCACTATGTAACCCACTGGATGCCTGCAACATATGTGGTGCCATCAAATGTGATCCAAAGAGGCCATACAATGCCTTACACATGTGCCCTGTATGGACCGATGCCACTGACACCAGGGAATACCTGTATCATGCTATCAATGCAGGTGCAGGGTCAACCTGCTGTCTATAAGCAGGTCCTGCCACACCAGGCCAGTAATGGCATATCTGAGGATAACAGTCTGTGTACACAACATGTGCCAGCCAAACCAGGTACACTTGTACATGTCACTGTACATTATTGTGGGAAGTGCACATCCCAGGCAATGTCCATGTCAAGGACTATCAAATGCAGACATGGCATGCATTGCAAAGCAATGGCCATACACAATGATAACCAGGATGTCAGGACAATTCATACAATACCCATCTGTGTGGGACATTGCAGACACTACACCCCTGTACCACACTGCACACCATTGTCGGTTGGCGTGATGCCAAGGATTACCCCTCACCCAGCCTTGTACAGCCATCTTGCACAGCCAACCACCACACACCTATGAAGCAATGCACACATGCATGTCAGTACTGGCATCTTATGTCTGCGTGTGGGGTATGATGCTCCCAACCACAGTAACACCCAGTATAACTCCCATCGGCATACCGACTGATGTTCACATGCTCTAACCCATAGAACCTCCGGATATCCCCTGTGGAGCACGTAGTACCTGTGCATTACTGCAGTGTGGCAAACTAAGTAGTTAGGAAGTGTATTTGTGGGCCTGGCAAAGTGTGCCAATGTGAGTCCATTAGAGAATGTAGTTGTGTTGACAATGACATTCGTTCATGTGGACAGCCATGTGTGCTACACCTAATGTATGTCTACTATATCTCTATTGCAGATGTCGCTCACCAGCACACATATATGTTCTTACAGCACACCAACATGTCAGCTTTGTGGCACATGGAGTAACCGCATGCACTTGTAATAGTAATGACTAGTCAGTCAGGGGTTTGAACCCCTGTACTGGTAGGTGTGTGACAGATGATGCATAGAGTTTAGTCTCCAAGCCCTTCTCTGATGTACTTTGCCTCTGTCTGTCCCCTCCCACACACTCTCTGGTGGATTTGGAGTTGTACACCTGCTCTGCAACAGCTTGTGTTTTGTAAGTGATGGCCATGATCAGGTGATGGCCTCTGCACCTATTGCAGTCCTCCTCTAGCTGATTGCATGTGAAACAGCTGTGATGATGTTCCCATAGCCAGTCGCATGGAAACACAGTACAATATCTAGGAGCATCATGTTGGTGTTTGCCCATGACAGTCGCTGTGAATGGTATCTGGATCTGGTATTTGGTAAACAACATCACAGTTGATATCTGGATGTTTCTCAACATACACAATGGAAAATAGCCTAAAGACAGGAGGGTGATGTGCCAGACATGACTACAGCATGTAAGTGTAGCTATGCTTCATTGCAACTACTGCCAGTTTAACAAGTTGTGTGTGGTAATGGTTATTCTGCATGTTTTAAAACTGACAAGACAGTGTTCTGTTTGTGAGGGAACCCCCATCTGTAGGGCCATCTGTGGACTGGTCAGTGTGTGGAATCATTTGTTTCCTGTGTTATTCATTGAACACACATCTGTGAACTGCAGGAGCATAGTGTGAGGATTGCAGTCAGTACATGGTGATAGTGATGAGTTACTGCCATCGCATCCCTGATTGGACATATGTCACATGAAACAGTGGTATGACAGACAATGTCTGGGGTTTTCAGTGACATGCCAATAATGGGCAACTGTTCATAGCTGCAGTCACAAGTCTTCTACACTTTGTACAGATGTCATACAGTATATATGCATGTGTTGTGCTCCCTCTGCAAATGTATACCATCTGTTGTGTTGGGTTGATGGTCATATCTATGCATGCTGTTATAAGTAATCCTGAATGCTGTTGACTATTACTAAGCCATATCTGTGTAAAACTGCAACACCATAGGCTGTATGGGTTTGGAGGTTCCGGCAGAGCCTCCTGTCCCACTTCAGCTGGCCATGGCACCAGGCACCAGCACATCTAGGGCCCAGCCGTGGACCTCCACCTCTGTTGGCTCTGCACCACCTTCTGGTGGCACCGCCACTGAGGATGGGGCTTGTCCCCCTGGGAGTAGGTCCAGACAGGAACATGTCTGCTCTTGTACAATCTTGGATGTGGTGCGTAGGGGGCTCAATAAGGGGTTTCGAGGCCAGATACACCAGCTCGAGGGCAGAGTGTCACATTTACAGGGGAAGCCTGCCCCTCCTAGACAGCCCCCAGTACTGCCACCTTTGTGGTTGTTTTGGTGCAGTGGTGGCTGCCCATGGCTTGGGACCTCCGTCCCACTGTTTCCATCTTGGGGCTCATGGGCTTGTGACTGCCGAACACCCCTCCCCATCCAAGGTGTATCCCCCCACGTGTCATATACCGACCCTGTATGCTGTCTTGTCTGTCATCCTACCCAACCTATCCACCATGAGCATACCTAATCTCCTTCCCCCACATCCCACTCTCACCCTATGGAAACAAATGGCCAATCAGTTCCTAGAACAACATTTGCCCCATACATAGCTGTCCATTTCACACACGTGTCCACTGGACACATGTAACCCTTTTAATATGCATCACAACATACTCCAGTTGTCCTCCCCCCTGTCTCTCAGGCACACGATCCTGGTATGCACATGACTCCTAAAGGTTCCAGGTACACGTGATGCAGATGACCCCATTGTACACACAACACTACGGGTCCCTCTATGGTTACCCCATTTACCTTTTTCATGATGATGATGTCGCACACAGCACCTTGCAAGAGTACAGTTCTCACATAATGATTGGACAGGAACTGTTATGTTAATGTAAATAAAATGCACAGAGTGATGCATTTAGCCACTGTACAAATCTTTGCGTGTATTAATGAAACATGTCTGTCTGAGGGAGTCTTGATAGTACATAGGACAGCATCACTACATAATACAGGTGTTGCTGGTGTTTCCCTTTTTATTTCTTTGTAATGCTTTGTTGTCACATGGGATGTTCTTGATATATCTATATATATGTATGTATCTATATCTGGACATAAACACACACACATACATCTGCATGACGGAATACATTTTCTTTACTGTTGAATGACTGCACTGGATATATTTGTGATAAGATCCAATGTCTGTATATCTGCCATGGCTTAGTGGTAAATCACAATAGCTGTGTGTGCAGGGTCCTGGTTTTGAGCCTTGCAGAGGCCATTTATTTTGTTGCTGGGCAGAACAAGGCTGTTGGATATGGAGTGATTAAGGCACATTAAAGCAGTTGTAAGTGGGTGTGCATGGGTTTTCATGGAGCTAAGCAATGCTAGCCTCCGGTTACAGTTTCTTACAATCAGTTACCCTCAACATTGCTTCAACAGTGTAATACTCGCATACTGGTGGCCAAACAAGCTTACACCCACTTGCTCCCGCACTTGCAAATGCACTG
>NC_056739.1:265544489-265594489 GCF_019279795.1 Protopterus annectens
AAAACCGTCTTGAATCCCGGGGATAGAGTCTGGCTTGAACTATGTTAGAACAATGCAGTCTACTGTGCACAGTCAAAAAGTAAGTCAGTAACTGAGCTGACTTCAGAGTGCAATTTAGTCCTTCCTATTGCCATTTAGAGATAAATGATGCTTTTCCTAATGTCAAAGTCTTTCCTGCTGGGGAGTGTGGGGGGTGGGGTAGAGTCTGGCAAGCCAGTGTCCAGAATAAGGTAACACATTTTATGGCTAAATTGAAACTGTATATGTATACAGATTTGGAGATCAGATTAATTTTAGTTTCTAATAGTTGTTTAAATGTCCACTGAAAGAAACTGTATACCCAGCATTATTCCCATTTTCTTTAATGTCTATATACTGTATACGTTTTATGCTCAGTAAGACTTATAACAATCAAAGATTTTATGAAACATAATTGTATTTGCTTTAGATCAATATGGCTATTTCATGCACATCTTTATCAGATCTTACCTAAGCCTTGTGGAGAGGCCCTCAAGAAATTAAGTTTAGGATAATAGATACATTTTAAGTTACATTATCTAGTCATGCCTTGATAACATGTCTGCATTATTGACACCATTCTGGCTCTAGGTTGCCATGCTACAAGTCTGTAATTTCAGACATCATTCAAAAAGCTTGACATTTTGTCTACTGGCTCTATGTAACTAATTTATTGTTTCATAATCTATAACTACAGTTAATTTTCTGCCACACTATTTCCACCCTTTCTTTTTCCCCACAGGTGTGTATACATTTCTTTGCCTGAAACAACTAAGAAACTCTTCTTGATGACCTCCTCCTTTTGCAGATATCTGGATAGGTATAGACCCCCATCTTTGGTATGAAGCATCCATATTCTTCATACATATTTAATTATATTCAGAACTACATAGTACAGGGTATTCACTCAAAACTTCCCTGATTTGCAAGAAAGCCTACTTACAAACCAGTGTGCAGAAATTTTTATTTGACCTATATTTTATGTTAAGGACCATGAATGTACCCAGAAGACCCATGTGTGGTTAGTAGCACAAGCACTTGAGGAACAAACAATGGAAAACATGAACTTGAGCAGCCATCCCCATATCACTTATTCCTGGTGAAAGAAGGAAGCCAGGCCTACTGGATTGGTGACAATTGCTGGTGAACAAACAGATGATCGTCCATGGAAGAGATTGTGTGTGCTCATGCTGCACACACTGCATACACTAGTGAGTTAAGGAAAGATGAATATGCCTGTATGTCTCCTCAACTGACAGTTCTGAGTCGAGCGAGTTAGCTGAAGGGAATAGACAGATGGGGAAGGAACTCCACCAGGACTGGGAATCTGGCTCACTTCTGGCATTTGACTTACACATTATGAGGGAATGAATGGGCTGAAATGGACTGTTTGGCTTTGTAATGAAAAAGCCAGAGGGTTCACTCTCTCAACCCCGGGGAAACCTGGCTCTCACTTTAGCTAACTAAGAAAACCATGACTGTTTATACCCTTAAAATAAGCCAGACATTAAACATGCATGGTAACATTAGTGCTAGTAGCAAGTTTTCAAAATTGCTGAAACCAACAGTTATTAGTAATCTATCCCGATGCTCCTACACTTAATCTACTAATAAATCATCATCTACAAGTCTTTACATTAAGTACAAAATGGTGATTACTTTCATTCCAGTGACTGATTAATTTTAAAGTAATAATGTTCTGTATTTTATATAAGGAAAACAAAGCATTTCACTCGGTAAAATCAAATATACAAGCTGCTAAAACTTGACAAAGAAAATGCAAATAAATGTGCTTAAAGAAAGATAACAGGTTGTTTTGTTCTCCTACTACCAGTAGTTAAGACATGCTGAATTCTGACTATCTCTCCAATAGAAGTTCAAGCACTAGTTATTAATCTTTACTACCACATGGAATCAAGCTTGAGCTCTGTTTAGTACCCTGTTTAGTCTGGTCATACATCAGTAACTAATGTTGTAGTTGATTTCTCTTTAATTAGCTAAAATAGTCTAATGCAGTCCTTCTGGTGTGGATTTAAACACAGTGTGATGCTGTTCCTGTTATCAGACTATTACTATGGGGATTGAAGTAGTGTCCATATAAGGTAATGCCTTTTTAAGCTAAAGGCATATGAAAACCCAGATGCCATATCAGTTTCAATTGTTAAAATTTTTACTGAATTTACAGAAAAAGCTGGCACACATTCAATACAGTTCTTTCGCTTCATACAGTTTCTCTACTTACTTATTTAAGCAAGAAATTTCCCACTTAGTGACAAACACCATTTTTAGTCATAGAGTAATAACAAGGCACAATCACTAAAGTTCAGTTACATGAAAAACAACCCTCAAAATCATATTACATCAAAACAAAACATTTTACACACAGCTGTCTGCCATGTAATCAAGAACGGTAAACCTTTGCTAAACGTATAACCTCTCTACATTGTAAGATAAATATAATCGCTTCACCCTACACAAAATAGCAGTAAATGTTAAAGTAACACAGTTCTGTACTATTAACTATTATACTTAGCTGTTATATTTTAGCTGAAGCAACTGATCTGAAATATTCCGACTTCTGCACTGTTGCATCAGTGGTGTTCTATAGCAATGGGCCATCTCAGAAAACTAAACTACTAAAATAAAATTACTCATTTACTTGGGGTGCTTTACTTTCCATATATCCATTATATACACATACACATATTTACTCCAATGTCACACAGCTGGAATCTATATAAAAGGTTAGCTCAACTAAAGAATATCTTCATGCAACTTATGTATCAACCAAACACTTAAAAAAACATAGCATGTAGTGAAACTTATCAAAAGAATGATTTTCTTCTAAATAAATAAATGATGAATGTTGCATGTCAAGGTTGACCTTATTTCAGTGACTGCTTTCTGCAGATTAATATAATTACTCGCATAAGCACTATACAGACCTAATGTTTTCAGAAATGTGGCAAATACTAGAGACTGTGCCACTGATATGATGCCATTTTAATAAAAAAGCAGAAACACAAGAAGTGATGGAGTGCAGCTCTCAATACCGATCCTCACTTATTTGCTGCTCACAATCAGATTACAATTGCAAAAAGAAACAGTATAATGACTGAAACATGTTCCTATTCGCTGTATACAAGTGGCCAAATCAAATGAGAGCTAGGGTAAAGGATGCTGATTTTGTCTTTCCCTTGACCAACAGGTAACTTTGTATATGCTATTTACTTCGTCCTCCTAGCTTCTCAATGTCTGTATTCTGTACATGAATGAAAACCTGTTCTACTCTGTGTCTCTTAGTTAACTGCTCTGCACGTCTTATAAACTGTAATAACTAGTCTGAGGGTGGGAAGCCCACTATGCTTGGTTTTCCTCCTCTACCCTAGTTCACCCCTAATTTCCACCCAACCTTACTGTACCACTATACTTCCAACATACTCCAATCACTTTTGACACCCACTCCATACATACGCCTATCACTTCTGATACCCACTCCCCACATACACCCATCACTTTTGATACCCACTACCACATACACATATTTTCAAACAACTTTACTATCAGAGTAATACTCCTATATCTATTATCCTGTTCCCCACTTCCATGAAACAGTTAAGATCTTTTGCATCTACAGTATATCCTCTCCTACTTAGCCCCCTCCATAACTGTACCTCTAGTTCATTCCTAAGCAAAACTCTCTCTTTCCTTATCCCTGCAGTGTTTTCTCATATACTACAATAAGATTTGTATTTATCTCTCATTTATTCCCCTATATTTCTCATCCTTCCTCTTATCTCTCTTTGCTACTTATACCTCTCTGTTCTCAATCTCTCTACATCCATACACAATTAAATCAGTACTTTTTTCTTATTACCCTTACTTACCATACATATTCTACATTAACAGACTCCTCACCATATAAATGAATCCTTATTCATATCAATATTTCTTTGTACCAACCTATTAATCCCTACACCTACCAATCAGTCCTATCACCTCACTCTATTTTACTCCTCCCATTAATCTCACCTACCTATACCTACATCTCCCCACACTTCTCCTACCACACAATGTCACCTATCCATACCTCCTGCAAAATAACAAATATGCCACTACTTCATCCTGTATCACAAGCATTTCTCACTATACTCACACTCTCAACCAGTTATCACAAGTCTCTATCCCACTATTACTTACCTAAACCAACCACACAATACTTAAACCAGAATACCACAACACATTTCTCTGACATCTACTGCAATCTACTCAAAATTATTTACATTAACACACTGAAATAAAGTAAGCATCACATGCTCCACTAGTATTAAAATCATATAAAACTAAAGCCCAAATACAAGTGTCTCTTCAATAGCCGCAGTGTTAGCTGGACAATAATACTGGGAGAAGATCTACATCCTAATCCTGGACCCACGCATCTCACCCCGCACCTCACCAAACAAGCCCTGACTTACCCATAACAGCAACAAACTACCTCTCCAACCACCTTAGGACTTAAAATACTACACAGTAACCTATGAAGCCTTTATAACAAAATCACAGAAGTTCATACCTGTATAGCTCACTACTACTCCTCTGATCTCTTCATAGCCACAGAAACTTGGATAAACCCAATTACCAAAGATGCAGAAATACTCTTACTAGGGTTTAATATATTCAGACTGTATAGAACCAACAAAACACAAGTGGAATTGTCGTTTTCTGAAATGCTTTAGATATCTTCACTTACTATGATATTATACCCACTTTCAACAATGCTGAACTTTTCATGTCACTCCTCAAATTGAATGCTCACAAATCTTTAGCCATCATAAGTCTATACATACCACCTGGTAACAACATTCCCATCCTGGAAGAGATTGTCTGTTGGATCTTGGCCAACATAAAACTGGAAACCATATTGCTAGGAGATGTTAACATATACCAGCAAATGATAGCCTTAGAAAACCCACAAATTCAATTCAGCTATATTGCTTCTCTCAGTTAATCAAGACTCCATCTAAAATTAACAAGGCCACATTGAAAAAATACATCTTAGACTGGATTCTAATATCCATGCCAAACAATGTTGCCACAAATGGCATCCTGCCCAAAAGTCTAAGCAATCACCAGCTACACTACATAATCAGATACCCTAAACAACCCCATAAGGTTCATTACTGTAACGCAGTCAAAAACCTCTGTAACTTCAATGAAGAAACGTTTACTTTCTGCCTGCACCAGATCAACTGGCCTCCATTTAAAACTCTTTCCTTTATGATGCAGTAGACATATTTAATACAATATCTCTAAATATCCTGGCATAGGGGTAAAGGAAGCACCATTAATAACCAAAAAATTTAAAAACAAACCAGCCCATTGATTAACTAAAAAAAAAAGCAAAATAAAGCAAAACAAAAAAAAAAAAACCAACTTAAAGATAAAGCTTGGAAGTCATGGCTACAAATCAAGCCTCAAACATCCCTGCAACAACATAGGTAGTTAAGGAACCATTGCACACAATGCATAAGAGAGGACAAAAAAGATTATTAGAGCAACAGCAAAAATTCATCATCAATCCAAAAACTTCTGGAAATCAATAAATATATTGCTCAGTCCTGGAAAGTCAACCCAACCCAGTCCATCCCCAACCAATAACTCCCCAATACAGTAACCTTCAAAATACAAAACAAAGGTGCTACAAATCCAGCCATCCCACTTTAGTCATTGTAGCAACAACTGATCTTCACACTCCAGTGCCAGCATTTACAATTACAAAATACCTACGCTCCTTAAAGACAAACACCACTGCCCTTGATCATCTTCCATCTGAATACCTCAAACTCATTGCATATAGCCTTGCATATCCTGTCTCAGTTCTAATAAACTGTTCTGTTCAAGAAAAACATGTACTCACCTTATGAAAAAAATCCTACATAATACCTCTACATAAAGGCCACTCATCAACCGACCTCAAAAACTATAGACCAGTTGTTATTCTCTCACACTTATCCAAAATCTTAGAAAGATGTATTCAGTGTCAACTTAATACATGTATTACTTCTTAAAACCTCCACCCTCTTCCACCATATGGTCTCTGACCCAATCACAGATTAACCACGGCCCCTCTAAGGTTCACAAATATAAATCATAATAGAAATTGAGATTTACTAACCTCAGCCCGATTTCTGGATCTATCTAAGGCTTTTAACACAATCATTAAATTCTCCTAACTAATCTCCTTTCCTATGGGCTACTGCCCTCCTGACATAACTAGGTCTGAAGCAGTGAAATAAGATAATTTCTCTTTTTTCCTTCTTATATCCAACAAATAAAATAAACTACTAATGACCACTCCAGCTCTATCTTGTCCCATAAAATTACCTTTAGTATACTGTCATCCAACAAGCCCAGTAAAAAAACTAGTATCTCACACCAAACTATTCAGTGAGATTAGAGACAACTACTTGAAATGTGATATCTACCTTCAGAAGCCATAAAAAAGACACATCATAATTTAAGGTTCCTCTCTGGAGGAAAACAATACCTTACTGACTGTTATAAAAACATGGCCACTTCTTTTCTACTCCCAACAATATTATATGCCTTCCCTATCCTAACCAATTTCTTCTCCGCTCTATCAGCTAAACTAGAAAAATGCTACAAAAAATTATCCAGATTCACAGCCAATGAACAATATAGTTCACATCGCTGCCTCTCTCTAAAAGGAGTAAACTGGCTCGAACTATAAATTTTCTACTGCACTCACAATTAATAGCAGCCTTCAAACTACTACACAACCATGACAAATTTCCATCTCTTCTCTCCATCATTCAAATTTACACTAAGAGACCTCTGTGCTCCACTGACAAATCATAATTCCCAGTAACTAAACCTAATAACAATTCAGGATATTTCCTGTATTCAGTCTGCATTGCTAATAGCTGGAATATCTTTCCACTCCGTGTAAGAACAGTCTGCAACCTGAAAGACTAAATTCCAGCTATTGCAACACCTGATACATAAATGGCTCTGCACCTGCACCATCCATGGTTAAACTGTTACTAATACAGCCACATGAATGTGTGCCATAGTTCTCCACAAAAGTTAATGTACTATTATCACAACCATACCATCCTCTATCCTTTCATTGTGTTTATCCTCGCTTCGCTCGCTCCCCTTCTTCCTTTCTTTTCATCTGCTTTCACCATTTATCTTATCTTTCTATGTCCTAGATTTTGAACAAGTTATAGTAGCAAATGTTTTATGTAAAACCTGACAATCTATGCACACTGATGATACTACACCGCATATACCTCCCTGAAGTTATATATATATATATATATATATATATATATATATATATATATTTGTATGCAAACCGTGTAACTGTTATTTTTAATGGAAACTGTAAATGATGCAATTGATGTGAAGGATATTTGACTAATGGAACTGTTGCCCATGAATGAAACTGATTTTAAATGATGACCTGATACCCATGCTATCTGTATAATGGAGCTTTTATCCCAGGGCTCTGCTGAAAAAGGGCACAGCTCAGCTGGACTTTTCCAGTAAACTAATGCCAATAAGTTATTAAATAAATTTGACTATAAAGCATCTAAGGACTGAAAACCTGTAAAATGTGCCTTTATGTAACTATTACCGAACAATCAGGACAGTTCTTTTCATTTCTTGCAGCCTTTCACCAGGAGCAGCCTTATGTGTGACTTGTCTTAACTGAATATCATGCTTCCTCAGAATATCAGTTCTGGTCACTTTTGTTCTTACTACAAACGAAAAAAATTAGAAGATCCTTAAGTAAAAACAATAGGCATATGTACTGCTATATTGAAAATGTAATTAAAACATGCAAAAGCTTTCCTGAGTCAGATAAATCATGTTATAATTTTATTTAAACAAACTTCAATAACTATACAATTATTTTTATAATTATTTCACTTCCCAACCTACTAGCCATCAGCTTTCTTCCTATGAGCTGCATCCATCCATGCATTCATTAATGCCAATGTGACCACTGACGTGGGATATAGAAAACTGGAAGGAGCTGTCACCCTGTAAGATATGAAAGTAGTTTTACAACCCTCATTCAACTTTCATGCATGCTATTACCCACCAAATATCTCTCCAGTCTACAGACCTATCCTGATTACTGGACTCAGGGACCATAGAAGAGATCCAATATCACAACTGGACCTGTGCTGCAACTAAAAAGAAATGTCTTTCACTCCCAAAACTACCCACAAGGCCATACAGAAGCCATAATCAATTCTGAAATATGAACTTTCTATTAAGGATGTCCTGTTTATCCCTAGTGGTTGATGCAAGCAACTACACTCCTTCAAGGATTCTTACACCCTCCACAAACAAGCTAATGATAGCTACTGGCATGCAAAGTCTAAGCTCATGACCCCAATCCTAGACATTTTAGTGCTGCACAAGCCATGAATTCTATAGTGTCCATGATCTGCCAGCATCAGCTGATTATATCAATTCTCCCTTGCTTTATACTTCCATTGTCTGATCTGCAGTTTGAATGCAGGTCATCTTGACTGATTTCAGGGATTTATTCCTCCATGTCACAGAGCTGGGTTGATGAAGTTTCTGAAGTATGAACCTTGGTAGACTGGCAATATTGGACATTTATCCTTGCATGATATTTTGTACCATTCTATACTGAAATGTGTGTGAAACTATCACAACAGAAATGCACATGGAATGATGAAACACACTGGATTGTCTATGTGAAAGCTTGAGGACAGACAACATTAACTATAGATCTGTTACCACAAAGTGTGTGGGATATCAGTTCTGAAGTCTTAGGGAACAGGTAGGTTTCTTGATTCACAATGGGGGGGTCTGATGCTGAATAGTTGTCCTGGTGATGGGGTATGGGGGGGGGGCAGAAAGGTGAGGAAGTAATTATCCACTTAAGATATGACTAAAGCCGCTTCATATTTTCTTTAAAGTAAGAGGGGATCACTTTGCCCAGTCAACAATAAACCAAAAGTTACTGACTCACTGAATTCTGCCAGGTCACAACATGGATGCTTAAGAAATATTAGGACATAACTGCAAGTGCTCACACCACCTTATTGCTTGCTTTTCCCTTGCAAAACTCATGCTGCATACATGAATGAATGGCTGCTGCAAAAATGAAAACACTGTCAACTGCAGGAAGACTAGGAGGTTTAGGAGGATTTTTACAAAACTGCCCTGCTTCACTGAATGATATTCCCAGGACCTACTTTATGGTTGGTAACTGTCTATGAAAATTAAGGGGCAGCATCAGATCAGGCAGACCCCACAGCACCTGAGGGAAGACAAAAAGAGGACTGAGTATGTTTACAAACCAATGAATGTGTTACTCATGTAATACCAGTTTAAGACTCTCTCAGCATCCTGAACTGAGATTACCTGCATAACTAGTACCTGGAGCTTGACTACACTAAACAATAGCTGTGCATCCATAGTACATAAATCACCTTTGCTGGCCATGACTAGAAGTGTGTCTTATCTGTTTTTGAAATTAATAGGTTAATTCTTTGACAAATGCTTAGTGAAAGATAAATTGGTCAAAGCTAACTAACCAAGCACTTCTCTAAATTATTTCATATGTTTTGTTGTCCTTGTATGAGGATGGGTGAATTTCAAGTTACTTATAATAAAAAATCTAAGCACAAGGTACAGCAGGCAAAGTGAATTGCATTTGGGATGTGGATGCAATTTCTTATCTGTCTGTTCATAATAATATGTAAGAAACTTTCATTATATCACCACAGTTCGATCAGCATATCCCAGCTGAACTATCTAACTGATCATCTATGTGGTAGAACAGGCTTTTGCAGCCTGTGGCCTGCAAAGTGTCTAAATTTAAACTAAACCTCCTCACTTTAGAATATACATCCGAGGTAGTGATTCATCAACCCCACACTGTGATAGCTGTGTAGATATAGTGACCAGAGGGGATTTGTAGCCTAATTCTCAAGTTTTAGTATTTTAATTTCTGCAGCAACCAGGTATCACTTATGACAAAAGTATAGGTTCATGAAGCACTAGGTCTGCAGGGGGAAAGTAAGCAAATATGTGCCCTCCCACAAACAGCTTTACCACTTACTTCAGGCTCAAGACATATCAGTTTGGTCTGTCAGCTAAACAGAGAGATAAATACCTGAAAAGGATTAAAATGTCTTTTGTCTGAATATGTTATCTGGCAGCTTTCATTACAGTAAGGATACGTTTTAAAAAAAAGAGTAACAAAACACTCAATACAAATGATGCAGAGAGCCAGGAATCATTTCCAAGAACAAACCAGAGTGATGTTAATGTATCAGAATATCTTTGTTCTGGTATCACATGAGTTAAATTATTTGCTATTAACTCTATATTCTTTACAGCTTTTGTAGTTAGAGTCATCAAATATTTGACCAGAAAAATTTCTGAATTTTGAAATCATAAAGGAGCATGATTGAATGAGTTACATGAATATGCAAATTAATAAGAATTTTCAAACAGGATTTACTGCTTTGAAGATACGGCTAGAATAAGATATGCATTTTCTGAAGAGCTTAGCTAGTTATAGTATTTCATACCAGAAAAAGTGCATCACATAGAGCCTAAGGCTAGAAGACCATATTAGATCAGTCTTCAGTCAGTTGTTAGAAGATTGTGCTGAAGGCAGCCAGCATAGAGATTCAAAGTCCTCAAGCTGTGTTCTTATTTCTCATGGTTGTCAGGTTAAAGCCTTATTCTGTCCCCCTCTTCCACTCTGAGGTAATTTAACAAGATAACAGGCTGGTCGGCAGCAGTACAAGGCTAACAAGAATGCAGGAACGTTACTTTCTGAGCTTTCCCATTGGAGAACACAGGCACTTACATTTGGCACTGCTCATTTGTGATACATATAAATCAGCCTAGCTGTAGCAAGGTCACACTCAGGGGCAGCAATCTTGGCATATTACAATGATTAGCTTTAGCTTAGTCTGTTACTGAGCTGAGATGCAGCTTTTAAACAATGTCAAAATCTTAACAGTTTTCAATGCACATAAGAAACAAGGCAAGATTTTAGCAATAATAAACTTGTGTGTGACATATCAGTATTTACCCATGGTTGGTGTGTGGTTTGATCACAAGCTTGAGTTATTAAACAAAGGTAGCCATGGGTAAATGATGATATGCCCTAACACAAGAGTGGATTATTTCTATTATACAATGATAGTATTTAAGAATAAATTGCTTAGCTTTCTTAAACAATCTCATTGTATAACAGCACTTTGTTATTCTTCTGCCACCTGTGCTCAATACTGATGTACTTTTTTTAATAAGTATTATGGTTTATGCATTTAGCTGCAGTTTATATAATTGTGTATAAAGCAAATAGGGTGATAAATGGCAGGATACATCCTCATTAAATGAATTGTAAGTAAAATAAGTCTAAAGGAGATCAAAAGGTTTTAGGATCAATGTATATTTCTAAAGTTTACAAAGTAAGAAACTGTAATGTTTGCATGACTGACCTATAAAAATTATTAGTGATTTATCAAAAGATCAATCCCAGGATTCATGAAGCTTGTGCCAGGTGCAGGCGTAGTGTCGGTGCTCCAACACCAAATATGGCCACCGAAACACATATCATGATTTCCTCATAATAGTCAATGGCAGGCATGCTACACCATATTAATGGCGCAAGGGTTGCTAAGGGGCAGTGTCAGTGTTATGCGCAGTAGCTAGGAATTGCTAGGCAATGCCATGCAAATGAGAGGAGTAATAGTGACTCGCAGACTCCCCGCTGGTGTAAGTATGCACATCACAGCGTAGCATTATAACACTGAGGTGAGCCCTTGAGATAAAGATGACATCAAGAGAGGGGTGTGCCGCCATTGCTGTAAGCGCATTGGAGCATTGCTAAACCGGTCTGCCCCTACGCTAAGCAAAGCTGCAGGATAGGGGTGTGTCGAATCACTCATAGCTATTCTTAGCTGAGAGTACAGAAGGTAACCAAGTATGCATGTGAACGGAGATGAAAACGCACGTAAATGTGGTAAACGGGTATGCGCGTCGCACACTGCAGCTGAAACAGGAAGGATATAGGAAAGAAATAAGGAAATGCTGCAGCAGTGAAATTGCAGTACAAATGACTAATTAAAACCTAGGAGCCTACAGTGGGCCATTGACAACAGCTAACAAGGCTGCAAGCAGCTACCTGCAGAACAGGAAAGGGGAGGGGCTGTACTGCAAAGAAAACAGCAAAGTGTCAAAGCAGAACAAAGGTGATATGCAGTATATCAGCTACAAGGCACATTTTTCCATGACTGGGTAGGGAAAGTACAAAACAAGAAAGATGGCAGGTGGATGCATGCCTGATAATGGGAGGGGATCTAGGTCTAAAAGTGAATTAAAGTGCAACAGATTAATCAAGGCAGTCAAGTAGATTTTCACAGTAAAGGCCCAACACTTGCAGTACTCATTGCAAAACCCATAATTAAGACACACAGCAGCTGCAATAGTTCCTACATTTATTTATTTATTATTATTTTTATTTATTTTACATTTGTTGACCGGGCTAGTCTAGCTGGATATATGTCCATTTTCAGTAGAGGCCCGGGGAGAAAAGCTCCACACACAAAAAATATAAAAGCACAATAGAACAAAGTAAACCTCTTTGTAACAAAAGACTGAAATAGAAAAATGTCCAAAAAGGACTGGTTACATAAAAACTACAGTAGGCAAAGAAAAATACATAGTCAGTTATGGAGCATTATAAATAAACGATAAAGGCTGTAGAAAAATTATGTCAATAGAAAGTGAATAAGATAGAGTACAAGAGACAAGGTAAGTTAAGGATTGGCAAGTTGAAAGTAAGAGGAGTAGAAAAAGTGGGGGTAAAGTAAAAGGCTAGGGGAGAATGTCAGTCTGGTGTACTGCAGGAACAGAGCCAATGATTTTGGAAGTATAGCTTGAGTTTCTGTTTGAAAAGAGGAAAAGATGTGATCAGTGTTATATCACTAGGTAACAGATTCCATCTTCTACCAATAGTATTAGTGAATAAGGAGTCGCCAGCGTAGTTGTTAGACTTTATTGATGTGGTCAAGAGTTTACAAGAGGAACGTAGGGAGTTAAGATTATTGTAAGGGATTAAAAGTTGTGAGAGTATAGGGGTATTGTTAGGTTGGTACAGTATTTTGTGGGCAATAGTGAGATAATTTTGTAGTTCTAGCCAGCCTAAAAGTTTCAAATTAAGACTGTGATGGGTTCTATAGGGGTTTCCAGTGGCAAAGCGTGCAATGCTGTTATAGCAAGTAGCTAGTTTGTTAAGATTAGCTTTCTTAAGGTTGGTGAAAATAGGAGAGGCGTAAAAGAGAGTAGATATGAGATGGGTGAGGGCAATTTTAGCTCTAGTAGATGGGGTTAGAAATAGTTTAATACGGTATAAAGATCCTATTTTTCTGTTGACTGATTTAATGGTATTGTTGATGTGTTGATCAAAAGTGAGATTATTGTCAATGGTTATTCCTAAAAGTTTAGTTGTAGTGTCAGGAGAGATGACAGTGGCATTGTTTGAAGTGATAGTGAAGTTTAAAGGGGGGGTCCGAGAGGTAGGGGTGAAGAGGAGAAGTTTAGTTTTTTTGGCATTTAGAAGGAGGTACCATCTAGTAAACCATGTTTCAACTGTGTTGAAGATATTTTGAGTCAGTGAGTTTAGTTCTATAGGAGAAGATGCTGAACAAATAATGGTAGAGTCATCTGCGTATTGAATACAGGTAGCTTGAGGGATAACTGAGTGAAGATCATTAATGAAGAGGGAGAAGAAAAGTGGACCAAGAATAGAGCCCTGAGGGACTCCAATAGAAATCGGCAATAATGAAGAAATGTGGTTATCCCATAGAACAGCTTGTTGCCTGTTGCTCAGATATGAAGTAAACCATTTTATAGCTAGGTTATCAAATGAGAGGGATTGTAGGATATTGATTAAAGAAGGATGGTTAACCATGTCGAAAGCTTTAGATAGATCAATAAAAAGAGCAGAAGAGAGAAGGTTATTGTTGCGATTCCTGTTGATAGTATCCACAAAGGAGAGGAGGGCAGTGGTGGTACTATGGTGTGGTCTGAAGCCATGTTGGCAATTTGCTATAATGTTATGTGAAGAAAGATACTGTACAAGTTGTTGCTGAATACATTTCTCCATAATTTTTGCTAGGGGTGAGAGGAGAGCAATTGGTCTGAAGTTAGCGAATTCAAGAGAGTTACCACCTTTGTGTAGCGGGATGATATGGGAGACTTTCCAGATATCAGGGATGATACCCTCTTGGATTGTCCTATTTATTAGTATGGATATAGGGTAAGCAATTACTTTAGCTGCCTTTTGGAGATAAAGAGAAGGGACTTTATCAGCTGTGGGGGTACATGGTTTTAGTTTGCGAATAAGTCTGTAGATGAAAGAGGTAGAGATAGGTTGTAGACAGAAGTTGTAGGTAGTGTCTACTAGGTTACTAGGAGGATAGAAGTTGTTGGTGTTCAGTTGTTTAGCAAGAGATTGAATAGTTTCTGAAAAGAAGGAGTTAAAGGCATTAGCTGTTAGGTAAGGGGTATCTGGGTCAGCATTGAGTGCGGCAGGAGTTTTGGTAGTTCCTGGGGAAATGAGTCTATTTACAGATGACCAGAATTGTTTTGAATTATTTGAATGAGTTTCTTGAAGTTCACAGTAGAATTTTCTTTTGTCTGCAATTATTGCTTTTTTGGTCAGATTTCTGAGCTGGCGGAAGTGAAGAAAGTCAGAGCTGTTTCTATGGCATCTCCATGTAGCCCAAACTTTATTTCTAGAGTGGATTAGTCTTTTAGTTTCATTAGAGAGCCATGGGGCTGTATTAGACTTCATTCTGATGGTACGCTCTGGAGCATGTTTATCAAGAATAGATAGGAAGGTAGAATTAAAGAATAATACTGCGTCTTCAATAGGAAGTGACTTTAAGGGATTCCAGTTGCATGCGTTAAGTTCGGCTTGAAATAGGTCTGTTTTGAAGTGTTTGGTAGAGCGTATTTTTCTTATATTGGGGAGGTTTAGACAATCAGTTTTTTCTCTTGTAATATAGGTTAAACAATGGTCACTAATATCATCTGGCATGGTTCCTACGTTATATGTAATGTTGACTTTGTTTATGAGTATCCAGTCTAAGATACTTTCTTTCTTGCTGGGTTTGTTAAATCTTGTAGTAGAGGTAATGGATTGGGTAAAGCCATTTAGGTTAATGTGAGAGGAGGGATTGTCAGCATGAATAGAATTCCAGTCTATGTTAAAGTCTCCTAGAATAATAGTTTCTTGGGGTTAAGTGGTAGAAACCCAACTGAGAAAGTCTTCAATGATAGGTATGTTGTTAACTGGAGGCATATATACACAGATGATGTATAGGGATTTTTTAGCATTTAACTGGAATTTAGTAATGATGGCTTCTACTTTGCTATCTTACCCACTTACATACCCACTTACATCAGCAGCATCCATAGCACAATACTATAAAGTGTGAAAGCACCTCACACACATTTGTGTATTCCCATACACTCTGGTGTATACAGATGGGGAACTTTTATTATGCACATGTTAGGGGCTGCCATAGCTTTGATCCACCAGCATGTGTTGGAGACTGAAGGTGGTGTGGAGGTTCATGCACATGACCACCGCAGGCACCAGAGGAGGAGAAGAGTGTTCAGACCCAGGCTAATCTACCAGGGGCTACATGATCTGGAGATAGTAGAGCATGACAGGGAGGACAGGGACACCCTACAGCAACTTGTGCCGGCCACACCTCAGAGCCAGAACAAACATAGGGGAACCCATCCCAGTGGATATGAAGGTATGTGTAAGCCTGAGAATACTAGCTACAGGTACCTTTCAAAGACCAACTGGGGATATCATGGGTATCTCACAGGCATCAGCATCCAGGGTACTACACCAGTTCCTGGATGCCATATTACCACATGCCAATGAGCATATATACTTCCCTCAAACGCAGGAGGAGTTGGCCAGCAATATTCGTCTCTTCCACCTTGTGGCAGAATACCCGGAGATACTGGGTGAAATAGACTGCACGCACATACACATCAAGTCACCACCCAGTGAGCAGGGAAGGCACTACATAAACCGCAAGGGATGCCCCTCCATCAACTGCCAGGTCATGTGCAATGCCCATGGCATTATCATGGATGTGTGTGCTGGCAGCCCTCTAAGCTATCATGACTCCCACATCTGGCATGCCTCACAGCTTTGCCAGGGGGGACATCCCAAATGGCTACCTGGTGGGGAATGCTGGCTATGCACTGGAACCGTGGATGATGACTCCCATCAGAAATGCACACACACCCATGCAGGAATGCCGTAATGAGGCACACGCACAAACCAGAATCATCACAGAGCATGTGTTTGGGATGTGAAATCATGGTTCCGGTGCTTGGACATATCTGGTGGAGCCTTGCAGTACTCTCCAGGCACGTGTGCCCACATCTTCATAGTGTGTGCCATGCTACACAATATGGTCCTGCAGAAACAGCTGCAGCAGACAGGCCCTCACAGCCCACCACCATTGCCAAGGGCTCCACAGGCACAGAGGTACTCAGACCATGAACACCCTGAGCCAGCCCCAGTAGGCAGATGGATGCGTGCCCAGTATGCCCATGCCTTGGCAAAGAGGGAACATATAGCACACACAATGACAGTGTAGACACCTAGGGACTGACACCATTCTCCACCTGCACACACAGTAAAAATGAATGGCACACACACACACAAGACTACCTGTAAATTGTCATGTATAGGCAGTCTAGTGTGTGCATCAAACAAAGGCAGCCCTCAAATATTTCACACACAACAGCCATTGGCACAAGGTAAGTCAACACCTGAACAGTAAATTAAGCTATCAGCATATGCAGATACTGTATGTATAGATTCATAGGTAGGCACTTAGCCAACTGCCAGAGGCCATTCATAAGGCCAGCCAAAATGTGCCAGCTTTTGCCGCCCCATTGATTCATTAACCATCCCTCTGTGGACCAGTGCCAATGGCGGGATCCCAGGGGTGCATCAACTGTTTCCCTTCCACCCTTCAAGGTTTCTCTTGCAAAGTGTTAGTGACGGGCTCTGTATAATGTAGTTAGGGATGTTGTTTCAAAGTATGGGGAGTGTTTGTGACAGGAAACTGACCCTCCAGCATCTTCCGGTTATTGTTGTGGCAAGGTCAGCTCACTACAGTGTGTGGCACACTGTGACATGGATTCCCATAGGTGGAACATATCCATCAAGCCTGAGTTCAACATGGCTGTGTTGGTCAGTGGAGATCATCTCTGGGTAAATAAGATGCCACTGAGTAAAGCAGGAGTTTATTCCATCCAGCTGCATGGGCCATATGTTGGAGGCCAGTATTCCCCTTGGTGAGGTGCATTCATGGACCCCCCATATGTTAGACGTGTCCTCTGAGGTACATCCCACATGGGTTATTATTCCCCATAATGAGACTAATGGGTGATGAGTAAAGGGGCACTATAACCCCAGTATGTCTAAATGGGAATTCTTTAGTAGTCAGATGGCCTACATAGAAGGATGTCCTAACTATTGTGGAGATATGATTTTCACAGGGGAGATCACTATCTACCTTTGTCCCCAGATACTCCACTACCACATCTGTATTAAAGTGGCTGCCACTCATGTGTTAATATGTGGGTGTCAATTCCACAATGGAATGACCATGCAGTTAGTGGTACTTGGCTGGAGGCCATGTCGTTGGCACCCTGTGATGTTCTCTGTGAGGCCCCCCCTGAGGGATGTCTGTGTCAGCTGGACTATCAATCATGGCTCCCAGTTTGCAGTCATTGCCAAACATGGTCTGTCATAGTCCACCTGTGTTTGCCTGTACATCTGAGATGTATATGCCAAACAGTAGGGCTCCCAGGACTGAGTCCTGTGGGACACCAGTCTTGACTATTCAAGAGTTGGACCTGGAGACCACTAGTCATACCATGTGGGTTCTGTGTGTAAGCCCATTGGCAACTTAACCTGTGATGTATGGGTGAATGTACAGGCTGGTGTGTTTATCAATAATACCTGAGTGAGGCATGGTGTCAAAAGCCTTGGTGAGGTCCAGGTAGTATGTGTGAACCACCTCCCCTGTCATGTAATGTCTTGGTGACTCTATGTAAGACGTCAAACAAGTTCTGTAGGCATGAACTGCACTCAACCAAGCTGACCTGGGTTGGGTCACGTGTTCAAAGGTTACCAATGTCATTGTTAATGAGTGCCATGAGGATGCAAACCATACCATTGCAGACCAGGCTAGTCAGGCTTATGAGGTGGTAGTTACCATGGTCATTTGTGATTTCTCCATGATGGAGTGGAATAACCATTGCCACGCATCATTGTATGGGCAAGTAGCCTGTGGAGAGGCTAAGGTAGGAATGCTTAATTAGGTGGGGGGCACATTGTCTTGAACAGTTTGCAAGATGCAGTCTGGGACAACATCTGCCTCCATTGATGCTGTGTGTGCTATATGGCACCAGCACAGTGCAAATCTGTGTGTCACCATGTAGATCCTTGACTTAGCCAAAGAAAACTTTGTGGTTATCTGTCGAATCCTTGCGTATTCTCCTGCTGATGTTAGCCTTGGATGATGTCACGAGGGACCTCCGTATCATACTAATAGTGATCACGGATGTCTGCCCTTCGTGGGATTTGATTTGTGTCTGGAACACTGTCCTACATCTGTAGTATAGCCTGTTTATTGTAGAGGTCCACCAGACCAGTATCCTTGTCTAGGAGAAGTGAGTCTTAGTTTACCAGCGATGGCACGATCCATACTTCCATGTAGGTGCTTATAGACTGCATTTGTAAATCTGCCTGTATCTTGAGCAATGTTTCCCCTTAGCATGGGGACTGTGAAACGCCCCACCCCTGTCACTAGTAGTGTAAATTTATCTGTAAGAAAGATATATACTGTGGTATCCGTGGGTGGGGGAGATGCTAGGGTGTGGAAACAGTGAATAGTTCATGGTCAGATCTAACCAGTGACCAATTAACCTCCACTGTGGTGCACCTGTTGCCCATGTTGGTGATGACCACATCTAGTAGTTTCCACCCCACTTAGGGAGGTTACCACCTGATACAGGGCATATGAGGTGATACATTCCAGGAAGCGCTGGTCCTGGAAGTGAGTACCTGAGTACGTTTCCCAGTTAATGGTATGGTAGTTGACATCGACCAATGCCAGGGTGTGCATTAGGACTGTCGTGTTCTCCACTGTCTCCAGGTAGGTGGAGTCAAGGTCCTGGGTCATGGAGGGTGATCTGTAGCAGGCCACATTCCACATTGCAGTTGTGGCTGATGTTAGCTGCACATGGATGATCACAGAGGTATCATGCTGCCCCACTAACCTGGAGGTGTAGGTATGCCTGATGAATATGGGTACAGCCCCTCCATGTCTGTCAGTCCATGTTCTGTGGCTGAAATGTGTGGTATGGGTTGTAGTCTGGTAGTGCTGATGTGCTCTCAGAACCCTTAAGACAGATTTCAGTTAATGCACAGATGTTGATATTGTCCATCCTGAGGAGTGCTGAGAGTGCATGCATGTTGTGATCACAATCCCTGGTGATGAGTAGCATAAACCTCATTGAATCTGCTATTGTGCTGTTTATGGAGCAGGTATTCACCTTCAAGACTCTCCTAAATAAGGCACCATGGGGATGCCAATAGCCTTGGCCAGTATTGCAAAGTGTAAGGCTGACACATAGGCCAGTATGGTATCATTGCATGCATGTTCCCCATCTGTGCTTGTTTTTCATCTCCACTCTAGGTAACCTAGTGGTAAGCAATAGAAAGCCTTAAACATATACAAGTCTTCTAGCTTCCAAGATAGGCTTTTGGAGTGACTAAGTATCAGTGTTCTGTATGTTCCTGCTGTACTCAGCTGTTTCCTGACTACATGGTGAGTTCACACTGTATATTGTGATCTGAAGGTCTGTTTATTTACATATTATGGTTGTGATGGTCTGCACATTAGAGGTTCACAGATAGCCTATGATCTATTTGCCCACGGGCAATTAGAAGTATAGCAACAGTATGTTAGCCTTCCCCTCACCATTGATGAAGTAACTGAGCCTCTGTCAAGCATAGCCAATGAAGCAATTCCAGGCAGAGTTGCTGGAAGCTGTTGAAGACTGGGGTTGTGGAGGGTGATAGGGGCACTTAGTGATCTAAAGAGGGCATGTTAATGTGGCAATTCAGCACCATTCAATTCCCCCAACAGATCTTGCAGCTATCAAATTGGACAGGCTCCCCCACCCCCTGGCTGTATAGTTCTGGGACACATGATCCCAGGGGTGTATGTTCTGTTACCCATTCACACAACAAGGTTTCCCTTGAAGTGTGTCAGTGAGGGGCTATGCCTAATGTAGTTAGGAATGTAATGTATTGTCTCACAGTACACTTGTTATATGTTGTTATGTCAAGAGTACGTGAAGCTCAGTGAGTTTGGGGGCTCCCACCCTTTACTTAGTCTAGCTTACACATAGAAATCATCTAAATAGGAAATAGGCAGAAGCAACATTAATGTCAACAGTGTAATGGTTACAGCATCTGCATAGTATCTGTGCATTCAAGGTTACAATCCTGATAAAGGCAGGGATGTTTATCATGTGCAAAAGTATACCTTAACCACAGCTTGCATATATAGGTAGCAATTGTCTGTATAATAAACATTTGAATCACCCATATAAACCCATGTGTGCAGGAAAGTACAGTCAACAGAGAATGTAATTTCATGTCAGCACATAATGAGATGTTACGTCACTGACAGGTATATATCCGAAGTAGTTAGCGGATGTGGCCATGTTTGCGCGTACAGGTTATACGTTACGTTTGTTTAACTGTGTTTAACTGCTGCTATAATGTCACACAAACACTTTTAATCATGCTTACAACTGCTTAAATGAGCCTTATTCTGTAGTAAAAAACATTCGTAAAACATCACAGGTGTCAAACCCTGGACCATGCAAACTATAGTCATGGGACATACCACTAAGCCACCTGAGGTATACACATGTTTCATGGTCCTGACACTACACTTTATACCATATGCATTTCACTGTAATGATCACAAATGGGACAGTGGCTTTGTGTACATATGTACAGTACATTGTAATGTACTGTAGTTTGTGAACCAACACATTCCAGTCTACAGATGCATTACTGTTACAAACTAATACGATATATATATATATATATATATATATATATATATATATATATGTATATGTCAGTGATGTCTGCACATATATATATATATATATATATATATATATATATATATATATATATATATATATATATATATATATATATATTATACAGTTACATCAATAGCCATATATATAAGGATCTATGAATACACTTTGTGACACAGAAGCACTCCAAAGGAATTGGAGGGTACACAACACACATGCAGCTTTGGTATTATAACAATATTAACCTAATTCACCATAGAAGGGGTGGTTGTTGTGTATGTGATGATTGGGTTGGGGGAGGAATGATGGGTAATGCAATCATGCATCAAGGAGGGCCTGGGTTGGCTGTCCAATAAGTGAACTGGAGGGGCATACATGGAGTATGGGGAGAATATAAAAAGGACACAAAGCAAGAACCTTACTCATTCATAATACACTCTGTCATGTCACATTGCAACACCTACTTTCACAAACATATGAACATTAACATGTATCAGACATATGTACACCAACTGATTGTCACATTTGTTTTCAGTAGTGAGGAATGTCTGCAGTACAATGTATATTATAAACACCATAACATTTGTACATATCTCAGATGCCTTAGTGGTAAGGTCAGTGACTGTGGTGTTTACGGTCCTGGGTTCAAGGGCTGTTCAGTTATTTTGAGGGCCAGAATAAGGGCTTTTGGATGCAGGTGGATTAAACCACTCTTAAGTAGTTGTAAGCGGCGCTGCAACATGGTAAACGCATGTTTGACCTTTGCTTAACATCATGCAGACCACAGGCAAACCTGCTCTCAACCACGAAAATGTGCATTATTCACATTTTCCCCACAAGTGCTTACTCTGAGAGGTAAAATAATAACACCTTCCAGGAGTAGAACCCACAACCATGTACTCCATCCTCAGATTAACGCTAAGCTACCTGGGATGTACCTATCCCAGTTGTGTATGTAGACAGGTTAAAACACAAAAGGGAAGAATATGTTGAAATAGGAGAACTTGCCATGTATCCAGATATATATATATATATATATATATATATATATATATATATATATATCTATAGATGTATATATATATATATATATATATATATATATATATATATACAGAGAGAGAGAGAGACATAGAGATATGTCGATATATACAGGTCTACATATATATGTAGATATATACATAGGTTAAAAACATCTACACATCTATGGAGGTACAGATAAACATATGCAACAATGTATATATCTATATATATATATATATATATATTTATATATATATATATATATATATATATATATATATATATATATATATATATATACATACATACATGTCTGTAGACAGCATCCGAAGTGGTCATATCTGAGTATAATATGGACCATAGCAATCACACATTCTGCCCCTCCCCCCAAACAATATGAACATAACATATGAAGAGTATATGCCAATGCACTATTACAAATATGTTCTATGGACACAGTCACCAACACAACTGCATTGACTGCAAATATCCATGACAGAATTACACAGACAGTTTTCATTTTGCAAATCTTTATTACATTCCAATGTATTGCCAAAAGGATTCAAGGACTAACAGTACCCGCATGCTATACAGGAAGCATTTAACAGTGCCTTAATGAATCAGCCTGCAATTACCATAGTATTAGTCCACTAAGGGATAGGTGTTCACATAGAGAAAGAACACCCACACACATATAGACGTTGTATAAAAGGGGTTCCTACACACCTGCATGTGCTATGTACACCTACCAACATCTACCCCACAACCGAAATAATTACATTAATACATACTGTCATACCATAACCAATTATGCAACTACTGTACAACATCTGCTGAAACCTTAACATACCTGGACACAGACACACTAACATGGCCCTATGTGAAATAGTTGCCGTTATACATTTGAACAGCTGCTGATGTAACAGGGTTTGTATGAACTAATCCTGTTTCAGAGGGTCGAAAGGTTCATACACTAGGAAGTTTTACCGAGTACTGATTATTAGCACAATATGATACACAGTAACACCAAACTAAATATGTCTGGTAAGCACACACTGTAAACCCCCTAACATTATATGCATAGCTATGCAGCCTTGAGCTGGTCAAACAACCTGGCCAGGCTGACACATATGCAGAAGTATTAGGTACAGAGAAACCCTGCACAAGTAGCAATGTTCAGAAATATAACAGCAGCACTCACATTTAGACCAACTCCTCTAGGCATTACACACAATATATTACTGTTCGTCTCCATACAGCTGTTGCAATAGATTCCAAACAAAACTTCCATGCTGTCTTCCTCACAAGTAAGGCAAAGGGACAACACCCAAGTGGAGTACTCAGTTATACTCGAGTGTAGCCATGGTATTGGCTAAGGCAGTAGCAGCGCAGCTGATGTGCATGTAATTAGCTACTTAGGAACACCAATTGGCCATCGGGATAGCACATGTTACTGATCTGTAACTATAAATGGTTGCCTTGTCACACATTCAAACCATCTGTATCTACCTGTCGGACAGTACAAAATACTGAAAGATGAACCAAAAATGAGTATTACAGTAGTTAATAACACCTCCAATTACTAAGATGGCATGTATAAGATGTAATATGTCTGTGTATGTAGTATCTGTACTGTAAGAATTACAGTGTAATCAATGCATAAAGTGGAAATAGCTATCTTGTAGTGATGTATTGTTGAGCAGTAGCAATGCTTGTAGTATTCTATGTGTGTACTTCTGTAGGTCACATGGCACACTCCACATACACCACAAGGGATGATATGGGCTTGGAAACCATCCATTCGCTTCCAGCCACTGTCAGTGTCAGGACTGGTCCAGCAAGTATGTGCTATAACAGGGGATAGTATACTTCGATATATTGTAACAGTCGACATATGTATGGGTGTATAAGTAAGATGAACATGTTAAAGGTGGGCTTAGGGTGCAAATATGGTGTGCATTGTGGGGTATTGTGGCAATAACTGTGTAATGTGCAGTGTTCTAGGCAGATCTGTATTCTATTCTACATAGCAGTTCTGTTATGTTATGCAAACAGTAGTTATGTCTATTGGCAATTACAATACTCAATGACAGGATACATAGCATTAGTATTCATCTGACAGGTTAGCAGCATGATAGCAAAGATAATCGAAAGAGCCAGGTAACTATCCATGCACATAACACATGTAATATCCATCTCTCTACTATCGTTTGCAAGCAATAACAGCTGTGCAAGTGTACATGTTATGCAAATGTGTAGTGACCCTTGTCACAGGGCTGGGCCAAATGGCTATGTGCACACCTACATAGAGTGGATATTGAGAGTACAGACACACTGGTTGAACTACCAGGTTTGTGTAGCCCAACCTAACAGCTGCCTGCACATACTGTATGTAAGGTAGCGCTCAGCACTGGTAATGAAACAGGTTGCATATCATCTTTAACTCCAGTGTAACAGCTGCAGTAGGAATATAAGATGCAGGAGACAGATACCCATGTGTAATAACCGCATCATAGGTGATGGCTCACACTATCTGATTATATCCTGATCATGTTGATAGTGGCATCAGAGCCTATTGATACATGACTCTGTTTGGGTAATGGGTGTCTGTGCCCAACAGAGCTCATGGTCCTGATGGATATGTGAGTATATACCCAGAGAAGGAAACAGACCTGTAGACACTTGCATCATCTGTAATCAACTAACAGGATATGATGGGCTCCTCAGAGGAGGATTGCTGCTAAAGGTAGCTACAATGCTTCCGTAATAGCCAGTGTTGTCACGTCCATAATACAAATATTTACATGTGAGCATCTCTGTCTAAAACATCTTCATAGGCAATACGTAAACTAAATACAGTACTTGGTACTTGTATTACTGACTGCTCATACAGGCATGTCCACTAGTCAGCTACTGCTGTTTCCTAATGTCAGCTTTGTGTATGTGGCCATACTGGGGGAATGTAATCTCTATGCCATGTACACTGCCAGACCTACCTAACACCATGCACCACACACTGTCTGGGATGCAGCCACAGGGGTAAGCTGTAAGGCAGCCCAGTCTACAGCCATGACTGGACTGGACAGTCATGAGGTGTAGGTTAACACATGCAGCTCATCAACACAACCAACACATGCCCTTACCAGAACACCGGAAGGACACCCACACACACTACTGGAAATCACACACATTCACAGATCCGTCTAAGTATCTGGCCAAACAAGTGACCCCCCCAAGCAGGAAGAGACACACACTGAAATACACAAACTGTATGACATTGTTTGCATAATTGTGCCACACCTCTGAACACATGACTGGAAACATGCTCAACAGTACTCATTAGTGAATGCAAACTTTAGCACTATGTTACACACAAACCTATACGAGGGCATACATAGTGTCAGCTGCCTGTCTGCCATGATTAGCCACATACTCATACACGCAGACCACCTTTGGAACTATACACATGCTTCTGGCATATTCCATGTTGTTGTGCAGGACCCGTGATGCAGTAGCCTGGACTGCATGAAAACACATGTAGGAACTGTCAGGTCTTGTAGCTCATGCAGGTGTGTCCCAAGGCCTGGGTAGCATTCTGCCATTGACCAGAATGATACTGCAGTACAGGGACAAAAGGATTGTATTCCACAATTGTCTAGTGTAGTGATGCATGTTGCAGGGTATCCAGGATCTGTCGTCCTGGGATAATATGGCTGACAGACCATGATGCTTTGCCAGACAGGGCCTGCACCTGTCACCACTGGGAATCTGGATACAGCCTAGGGCTCATGCTTCCCCTATAGTGCCTTCATCATGCATGGTTCAGGTGAGTGTCCGCTGCTGTTACAGGGAAAGCAAAGCAATAAACTGCGGGTCTCGCTACACAATGATACATGTCATAAACACTATAGGGACACATGTATGTCAATCCCTAACATGGAGAACATATCTGTGGAGTGGCTGAGACATGTTTCAATGCTCCGGAGAGAACACCTGCATGACCATGTTATAACACATACCTCACCTTTTGCCCCTTATCTGTTATTGGAACACATGGGCCGCAGGTGTGTCCATATTCCTGAAGGATTTGTACACCCCCACTCTAATTGCACTTGCATAACATCAGATGCATTATGCTGAGCAACTACCTTTGTGCCACAGTGGAATTCAAAGTGCACCTTGCGACAGATCACCCACCAGGCCGCAGACTTCCCAATTGTCATAATGTGCTGTAATGGGGAAGATTAGGTCTCAGACAGAACCATAATATTGGCTACTCTCAACTATTCCATTATGAACTGGGAAGACTCCTCATGTACCAACACATGCACTCAATGCATGTTGGATTCCATCGATCCCACTGACCTGGATCACAGTAGTCACACAAACAGGGCTAACAGTATGCTACACACAGTGAGTCTCCAATGCCAATGTTATGTTTCCTAAGAGCAGAGTGATGAGTGCCATGGCACCCATGCAGATGGACAATGCATGTGCAAATGCTGAATCCTACAAAAATGAACCTTAAGCAGTCACATATGTGCAGTGATTGTGCCATTGAAACAAAACCAGGAGTCAACCCAACAAAAACAAGTAGGCAAACTGGTGGTACCATGCTTAAAACTGTACCACAGAAGGTAGTAACTGTTACAAGAATGAACAAACATGAGTGTAGGTGATCCCTGGTCAGCCTCAGTAAGATGCAGATACACCATATAAAACCATGCAAAGCTACTGTGAAACCAATCAGCCACATATCATGAGGCCAAGCACAGAGCATTCTATAGCCGTGTCATTAATCGTAATGGCAACAACAAGACCTGCCATGCTGCACAGCACTATGGCATGGGAAGTACTGCACCTACAGAAATAGCACCCATTCATCCAGATAGGGTCTCAAAGAACCTAAACCCACTCCCACCTCCCCCCCACCCCCAACAGGTACACTTAGTAATATATCGATATACACTACAGGGCCCCTGTACTAATGACTATGCAGGTACAAGCTGCACTCTCTAATGTCATACCTACAGCTTTCATGGGACCTGTCATCATCCCAGGGTGTATCCTACACAAATGTAAGAACATTCAGCTATCCACATACACAACATGTTCAATCATAGCTCCATGATAGGCTGTGTACACACCAAATGGTGCACAGCAACAGTTATCACACCCCACAAAGGGAAAGACACCATTGATAATGGGACATAGTGCACAACTACCCAGCTGAGTCTGGTCGGTACAGATATGAACAATGGTCAATGTACTTGATGTACTTGATACAGATGTAGATGACAGTAGGGTTGATTCACACTGCATATCATGACCTTGCCAGGTCATAGGACACCATCACCCCTACTGTGTTCCAGCTACACTCAGTAAACTAGGTGTATATTCCTATGTCATAAGAGTGATTGACAACTGGACTGCTGGCAGAACCCACACTACAGAAGGTGTCTGAGGAATACACACACATCAAACTAGTGCCAGCCACAGTAATACAGGGCTCATTCCTGGTACTCCCCCACTTTGTTATCTATACCACATAGAATAACACAGAAGGCATCACCCTATAGATGTCTGCAAATGACCATGAACTAGGAGCAATAGTTGACTCATTGTGTGCTGCATTCAATATACAGAAGGGTATTAGTGTGTCAGATGTATGGTGTGTGATGTATGGCCACAATCTGACAGCTAAGTATTGCATTGTCATCCCCTGTGTTACAAACCCTGTATCCATTAACTACCACCTAGGCAGCGGTCAACATAATGGCAACTGTGTGTATGGGATACAGCTGGACAGTACTTCCCTTTGATAGTTACGTCACCACAAAAGAGAGGTAGTTGTATGTGGCACCCCTAATTATGACAGGGTGCCATCCAGGAATATAGAGATAACTGCTCAGCCATACTCAACACCCAAGTGACCCATAATAGATCACATATTTCCTTTAGGGGTTACTGCCAATGTGTAGATGGCCTACACTGCCCTTTACAATCCCTAGCTGCCCTACGTAGCATGCAGCCTACCCTGAATAAAGCCATGTCCAACCCAGAGGTGTTGGACATGCTACACTTAACACATCCTGTTCCCAAATAAACACATACATCATGAACATCCACCTTTCTAGTATAAGGATCACAACATGCCTGACAGATCCCTGTCCCATTCACTTAACATACTCTTGCCATACTATGCATCCCTGTCCAGTGAAGCTGCACATTGCCCCTCTCTGTGACATGGTGTGATGTCCGCATGTCAAATATATCAGTAACTATGTGTATCAGTTCTATTTTACTGCTTGAACTGGCCACTGAAACTTACCTGTCTGTTGCCTACAGCTAGGTAACCTGTCTGCCTAGGCTCATAAATGGCCCAGGGCATATAGCCTACTAGATCACTATGATCATACATGCCATAGTTGATATCCAACCCTGCAAATACCATCAGGCTAGCTATTGTCCCATGTGTTACACATGTGTAACACAGGCAATACATGGCAGGATGCTACATAGCTGTACAGTGCCATGTAGATGTATATGGCAAAATACATACATGCTTGCAAGTCCGCAGGGTCACAGGTAATGTCCCTAACAGCTATGTATGACTATATATGTGGCATATACACAGCATTAAGGTCAATTGCATTAATGTGAACACATCCAGGCATGTGCTGATAGGTAAAGACATCAGTACAGGCAAACAGACATGCCCACGTTAAGACAACATCCACATAATGTATGAGCAATGTCATCACATGACACACACATATATGGCGATAACATCACATCACCAGTAGGTGTCAAATGTGTGTGACTTATACATGTCAGTGGTGTTAGTGTCATGTAGATTTGTAAAGACGTATTTGTAATCTTAATAAATGTGATACACATGTATGTTCAGCTGTACTTTTCTGTAAGTTACTGTGACCTGTCTCCATCATTATGTTTTCCAGGTATGCCACGTAGCAGACTTCCACCATACAGCCGCTTGGAGGATGAGGTCCTCATCCCATACCTCCTCAACAACTACACAATGCTCTTCAGCCATGTGCCACAGAATGCACAGCAGTGGGATACCCTATGGGAGGAACTCTGCAGGAGGGTAAATGATGTTGGCGGTCACAATCACACCTATCAGCAGGTGTACCAACACTGCACTGACCTGATAAGACAGGTGAAACAGCATGCTAATGCAATCGCCAGGGAACAAGGTGCATCAGGTGGGTAGACACTCACCCAGCCCCCACTCACATGTGCCAAGGAGCTACTGGCCAACCTGGGGACACCTGCAGACCTTCATCCACAAGCTTTAGCTGGTATTGTGGAGGTGGGTGTCTCTCAACCACCGAGCCTGGAGTTGCCTGGTAAGTCACTACTGCACATAAAACACAACCATATATCACATAGTCATATGTGTTACTGTACAATATGTAATGTAACATCATATGCAAGGCATGTATGCACACATGCCACATACTATAGTCTGCTACTCTATGTATGCACAGATATGCATACTTCATAGTATAGTGTATTGTACTGGCTAATGTGCTAACATAGACAATGCACCCTGTAGCTACCACACAGGTGTGGATAATGATCTTACTGCTGTGACATTCCTGTTTAGGTACCTCTGGCATTTTGCAGTGACAGCACCCTGTGTCAGGTGAGATTGTTATTATTTACCAGGCTTGATAATGCATAGAACCTATTAATTGCATGCTATCTGCCATAACACATGTGCACATAATGTATGGTTGTCCTGGTAATGGACACTGGTCAGACCTGCAATACATCACACTGTTTACCTATGTGAAACAATTGAAGACTATATGAAACACCTACACTAAACCTTTCAAACTGTCATTGCCAGATGTGTGGACAACAGTTAATACAATGGTGGAGGTGTGTTCCACTGTAGGGACAGGTACTACATATCAGCAGTACACATGTTGGGAATATGAACAGTACTGTACAGAGAGCATATGTGTGCACACACACTAAATATGTTGGAGCTGGAGTATGCCCAGCCCACAGGATACACCCTTGTGGAGTATACCCTTGCTATGAATGTAACACAATATCATGTGCTATCAGACATGTCCATGACATATAGTGGGCTGACTGCAACACTGCTCAACTATCCTGAAAAACATGTCTCACATCCAATACATACCACCCTTTGTCTGCATAACCCTGTCCTCAGTGGGTCATATGATATCTATGGGTGTATGTCATATGGGATAACATTGACATGTGAAATAAAATGGCCATCACAACCATTGGACTGAACATGTGTACACATGGCCATGGAGGATGGCCAGAGATATGAAGCAAAACATACAGTAGAAGTGATGTACATGTGTGTACACCCTGTTGTACATTGGCTCGACACAATACAACTATGGCCTTTGTGTAATGGTGATATCGCAGATGTGAAACACTAAACATCATACAGGCCTGTGCACAGCTTGTGTAGTTATAACATGAAACCATCACATAACATGTCTTGAACATCTGGAGTGTGTCATGACATGGAAGCATTCACCTATACAGTATCCAAATACATACATGTGTTGTACAACATACACGTACATCCATATCAAGCCACAGATACAGTACATTCACCTTGCTGGTGTCATACATCACTGTCATGCCTGCTCCTCATGTGTGTGAGGTACACAGATGGCATGTGGGACATAGAGTACTTGTAAGTTAGCCATGTCTGGACATAGTTGCCAGGTATCAGTAATATGGTTCCAGGTGTGCAGGGGTGTCATCCATATACCCTTCTGTGACCTGTGTCACACATTCCACACTAGTGTTTATTGTGTATACACCTCGGTGACGTGGGTCACATTCCACATTAGATATGTATTGCATGTGAACACAGTCATGGCTATGAAGTGTGTCAGTAGCTCACACTATATAGCAATTGTGAAGCCACATGATGCCCTGCAATGGCTATGTACATCAGCTCAATGTGCAGTATGTCCCTGCATATTTGTAGGGTGGACACACAACATTGCATCAGCTGAAGGCCCATGTTAGTATAACATGTCCCTGCATTGGAATACAATTACCGTACTGTAGATTGAAAAGGACACCATTGTGTTACACATGTATGCATGTTATTCAACACATCAGCAGAAGACATGTCATACTACATGTGACTGGCAAGGTCATATGCCACACAGCAGGCCGGTGTACTGTAAAGCTGTGCTGGTTTGTGGCATCATTGCAAAGTAGGGACAGCCATGTCAAACATGTGTGTACAGCTACATGCGCAGTGTCTACACTCAGCTCAGGGGTAGGTGGAATAATGTTGAACAGACATGCATTGTTTTGGGGGAGATATGCAAGCTAGGGCTCAGCAAACATAGTATGCAGTCAACATACCTTACTGCTCATGTCCGCACACATAGGGGCAGTAGCCAACACAAAGCATCAGTGGCAGATGTACAAAGGTCAGCGATGGTCTGCTAACATGTGGTGTATGCTGCACACACCATGGCAGTGCAGTGCAATGGTGCAAAGTGCATGCATTGTGTTGCAGGTATGGGGCATAGGCTACTAACGCAAATGGTGCAATACAGGTATGTATGCTAACCACCACTATAATTATGTAAGGTGCATGCCATCTGCTATACCACATGCATGCTGTTGTGTGCAACTCAGGGATGTATGATAACTACCACTATAATTGCCTAAGCTAAAACTATAATTGTCTAAGCTAAATGCCATTTACCATATCACCTGAATGTAGCGTGTGTGTCTGGTGTGTCTGTGTGTGTATGTGTGCATCTGTGTGTCACTGTGTGTCTCTGTGTGTCTGCCTGTCTGTGTGTGTCTCTGTCTGTCTGTCTGTGTCTCTGTCTGTCTGTGTGTGTCTCCGTGTCTGTGTGTGTGTCTGTCTGTGTGTCTCTCTCTGTGTGTGTCTCTGTGTGTGTCTCTGTCTGTGTGTCTGTGTGTGTCTCTGTGTGTCTCTGTGTGTCTGTGTGTGTCTCTGTCTGTGTCTGTGTGTGTCTCTGTCTGTCTGTGTGTGTGTGTGTGTGTCTCTGTTTGTGTGTGTGTGTGCGTGTCTGTGTCTGTCTGTGTTTGTCTGGTATAACTTGTAATGTACAGTTCTTGTCTTCCCCTCACAGGTGTTGGTGTAGGTGCGTTGCCCTCCTGTGGTCCACCTGATGTTAGTGTCCCCACAGACTCTAGCAGTGATGATGATAGTATGATTGAGGCACAGGCAGGTTTGTCAGGGGCTGAATTTGTGCCATTGGTTGCCATTCCACCTGTCTCCCCCTCATCCTCGCACACAGTTCCACTGCCTGCACATACCTCATCACCAACGGCCATAGAGGAAGGACAGTTGGTGAGGGGTAGCATGGAACAGAAAAGTGTGGTGACAATGGAAGGTGTGCCTGCACACCATGATCCCAGTCAACAAACTGGTGATGTCCCACACAGGCATGTGCCCAGCGCTGCTTGTAGGAGGACCACTGGCCAACATGCCCCTGAGAGACCAAGCACATCAGCTGGAGTCACCAGATGCATGTTTTGGGCTGCAATGGAGGCACAGGCATGTGCTGAACAGCACAACAGAGACAGTCTGAGGCTTCAGAGGGCTGCTGTCCATTCATTAACTGACAACATCCAGGCACTTGCAAATGCTCACCATCATCTTACAGATGTTTTCGATAGACGATTGGGTGACATGGTGGGAGTCCTTGACCATGGCATGTCAATCCTCAAGCGTGGAATGTCTGTGCTGGAACATCTGTTGGGAGTGAGGCGTCAGACATGTGGACGTAGGCCAGCTATATCACCTGTTGAAGGTCTACATGAACATGCTACTGCACATGTCCGCTCCCATAGTGGCGGTAGTAGCAGCAGTGCTGCTGGTGCTGTGCAGTCCACACCAGGACACAGCAGGCCACGTGCGCATGGTCCTGGACAGTCCCAACAGGGACACGATTCCAGTGGACATGTGTCATCAGATGGTACCTAATCTGGACCTCTGCCAGGTAGTGCCCATGCAACCCCTGGCAGGCACAGGTCATGTGGCCATGGCCAGACACCATGAACTGTGACACCTGCCTTGTACAGTCTGCAACTGTCAATATTACCCCTGTGTAGGCCAGCCACATGCCAGACCTGTGTGCATGCATACACATACACTGGAAACAAATGTAGGGAACCTCAACACACACACGCATAACATCCACACATGCCCAGTGACATCACGTGCCCTAACACACATGTATGATGTCATCCAATGGCACAGTCTAGGCCTCTGGCAAACATTATCACTCTGTGCATATGATGATGCCTGTGCTGCATCCCTGTCATCCACACCATCGGTGCAGGGACATGTTCATATGGTCTGATGCACAAGATGAACATACTAGACAATTGTAGATTAATATTGTTGAGTAGTGTTGACAGGCAGCAGACATATCATGTATTGCAGTTTTTGAATGCATTTTGTACGTTTGACAGTATGTATCATGTGTAACAGCACTAACAGCATGTTGATCTTGATGTTCTTCCTTCCTCTTTCAGGTGTAGTTGCATGTGCCGGGGGATGTTGGTGTTTGCGGGAGTCCCATATGTACATGTTGACTACCCACAGGTCAATATGACAATACCTGCATGGACCTTGTAGCTTCCACATCACAGTTATAGTTTCCCATGTTTCAATTTTGTCTACTGCTCTAATGATCCAAGAGCATGATAGCTGTGTAGTAAGCTACTGTGTTCAGAGCCATCACATCCATAGTGGGTGACATCACAGGTATAGTTACCTGGAGCGTGGAGTGGGTAAAAGACTGGTATGCTGGATGACAAGGGTAAAGGCCAGTGGAAATATTGGCTTCTCATTGGGAAGCAGTAATACCCACTGCCATGACACACCCACACACTCAGGGATCCAGACACAGTAACACACACTCTGACACACACACACACACACACACACACACACACACACACACACACACACACACACACACACACACACCGGTATCCACAAAGATATACACCTATGTCACACACATACAGACACTTTACATGTGTGAGGTTTACCCACCTGCCTATGCCTTTCTTTCTATGCTTCACTCTGTACTGATGTCAACAACAGTGTTCAGGAGAGTGATAACATGTGGGATGTATTCTCAACCATATGTGATATATATGGACACACACCCACACGTGCCAGTACTGTGAATCAAACACCTGCCTATCTCATGATAGGTACCACAGCAGTACAGCACTATCATATCCAGTACAATGCTTACTGACTCTTTCCTTTGACAACTGTGCTGATATATGCACAATATATGCACAGGGGAGATATTACTGTTACAGGTGTCATGGGGTTTGCCTTCGGTGTCACCCTTACAGCATTCTACATTGTCTGTCTTCCACTTTGATTAACAGGACCTGACCTTAGCAGGTACACAGGTTATTGTAGGACTGGTTGTAACACACCAGTGAGCTGTCCTCATTAATCATTCCTCTGCAGAGAAGCCCCACCACTTAGTAGTCATGTCCAAACATCTGTCCATATCTCATGTATGGCTTACTGTACTTAGAGCATATCACCATATACAGTTGACAATGTTGAGGCTGTATTGCAACAGGATGATGTGCTAAGACAACAGTCACCTTCAGACATCAGACACTGCACACACGAGTAATCTACACAAACAGCAATACATGTACACATATGCGGTCTACATCAGTACGCGCACTAGCAGGTCAAGAGGATTCATTCCACACCTTCCCCATGCCATGTGTGAAACATAGCCGAGCATTACACCATAATGGATGTTGTATTCATGTACTGGTAGGACACCACCACTTTCACTGAGTAGCCAAGGGTACATATATTACAACAGCACATATCAGCATGACACACACAGCATTATTCCATGTCATGCTCCTACAAACTGTCACTTAATAGTGCCATGGTGAAGCCAGGGCACTGTAATGGTCAACAGTGAGCACATCATATTTGCCACACACACCTCATGTTTACTGGAAGAGTGCCAGCAATGTGCTCTGTTAGAGCTAGGCAGTACACTCATCCAAGCATGTGCGAGGTCTGTGGCTTGTAAACATCTCACCCCAGCATGTACTGGCTATTGTGGTACTAAGCCTAATGTCCAGACAGCACACAGCATGCATGGCTTGCAATTGTTGACATGGGGTATATGTAGAAGCTGTGGCCACACATGGCTGTACATGTCATGAACATATCACCTGTGACTACTCATGAACATGCAGTGCAGAGCTGGATTTCCCTGAGTCTGTCAATACAGGCCTTGTGTAGGTCCTATGGTCCTGTTATTTGGGTATGTTTGTAGGCATTGCATTAGGTGGACATGTCTAAAGACATACATGCCACATGGAGTGTTGTATGATATGATAGGTGTCATGGGTGACCAGTAGAGAGGGGATATTACCTCTGCCAACATAGATATTGAACCTTATGTACTGTTAGCATGCCATCTGCCATGTGCATGTGTGTAATGACTGTAGCCACCTGTATGTAGAAAGGTAAACGAAAGCTATGGTAATGTAATATATGTTGTATGAGTGTGGGATGTACATATCCAGGGCAGGTACGGTTATGTCATATCCAACCCTGAGGGTGTTGTTTACTGGTGTACAGCAACAGCCGACCGTGTTAATGCTGACAACATCCGAGGGACCCTGGTATGTGTACAACTGAGCAGGTTACAAACAGTGGTATTATTGCATTGCATAACACATTATGCAGCTGTGTCTGTACATGGGTACATGCACAGTTGATGTAGGCCTAGGTACAGTCCACCAATTGGTGGTCTACCATACTATGTCATACCACATATGGATGTGTGTTGATAGTCTGAGAACAAGGTGGTGGATGTATATGAGGATGCAACCTAGAATGCAGCATTTGCCACTGTCACCTGTACCCGACTCATCTGTGATGTGTTATGTCAGAGAAGTGGTCTTTACATGCGAGTAGCCTTTATGAATATGTGTACACCACCACCTGGTATGGTCCATGCCACTGTTATGGCCCACATCTCTGGATCTGAGTTATATGGTGGTAGTGCAATTGTGCACTACAGAGTCTTCAGCCAGGTGTTCCTCACTTCACAGATGTTGGTATTCCCCATTGTAGGTTCTACATTGAACAAATGGATTACTAAAGCCACACATCTAGAAAGGGTTAGCATAAGCATCCAATGCAATTGTCATGTAGGTGTCAGGGTGTTACTTCTGTGTGCAGGACATTTGCCTAAGAATGCAGCTATATGGGAAATGCGACCTAGGTATTATCCACACACACGTGTAACATGGATGCATTTGCTCTGTGTTGAAGGCTCGTCATTCGGTCATGACAGCCCAGAATGACAGACACTGGACAATCTCATAATAACAGCAGGACATTGGCTCATTGTTTTGGTCTAGCAGTTGCCACCCGTACCATGACATCACTGCATGTGGCATTAATGTGCTTAGTAGCAAATGCCCCATGTAAGGTGACTGACAGTGGCAGAACTTGTGTATATGACCAATGTGAGATATACTTAGGGTAGCAGTCCTGCTAATAATGACAACTACTATCACAGCTGGGAGAGGTCATCTCGTCACCTGCACCTCAGTACTATTACACAAGGTGGCTCACACATTATGCTTGCACATGCCACTGTTCCATGTATAATACCACTGTCCACAACCTGCTACCAATGTATGCCTTTCAGGGCAGCAAGGTGTGTGACACATGCTGCAGGTAGCATCTGACTGTGTGACACAGGTAACATATTGTCTGTCATGTCCACACATGCATGAATGTGTATACGTAACATATATATGTCAGTACTTCTTGTACATGTGTGCATGTGTATCAGACAGCACAGACACAGATATATCATTTACAGGCCACATACAGATATCAGGTAGTAAACCAGTATGATGTGCATATATACTGACAGGTAAGATGTACCTAACTGTAAACCTGTGTGTTTACAATAGGAGTCCATTACAACGTGTTCTATACATGTAAGTGTTTGAGCATGCACACTGTGGCCTTCAGTGGTTAGAATTGGAGTGCATCCCAAACAGCCCTGTGCTACTAAATGTATGAGCGTACCCATTGCCACCTTATGTAATTTGAGTCAGTGCATCCAACAAGCCCTTTGTTACTAAGTGTATGAGCATGCCCAGTATAACCTTGTGCAGTTGTAGTCATAGTGCATCCCAAATGGCCCTGTGCTACTAAGTGTATGAGCATGCCCACTGTAACCCTGTATAGTGATAGTAGCTGGCCATACTCCAGTTCAGGTTCCTGTTGTGCTACTACTATACCTCTCAGGCCTACCTGTGGATGCTGTGTCTTGTTTGTGCATACAGATTGTAATGGACACCTACTTTAAACACACAGGTCTACAGCTATGTACTTCATGACTGTCAGTCTCCCTGTTGTTGTCCTCAATTGTAGAAGGGCAGTCTGAATGCCTTAGGCTGTGTAATCTCTGTGGTGGATCTCGTAACTGCGTAGTATTGTAATAGTGATCCTTAGATAGGTAGGAGTTCTGATCCCACCACTCGCAAATGTGTGCCTGTGTTTGTGTGTGTGACAGCAAATGCCTGAGTGTGTGTGCCAGCAAATGGCTGAGTGTGTTTGTGTGTGTGTGTCTCAGCAAATGCCTGAGTTTGTGTGTCAGCATAGGCTGAGTGTGGTTGTGTGTGTGTATTCGTGTCTGCATCCTGTTATGGCAGTGGGTTTTGCTGCATTCCAAAGAGATACCTCCTTTTGCACTGGCCTTTTTCCTTGTCAACCACTATACCATTCTCTTCCCCCCTCCACACAGCAAGTAATCAGTCCTGTGATGTCACCAAGCTCAGACATGGAATCAGTAAGTGTAATTGTATGTGTTCTGTGGCACATACCCCAACTGCATGCCACTGTACTAGTTACCTTTACATAGGCAAGATGTGTATGCACAATACAGGCAAGTCTGTGCGTGTTTGTGCGTGACTACCCTGTAGCCAGGCATACACATGTGTAATGTCTTTTAGCACACCATGGTAGCCATCTGTGGTGACCGGTGTCTACAAAGTATTACATAGTTAGGAATGGTAAAGAATACACAGTCAAGCACAGCTACAGTTGAGTATGTTATTCTCCTGTGCCACTGTCGAGCAGTGGCACAGAAGTGGCCGCTAGGGTGTAGGTCCATACCCATCATTTCCCCACCCTAACTCCAGAATCCCTGGGGTAGATTACATTAGCCGTCATTCCCCACCCCAAACTCCACATACACAACAACAATCCCTTCTCTGGTGAACTGCTTACGATTTAAATGTTATAACACAAGAGATGCCTCTGTTTTGTGTGCACGTCAGTTCCTTTGGAACCCTTCTGTGTCACAAAGGGCATTCAGACATGTGTGTGTGTGTGTGTGTGTGTGTGTCTATATATATATATATATATATATATATATATATATATATATATATATATATGGAAACACTTTATAACCTCGAATTACTGAAATTTTTAATTTCAGTATCTCGAGACTATAAAGCCGAATGTTAAAAATAGTGAAAGGTCGTAATCGTGAACTCGAATATATGTCGAATTCACGGTTATGATCTTACGCTGCGTAATGTCCGGGATTGTGTTTTGATGGTGTATGGTGCCATGTGTGGATGTAGGTGTTATGTCAGGTAAGTGTTTTCTAAGGGTTTTGAGTGGGAGTTAGAGTGTGTGTGAGTGTGCTGATGTGTTTGATGTGTGTGTGAGGGGTCGGAGAATGTGCGTGTGTGAGTTGGCTTTTGTTTTGTTTTTGTGCAATCTCGGAGTTAGTATATATAAGTAGGGGGGTGTGGGGGGCGCAGGGGGGCTTGCCCACTGCTTATGTGTGTATGAGTTGTGTATGTGTGTAGTTTTGTTTGTTTATGTTGTGTTGTGGGTGTCATGATATATGTGTGGTATAGTGTGTGCGGTTTTTTCGGTGTTGTGAATTTTGCGGGTTTTTTTTGTGTCGGTTCATAGGTTCATAGGTTCATACTAGGCTATCTGCCCTAGGGCATTTATAAGCCTAGCTAGAGTGTGTTTGGCTTTCACCACCCATTTTAAATTAATTTTGCTATGCCCTTTTTTGAGGTTAGTATACTGTGCCTCTGTCTAACAGTGACACAGAAGTGATACCTGGGGTAAACCTACGATCTCCCATCCACTCATCAAGATTCCTCTTGAAGAGAGTCAATGAGGGACTCTGCCTAACCTGGACTGGGATTTATTCCAGAGTGAAGGGAGCCTCTGGGTTATGAATCTGTCCCTCCAGCATGTCCTATTTATTTTAGTGCTGAGGTTCAAGTCTCTCGAGCACGTAGCTCGATGGGATTTGGATTTTCTGAGGTGCAGCATGTCCATTAATTCCGGGTTGGACATGGCTTTATACATCAAGCACAAGTCGCCTCTGAGCAGGCGGTATGCCACTGAGTAGAGCTGGAGTTTCTTTAACCGGGCAGCACATGGCATCTGTTTGAGCCCTTTGATCCTCTTGGTGAGGTACTTTTGGGGTCTTTCCAGTTGCTGCAGGTGTCTGGTAAGGTACATCCCAAAAGGGGCATTGTACTCAATTATGGGCCTGATGAGGGATGAGTAAAGAGGCACGATGACCTCCCCTGATCTAGATGTGAATCCCTTCATGATTAGATGGGCTATATAAAATGTTTTTCTAACCACTTTGGCCACGTGGTTGTCAAATGAGAGATTGCTATCAACTTGGGTCCCCAGCTCCCTAATTACTTCTTCTGTACTTAATGGATTACCACCTATGTGGTAATTTGTGGGCACTTTGTTTTTGCCAAAGGGGATGACTATACACTTTTTGGCGTTTAGCTTGAGGCCATGGCTCTGGCACCAGTTGTCTGTTTCTATGAGGCCCTTTTGGGGGATGCTTGTGTCAGCTGGAGAGTCGATTATGGCACCCAGTTTGCAGTCATCTGCGAACTTGGTCAGCCACAGTCCTTCCATGTTGGCCTGTACCTCCGAGAAATATATACCGAACAAGAGAGGTCCCAGGACTGAGCCTTGTGGGATGCCACTTGTAACCTGTTTGGAGTCTGACATGGCTCCAGCAATTCTAACCATGTGGGTTCTGTCCTTGAGCCAGTTTGCAACCCATATAGTGACATAGGGGTTTATATTTAAGCTGGTGAGCTTATCTATAATGCCCGAGTGGGGTATTGTATCGAAGGCTTTTGTGAGGTCCAGGTAGGCTGTGTGAACCACCTTCCCCTCATCAATGGCCTTGGTGATGGTTTCAAAGAAATCAGCCAGGTTTAAGAGGCAGGATCTGCCCTTAACAAAGCCGAACTGGATAGGATCCAGTGTCGGTAGGTCCCCAATATCTTTATTTATGAGGTCCATGATGATCCTTTCCATAGCTTTGCAGACCAAGCTAGTCAGGCTTATGGGGCGATAGTTTCCAAGATCCGTTGAGGCACCACCTTTGTGGAGAGGGACCACTGTTGCTGTACGCCATTCTTTGGGTACATATCCTGAAGTAAGGCTGAGATTGAACAGTAGTTTTATGTTTGGGTTTAGCTCTTCTTGGAGTTCATGTAGGACACAGCCTGGGACTCCATCTGGTTCCATTGATCCTGTGTTTTTTGATTTGGAGAGGGCAGCTCTTACCTGAGCATCTGAGATGTCAGGGGGACAGCACTCTGCTGGGATAGATATTTGCCCTTTTGGTGGTGAGGGGGGGAGAAGTTTGTGCTGAACCTGTCAGCTAGGATGTTGGCAATGTCTGTGGGTTCGGTGTATTTTTTGTCATTTTGGACTAATTCTGAGCATATCTGGGAATTCCCACCCAGGTTCCTAACATAACTAAAGAAAGCCTTGTGATTATCCTTAGTGTCCTGTGCAATTTTTTCTCTCGAAGCTGGCCTTAGACGATTTTATGAGTGCCCGTAGTTTTTTGCTAATACTGATCAGAGATGCCTTCCCTTTTTGGGATTTTGCTCTATCATGTAGTAGCTTCCTCCTTCTATTGTATAGTTTGTTTATGGCTGGGGTCCACCAGACAAGACGTCTGCTTTTGGGGGATTGGGTCTTGGTTTTATTTGGGATTGCATGATCCATGCATTCCTGAATGTGTTCATAGAATGCATTTATAAAGGATTCTGCAGTCTGGGCCGTATTTTCCACAGGCCCGGGGGCTTTGAAGGATTCCACCTCGGTTTTGAGGAGTGTGAAATTTGCTTTAGAGAAGTTTTTCACATGGTTTTCAGGGCAGGGGGTGGAGTCGGGATGTGAATATCCAGTGAGATTAGTTTATGGTCTGATCTTACCAGTGAGGGATACACTTCTGGTCTGGAGCATAGAGTCCCCATGTTGGTAATGATCAGGTCCAGTATGTTTTCCCCTCTTGTGGGAGTGGTAACAAGTTATTCCATAGCATTTGAGTTTATAAATTCTAGGTGTTTATAAATTCTAGGTGTTTTGTGGATTCGGTTTTATAGTCTCGAGATACTGAAATTTGATATTTTAGTATTTCGAGGTTATAAAGTGAATCCATATATATATATATATATATATATATATATATATATATATATATATATATATATATGTAGGTATGACAGTTGTACAGATGTAGACTTGCCTTTGTTGTTTCACAGAGGTCAGTACATTCAAGGGTACTATACATATGTATACAAAGGGACTGTCCCATTTGTTTTCAGTACTGTGAAATACCTGTAGTAGGATGTGCATTATAGACTCCATGTAACATGTACAATGCAGATGGCTTAGTGGTACATCCAATGACCTCAGTGTGCATGGTCCAGGGTTAGAGTCCTGCAAGCCTTGTTCATACTGTCAATTAGGACAGCATAAGACACTTTTAAGCAGGTGTAATTGTGTTTTCATGACAGTAAGCAGTGGGTACGCACAGGTAACAGACATGTACAACCTGTGGTACACTTGGAATGCCCTTCTTTGGCAATCCTGATGATGTCACCCACCTATGTATACACCTGTAGGACCGCTGTAACCTAGTAGTCTCCGTAGCATGTGCTGTAACTGCATATTGCTGTAGTGTGATAAACAAGTTAGGTAGGGGTGCTATTCCAAGAGAGACCATCTGTGTGTGTGTGTCTCTGTCTGCCTGAGATAGGGACTATGCTTTTTAGAGTATGCACACTCTTTACAATTCATATGACCACCTTTGGCAATCCTGCTGATGTCACCCACCTAGACATACACCTCTGGGACTGTTGTAACCCAGTAATCTCTGTAGCGTGTGCTGTAACTGCATAATGATGTAGTGTGATACACTAGCTAGGTAGGGGTTCTATTCCAGGACATGGCAGGTGTGTGTGTGTTTAACTGTCAGAGCTTGTGTGGAGGTGGCTGTGAGTGTCTAACCACTGGACATGTCGGGGAGTGGATTTTGTAGTTTTCCTATATGGTGTCCATCTTATATGTCACAATGTCCACCTCACGAGGAGTACAGATGTCAGTCAGCCAAGGGACTGTGTTGGCAAGCCATACCCTTACATCTGGCAAAAGGCCTGGTGAACAAAGTATGCAACCCTACTATTACCTGGAATACATCCTGAACCCATGAATCATACACAAACACACTTGCCTAGAATATCCCGCTATGTTGCTAGTACCCTGCACATTGATGGCAGATAGTAGGCATGGTGTGATTGCAGTGGGCTGCAGAGGGCATGGCACCCTGTACAGCAGTACAATAGGCACATCATTGTGGACAATGTGCCTTTACTATGTTCCCCACTGGATGCCTGCAACATATGTGGTGTCATCAAATGTGATCCACAGAGGCCATACAATGCCTTACACATGTGCCCTGTATGGACCGATGCCACTGACACCAGGGAATACCTGTATCATGCTATCAATGCAGGTGCAGGGTCAACCTGCTGACTATAAGCAGGTTCTGCCACACTAGGTCAGTATTGGCATACCGAAGGATAATGGTCTGTGTACACAAGATGTGCCAGCCAAACCAGGTACACCTGTACATGTCACTGTACATTACTGTGGAACATGCACAGCTCAGGCAATGTCCATGTCAAGGACTATCAAACACAGACATGGCATGCATTGCAATGCTATGACCATACACAATGGTAACCAGGATGTCAGGACAGTTCATACAATACCTATCTGTGTGGGACATTGCAGACACTACACCCCTGTACCACACTGCACACCATTGTCGGGTGGAGTGATGCTAAGGATTACCCTTCACCCAGCCTTGTACAGCCATCTTGCACAGCCAACCACTACACACCCATGAGCCAATGCACCTATGCATGTCAGTACTGGCACCTTGTGTCTGCATGTGGGGTATGATGCTCCCAACCACAGTCACTCCCAGTATAACTCCCATTGGCATACCGACAGATGTCAATCACGTTCACATGCCCTAGCCTGTAGAACCTCCTGACATCCCCTGTGGTGCACGTAGTGTACATTACTGCAGTGTGGCAAACTAAGTGGTTTGGGAATATATTTGTGGGCCTGGCAAAGAGTGTCAATGTGAGTCCATTAGAGAGTGTGGTTGTGTTGACAATGACATCCGTCCTTGTTGACAGCCATGTGTACTACACCTAATGTCTGTCTACTATATCTCTGTTGCAGATGTCGCACACCAACACACATATATGTTCTTACAGCACACCAACATGTCAGCTTTGTGGCACATGGAGTAACTGCATGCACTTGTAATAGTAATGACTAGTCGGTCAGGGGTTTGAACCCCTGTACTGGTAGGTGTGTGACAGACGATGCTTAGGTTTTAGTCTCCAAGCCCTTCTCTGATGTAGTTTGCCTCTGTCTGTCCCTCCCACACACTCTCTGGTGGATGTGGAGGTGTACACCTGCTTAGCAGCAGCTTGTGTATTGTAAGTGATGGTCAAGTTTGGGTGATGGCCTCTGCACCTATTGCAGTCCTCCTCTAGCTGATTGTATGTGGAACAGCTGTGATGATGTTCTCATAGCCATTCACATGAAAAACACAGTACAATATCTAGCAACATCATGTTGGTGTTTGCCCATGACGGTCACTGTGAGTGGTACCTGGATCTGGTGTTTGGTAAACAGCATCACAGATGATATCTGGATGTTCCTCAAACAACATACACAGTGGGGAATAGCCTAAAGACAGGAGGGTGATGTGCCAGACATGACTACTGCATGTAAGTGTAGCTATGCTTCATTGAGACAACTGCCTGTTTAACAAGGTGTGTGTGGTAATGGCTATTCTGCATGTTTTAAAACTGACAAGACAGTGCTCTGTTTGTGAGGGAACCCCATCTGTAGGGCCATCCGTGGACTGGTCAGTGTGTGGAATCATTTGTTTCCTGTGTTACTCACTGAACACACATCTGTGAACAGGAGGAGCATAGTGTGAGGATTGCAGTCAGTACATGGTGTTAATGATGAGTTACTGACATCATATTCCTGACTGGGCATATGTCACATGAAACAGTAGTATGACAGACACTGTCTAGGGTTCTCAGTGACATGCCAATAATGGGCCACTGTTCATAGCTGCAGTCACAAGTCTTCTACACGTTGTACAGATGTCATGCAGTATATATGCATGCAGTGTGCTCTCTCTGCAAATGTATACCATCTGTTGTGTTGGGTTGATGGTCACATCCATGCATGCTGTTGTAAGTAATCCTTAATGCTGTTGATTATTACTAAGCCATATCTCTGTTTAAACTGCAACACCATAGGCTGTATGGGTTTGAAGGTCCCGGCAGACCCTCCAGTCCCACTTCAGCTGGCCATGGCACCAGGCACCAGCACATCTGGGGCCCAGCCCTTGGACCTCCACCTCTGTTGGCTTTGCACCACCTTCTGGTGGTACCGCCACTGAGGATGGGGCTTATCCCCCTGGGAGCAGGTCCAGACAGGGAAATGTCCACTGTCGTACATTCCCAGACATGGTGCGTAGGGGGTTCAATAAGGGGTTTCAAGGCCATATACACCAGCTCAAGGGCAGAGTGTCACATTTACAGGATGAGGCTGCCCCTCCTAGACAGCCCCCAGCACTGCCACCTTTGTAGCTGTTTTGGTGCAGTGGTGGCTGCCCATGGCTGGGGACCTCCATCCCACTGTTCCCATCTGGGTGCTCATATGCTTGTGAATGCCAAACACCCCTCCCCATCTGAGGTGTATCCCCCCACATGTGTCATATACCAACCATGTATGCTGTCTTGTCTGTCATTCTACCCTACCTATCCTCCACAAGCATACCTACTCTCCTTCCCCCACATCCCACTCTCACCCTACGGAAACAAATGGCCAATCGGTTCCTAGAACAACATTTGCCCCATACATAGCTGTCCATTTCACACACGTGTCCACTGGACACATGTAGCCCTTTTAATATGCATCAGAACATTCTCCAGTTGTCCTCACCCCTGTCTCTCAGGCGCACGATCCTAGTATGCACATGACTCCTAAATGTTCCAGGTACACGTGATGGGGACAACCCCATTGTACACACAACACTACCAGTCCATCTATGGTTATCCCATGTACCTTTATAATGACGATGATGTCGCACACAGCAACTTGCAAGAGTACTGTTCTCACATAATGATTGGACAGGAACTGTTGTGTTAATGTAAATAAAATGCACAGAGTGATGTATATGGCCAATGTCAAATGTTTGCGTGTATGACTGACACATGTCCATCTGAGGGAGTCTTGATATACATAGGACAACACCAGTATATAATACAGGCATTGCTGGTGTTTCCCTTTTCATTCCTTTGTAATGTTTTGTTGTCACACGGGATGTTCCAGATATATCTATATATATGTAAGTATCTATATGCTGGACATAAACACTCACACATACATCTACATGATGGAATACATTTCCTATACTGTTGAATGACTGCACTGAATGATATGTTTGTGATAAGGTCCGATGTCTGTATATCTGCCATGGCTTAGTGGTAAATCACAATAGCTGTGTATGCAGGGTCCTGGTTTCGAGCCTTGCAGAGGCCATTTATTTTGTTGCTGGGCAGAACAAGGCCATTGGATACGGTGTGATTAAGGCACATTAAAGCAGTTGTGAGCGGGTGTGCATGGGTTTTTGTGGTGCTAAGCAATGCTAACCTCTGGTTACAGCTTCATACACTCAGTTAGCCTCTACATTGCTTTACCAGTGTAATACTTGCATACTGGTGGCCAAACAGGCTTACACCTGCTTGCTCCCACACTTGCAAATGCACTGCATTTGGTGTTTGCATCTGACACTCATGCCCCTGCGTGGGAGTGAGGACTACGATATTACCTTGTGATGCCTCCAGAACCAAGATGATAATGTATAAGTGCCCGAATGCACACTTGTAAAAACAAGGACACTTGTCGTAATAAGGCAAAAACACAATTCCAGGAATGTATAAAACGTATAAAACACTATTTTATTCAGTTTTCACCACAGATAACTGTTATCTGTGGTGAATACCAAATAAAATAGTGTTTTATATGTTTTATATGTTCCTGGAATTGTGTTTTTGCCTTATTACGACAAGTGTCCTTACCTTGTGATGCCTATTACATCGGATTGCATGCCTGCAGTATCTGGAATGGCTGCCCATTAGGCGACAGCATGCTGTTTGACTTTACGGAATCCACGGCCTATCCAGAGTTTGATTCATATTATTGGTGTGTTCCTCTTACAATCTGCACCCATCTGGCTAATACATGGGAACTGACACTCTTCAATACAAACAAGTAATTGGGTTTTGGAACCCACATCCTTCAGCCAAGTCATGCTACTGCATACCTAATATTCTATCATCTTTCTAAGGTTGTCAGTGGAATATGTGCTTTCTGTCCCTATCAGACCTCTCATACGATTGGGGAAATATACAAACTGAATCAGGGACATGGCATAACAACATCAGAGACACATTTAAATTATTGGTGCTATTAACCTGACACATTGACAGACTCTGAGCATATGAATTCATATACATTTTCTGAGTTAAATGATGTTTATAACTCTTAATTGTTGTCATTATTCATTATGTGTAATTTGCCACCTTTCCTCCAAATGTCACTAGTTTTGGGAGGGATTAAGTGGGGCAGAGTTAGAAACCAAGTCGAAATATGGGACGTCCCTGGAAATCAGGGACAGTTCAGAGGTATGGTCCCTATTTGTTCCCCCAATGGTTTATGTCTGTCCAGTGGATGTGCTCTTAGGGGTTGAGAGGTATGGGGGTCAGCTATGCCCATTTTGGAATATTACTTACATCTCCGGGGAGGTCCTAATACGACTTTGCCAGCCAACACCTGCACGCCTAGGCCCATAATTGCATACCCATAGTTCCCCCACCTGCCACTCATTTACAGCACTCATCCTTACTGTGTGTGCAGGTGGGGTATAAACACACCACTACACACTGCCCACTCTCCCCGTGTTGGGATACATGTTGTACGTTGTGTCGACCCATGGGTTTCAGACTTGCACAACCTATTGGTCCGTGTACATCTACACGCTGGTTTGATAAGTCATTACCGTGACTGCCTCCGATCATTAATTTTTGGTGTCCCACAAGGGACATCAATGTCTATGTTTCAAGATTAAACCTGGCAGGTCTCTCCCACTGGTAGTATCCTGCCAGTGGTCTGGGAAGCAGTGGTGTGTTTACCTTTATTGTGTGTCTGCATGTCTCACCGGCCTAGCTGGGGGGGTGGGGGTTGATGCTGTGTGTTACACGTTTGTTTATTGGACCCCTCACCTCCATATGCATGGCCTGTGAACATATGTTACTCATAACTGCTGTATCATATCCTAGCTATATACATGTGTATATTTACAGTCACACACATATATATATATATATATATATATATATATATATGGGTCTACCTGAGATGGTCGACAGGCCATATGATCGACACTCATTTGGTCGACAATTCATTTGGTCGACAGGCAGATTTGCCCCCCTCCCCAATGTTGTGCAACCCTGGAGTTGATATATATAGTTAGGGGTGGTGTGGGGGGCACAGCACCCCACATAACATGCCTAGCGACCAAATGAATTGGCGACCAAATGAGTGTCGATCATATGGCCTGTCAACCATCTCAGGTAGACCCATATATATATCTATATCTATATATATATATATATATATATATATATATATATATATATATATATATATATATATATATATACTATATACAGATATATCTGTATATGTATGCATACATGCATATTTATATGTTGCTGTCTATATATAGATATATATATATATATATCACAACATATGGGTCTATGGGTGCCTGCATATGTATATATTTATATGTGGGTATGTATCTGTATTCTGTCTCTGTATGTATACATTTGTACTACGGAGAGGGAGAGGCTTATCTCTATGTGGCTATGGGTATATATACACACACATACCTCTACATATATATGTCTACATCTGTTTATTCCATTCCTTGCCTTATAGATTACACTTAGCTGCAGTGGGACTCATAGTGGGTGTGGCTGCTCATTGGGTGATGCCTCCGCCCAATGAACACATTTGCTTACATCCCTAGGGCTGTCCATATAGGCCCACATCAGCCAACACCTAACACACCTAGAACCATAAGTAGCTACACATAGTTCCCCCACCTGCACCTCCTCAACAGCACCCATCCTTACTCTGTGTCCTGGTTTGTTCTAGACACACCACTACACGCTGCCCACTCTCCACTTCATGGGACCCAATTCATACAATTGTCTCGGCCCATGGGTCCTCAGGGTTTCCCACCCTTGTATTCAGAGTATGTATACACGGCAGCCAGAATGGCTGGTCTGTCACCTTCTTTTGATCTTGTCAATTTTTGGGGTGTCCTGCAAGGGACGCTCCAGTCTGTGTTCCAAGATTAGAATTCATGGGTACACTGTGTACCCCCTTGGTTGTATCTTGCCTGTGGTCTGGGGAGCAGTGGACTTTTTACATTGTTTGTGTGTATTTTTCCCGTGTCCGGTTGGCGGGGGTGGAAGGTCATGCTACGTGTTTCATGTTTCTTGCTTGATAGATATATATAGATATATATATATATATATATATATATATATATATATATATATATATATATATATATATATATATATATATATATGTGTGTACATATGCACACACACACACACACACACACACACACACACACACACACACACACACACACACACACACACACACACACACATATACCAGGCTATCTGCCCTGGGGCATTTGTAAGCCTAGCCATAGTGATGTGGCTTTGCCACCCCAGGAAATGGTACAAAAATGTACAGAATAAATCTAGAATACTGTGCCTCTGTCTAGTAGTGACACAGTGAAGGTCCCCTTATATAATAGAATTAGTTTACTGTGCTCCTGTCTAGCAGTGACACAGATGTGACCCCTGGGGTAAACTTACGATCTCCCATCCACTCATCAAGATTTCTCTTGAAGTGAGGGGCTCTGCCTAATATGAACTGGGATCCTGTTCCAAAGCATGGGAAGCCTCTGGGTTATGAATCTATCCCTTCAGAATGTCCTATTCATACTTGTGCCGAGGTTTAAGTCTTTAGCTCTCGTGGTCCTGATGGATTTGGAATT
>NC_056739.1:265599489-265634489 GCF_019279795.1 Protopterus annectens
GGTTTTATGAGATTCTTAAGGTGATAGCACAGGAAGTGAAGATGTTGTAGGTCAGCACCCATGTTCTAGGCATGTTTTCTAACACTGGAATGCACCTTATTTCAATCTGCGCTGAAACCAATTTCCTTTCTCATTAAGAGTGAAAAACAAAGCTTCAGTAGCAGCCTCTGAAGGGACAGGCAGCTGCAATGTTGAATGCCTTGAACTTATATTTGCTAATGAATGAAATATGTATTTATAAGCAATACAATAAGTAAGTACACAAACAAACAAATTAACAAGCAAACACAAAATAAAAGGAGAAACCAGGCATGGTCACTGTATGGCCACCCAGCAAGAGGCTGTAGAGCAGAGGATTGTGGCACCTCTGATTCTCATCGGTCAGTGAATGCCTGGGGGTCTGGAGAACTGGGGAACATTCCACTCAGGCACTTCGTATATTACTAGCTATGTGTGTTCCTAAGTAGCGTACGTCTGGTAAAAATGGGAAGAGTTTACATTCTGGGAAATCTGGAAAGGAAAAAGATGCTTATGTCAGTTTAACACTTACCAGCTAGGTGATTATAATATGTAATGAGACTACAGGGATACTTCAGTCAGCATGAAGAAACACCTTTATTTAAATGTCTTTTAACTGGGCATTTGGTTGAATTTTCAGCTACTTTATCCTTTAATAAGACTTGTTATTGAATAAATACTGTAGAATCAACAATATCCTAAAGTGATAAAGATGTCATTGCAATAATGAAAGTATCTGGTAACACACAGTTTGGTTGTGCATTTGGGTTCCACAAGGGTAGATAGTTATCACTGATGCAAAACCAGTCTCCTGCACATGTACAGCAGGGTAACAGCAGAATTACAAGGAGTACACAAGGGTAGATAGTTATCACTGATGCAAAACCAGTCTCCTGCACATGTACAGCAGGGTAACAGCAGAATTACAAGGAGTACACAAGGGTAGATAGTTATCACTGATGCAAAACCAGTCTCCTGCACATGTATAGCAGGGTAACAGCAGAATTACAAGGAGTACACAAGGGTAGATAGTTATCACTGATGCAAAACCAGTCTCCTGCACATGTACAGCAGGGTAACAGCAGAATTACAAGGAGTACACAAGGGTAGATAGTTATCACTGATGCAAAACCAGTCTCCTGCACATGTATAGCAGGGTAACAGCAGAATTACAAGGAGTACACAAGGGTAGATAGTTATCACTGATGCAAAACCAGTCTCCTGCACATGTACAGCAGGGTAACAGCAGAATTACAAGGTGTACACAAGGGTAGATAGTTATCACTGATGCAAAACCAGTCTCCTGCACATGTATAGCAGGGTAACAGCAGAATTACAAGGAGTACACAAGGGTAGATAGTTATCACTGATGCAAAACCAGTCTCCTGCACATGTACAGCAGGGTAACAGCAGAATTACAAGGAGTACACAAGGGTAGATAGTTATCACTGATGCAAAACCAGTCTCCTGCACATGTACAGCAGGGTAACAGCAGAATTACAAGGTGTACACAAGGGTAGATAGTTATCACTGATGCAAAACCAGTCTCCTGCACATGTACAGCAGGGTAACAGCAGAATTACAAGGTGTACACAAGGGTAGATAGTTATCACTGATGCAAAACCAGTCTCCTGCACATGTACAGCAGGGTAACAGCAGAATTACAAGGTGTACACAAGGGTAGATAGTTATCACTGATGCAAAACCAGTCTCCTGCACATGTATAGCAGGGTAACAGCAGAATTACAAGGAGTACACAAGGGTAGATAGTTATCACTGATGCAAAACCAGTCTCCTGCACATGTACAGCAGGGTAACAGCAGAATTACAAGGAGTACACAAGGGTAGATAGTTATCACTGATGCAAAACCAGTCTCCTGCACATGTACAGCAGGGTAACAGCAGAATTACAAGGAGTACACAAGGGTAGATAGTTATCACTGATGCAAAACCAGTCTCCTGCACATGTATAGCAGGGTAACAGCAGAATTACAAGGAGTACACAAGGGTAGATAGTTATCACTGATGCAAAACCAGTCTCCTGCACATGTGCAGCAGGGTAACATCAGAATTACAAGGAGTACACAAGGGTAGATAGTTATCACTGATGCAAAACCAGTCTCCTGCACATGTATAGCAGGGTAACAGCAGAATTACAAGGAGTACACAAGGGTAGATAGTTATCACTGATGCAAAACCAGTCTCCTGCACATGTACAGCAGGGTAACAGCAGAATTACAAGGTGTACACAAGGGTAGATAGTTATCACTGATGCAAAACCAGTCTCCTGCACATGTATAGCAGGGTAACAGCAGAATTACAAGGAGTACACAAGGGTAGATAGTTATCACTGATGCAAAACCAGTCTCCTGCACATGTACAGCAGGGTAACAGCAGAATTACAAGGAGTACACAAGGGTAGATAGTTATCACTGATGCAAAACCAGTCTCCTGCACATGTACAGCAGGGTAACAGCAGAATTACAAGGAGTACATTCTGATGATGCAAACAGCTTGGACTTCCATATGGTCCACCCAAGGATTTAAATGTAAATCTGGAATGGATAATAGGCAGGAAAATGATAAGATTGACTGAAACATAACTAGAGAAAAGGAACCGGGGGGGGGGGGGAGTTGTCAGGAGGAGGAGTGGCTGAAATGAAGGGCATAACTACTGGAGTACTGCAAAAGTGAGTTGAAGCTCCAGTATTTTAGCAGAATGGTTGGAAAGATGGTCACTGTGGTTCACTCCCAAGAAATGCAACATATTTTATGTGGGCAATGGCAGTCAGGCAACTATGCCAAAGAATGAGTAACCCTCTCATGTATACATCTGGAGGAAGACCTGAGAAGATGAAAATGACAAGTATGAAGATCTATACCCAGTGTGATAATCCGGTCATCAGAGTGAAGAGTGTGCTTGGATGTATCCAAAGAGGAAGACATGAGTGGTTAAGAGGCACTAGTAGCATTAGTGGACTAATGCTGATGGTTCTGCACACTGTACATGGAAATGTGCTACTATGCAAGGGAACGGTGAGCCACATATGAAGTTTTGTAGTCACACTGCAGACTGTACATAAAAATCATCACTATACAAGGCAGTGATACATCACATTTGGAATAATACAGACATGCTGGCCTGAGAGGCACTGGAAGAAGGAAGGCAGTGCTGTGGACTGTGCATGGAAAGATGCCACTATACAAGGGAATAGTAAGCACCATGTGAAATAATCCATACATGAGGCTCAGCAGTGAGCCACATATGGAATAATGTAGACACTTCTACAAGCTCTTCATGGAAGAGTGGCAAGCGATAGGTGGTGTAACACACTTTGTTTTTAGAATATACATGGGAAAGTGTCAATATACAAGCTAATAATAAACTGCATGTGGAGTAAAGCAAACATGAGAGTCAGAGTGGTAGCTGTGGGTCTGTATAAGGCAGTGGTAAGCCACATGTGGAGTAATGCACACATGAGAGTCAGAGTGGTAGCTGTGCCTCTGTATAAGGCAGTGGTAAGCCACATGTGGAGTAATGCACACATGAGAGTCAGAGTGGTAGATGTGCCTCTGTATAAGGCAGTGGTAAGCCACATGTGGATTAATGCAGAAATGAAAGTCAGAGTGTTAGATGTGCTTCTGTATAAGACAGTGGTAAGCCACATGTGGAGTAATGTAAAAGTTCTTCAGATTGCATGTGGAATGGGACAATGGACTGCTCAGGGGTGTGCAAATCAAACTGGCAGGTTGTTTAGAAGAGCAGATGAGAAAAAAGATGTTGACAAAATGAATAAACTATGGTTGCCCTCCTTAGAGATAAAGAGTAATGTGAAAACATAACTTCAGACCATGAACTGCTGAGGGAGGTTTGTGAGAGGTTGAACTGAAGTGGAAAGACCAAAATAAATGAAAAGAGGATATATTATGTAATTAAAAGGGCTTAATTTTAGTCTGCTTGTGATTATATCCTTCTTTATTGAATGCATACTGGCCAGGCAAAACACTTGAATGGGTGGTGGATTCCCTCAGCACAGAAATATTTAAAGAAGGGTGACATAACTCTTTTGGATACGATAGAAACAGCAGACCGCTAATTTCTACACTAAGGTAGACAAAACAAAAAACTATGTCTCCTGCTGATTATGTATAAAAGAAATAATGAATGGAAGCTGTGGGCTAGTTTGCTGAGTTATAACATCATCAATGTCTCTTTCTATTTACTTTTGTGAAACAAACATATCCATTTGGAAAGATATGTTTTCTTTGTAGCCCCAGTGAAATAAACCCAGTTCAAAAACTAGTAAATTATAGTAAATAGTGACAAGGAAATAGATAGTGCATAACAACACAGAAATGAATATAATTTAGCATACAACTTTAAAAAGACACAGAAATATGTCAGCAAAAACAACAGCATACTTAAATTAGGCAAAATATCCCTTATACTGTCAATGTGGATTATACTTGACAATTTCTAAAACTCATGTTATGGATGGAATTTGGTCTTCAGAGTGCATAGGGTAGCAACAGTCATGCTCTTGTATGACATGAAATGGAATCTGTTCATCATAATTCATGAGTGCATTTCATAGTTTGAATATATTACATAGAGGACACAGGCCATCAGAACTTAGACTCAATATTCCAGGAATAAATTTTACTCCCAAACCAGATATCCAACATATTCTTAAATGCAGTTAAGAACTACTCTGCCTGACATAGCACAGCACCCTGTTCCAAGACCTAACTATGCTAAGAAAATTAATTCAGGTCTGAAGGCCACTTCACATTTAGGAATTAAAAACGTATAATTTTATCCTCTTGAAATTTTGAGAATATCAAAATTGAATAAGAGATGCAGTTCTTCATAATGGAGAGCACTGTATGCAAAAACATAATCTGCCACAGAATCACTGATAACTTATTGAATATAAAATTAGTTTTTTAACTGTATGAAAAAGTTTTACAATCATTCTTTCATAAATTACCTTTGAACACACTCTAACAATGACCAATCACTTTTGGAGTAAGAGTAAAATATAGAATTCAATTCAATAATGGGTCTAACATCGGTGCTAAACAATTTTGTGAAAATAGACACTGACTTAGTGTTAGCATTTTTCAGTAATAATTCCATAATACACATGGCCTTTGCCTTAACAATACAAGCATTTTTCTAGAAGTGTAAGTCTGAATTGATGTATATTCCTACATGCCTGTATTCAGGAATTTCACAAACAGGAGTAATACCTAGACTGAGGTCATGATCAGGTCTAAACATTTATCCCCCAACCCTCAAACCACTGGAATTCAACAACTGCCTAAAAAGCTGAAATATAATAACCTTGAGTTTTTTCACCTTAGATATTCAGAAGTTAATTAAAGCTTTATTAACTTTTCAGATAATAAAATGGATTTGAAGATATTGCTTTAGACTTGTTTAGAAGGGATCTATCCAACAAATCATTTGGTATTGCATTTGTTAAACTGGACATCACACTGGGGCTACTCACTGTGGAAGTGCCTTAGGGCCAGGTAACCTACAAAGTTTACTCAAAATCAGTTCACTGTATATAGAATTATCCAACAATAGCTGCTTTATCGATTCTGATGCCCTGGTAGCACTTCATTTATCTGTTGTCTGCTTTAATCTAGATGTAGTACCTTTCAGTACCTCAAAGGATTTGTAAGATAATGCATATTAATTTTTCAGCTCTTCAATTAAAAAGAAAGCTTGACATTTGGTTTGCATTTCACTTGACCATAAACTCACATATCTAACCTGCAAATCAGTTCAGTTAATGCTTAAGCTATCATACCATGTCAAGAATCTCAGCAATATGAAAGTGCCTGACATCTGAGATAAGAAACACCACCATATGCCCAGAATTTCATAAGAAGCAACAAGACCACCTGAAAGAACAGAAAAACTGCATCTGTTTGGAAGATGGGGAGAGAATTCAAAACTTTACATTAATCAAACTGTAATCAACCATACTCTTCACATGATAAAGGCAAATTCCTTATGTCTGTGCGCAGAAAAGCTTTTATGTACATATTGTTATCAATCAAACAGATGCACAATGTTCTTCTTTGCATGTAGTCCTAGGTGTGACTGCATTATGTACAAAATTTATTTATTTATTATTTATTTACATTTGTTTACTGGGAAATTCCAACTGGACACAGGTCCTTTTTCAGCGGAGGCCAGGGGTGAAAATATTTTCCTCATATCACTGTGGATTTTACAAATACCAACACTAATGAAGCCGAAGTCGTGGCGACAAGACCAAAAGGTCAAAGAAAACAGCACCAAGGTGCTGGGGACAGACTTAATAACATTCCAGGTACACAGAAACTGTTTTCTGAATGTTTGAATACTAAATATGGTTTTAGTTTGGAGCATAGCTCTACTAAATACAGTGCTACTTTTTTCACATTGTTGAATGACCTGGAATTTTTTCTAACTAAATACAAGACTTTGGACATTGATAATGACTATCTTAAGCACTGCATTTCTCTTAATATTGTTCCCAAAGGCCTAAGGGTCTGCAAGTACCCTAATAATGTTATGGAGGGGTCTGAATTTTGCAATGAATTAACCTCCATCTTTGACAATTGTGGGTTCAATATAATGAAAGCTATTATTAAAAACAATGAGAGACTAATGGAAAAGTTACAATATGACATTGAAAGTATTAACAAAGCCATTTTAAATGACTTGTTGTATACAGTTGAAGCTAATAGAATGAAATATCAGGGTGTGTTTAAAAATGTTGATGCAAAGTGTAAAGAGGTACAAAACAGAAAGATAGGTAAAATCAAAAGGGACCAAGAAGAGTACAAAACCAACACACACTACCCTAAACCAAAAACTACATTCAGGAATAGTTATGGTAATTGGGGTAGGCAAGAAACACATGACTGTGATTGGGGGGAATTTGAACATGAAGAAGAACAAGAACAAAATTTAGAATCAGAGGAGTACCCACCCCTACGAAGATCAGAGAGACTAATGAATCAGGGAAAAGTCTTTTATAATTCAAAAAACTACAGGGGGAGGGGGGGAAGGCAATTTCAGACGAGACAACAGACTTGGAATTAGTTGATGGTATTACCAAAGACATGTTTACTTTCACTTATGATGGTTTCAACATTTTTAACTATTCCAAAGTCAGTATAGATAAATCCTGGTTTGACTTATTTTCAAAGGGATTCACTTTTATTCCCACCCAAAAAATGGACATATTTAAACTACTGATAGACATAAAGTTATTCATTCGGAAAAAGAATTTAGAGTTGTTCTTCAAAGGTAGAAACCTAGAGTGTGATGTCAATCAATTGAAGCGTAACAGCACATTCAACCCCCCCACACACCCTCAGCTCAGAAACTTTGAACTAAAAGTGGAAAATGAAATTAGAACTCATTTAACAAAGAAACATTTCCATTCTAATTTAACACATGATGAAAAGAATACTTTAAGAACTATTAGTAATAACCGTGACCTGAGGGTTATGAAACCAGACAAGGGTGGGGGTGTTGTTGTAATGGAGACAATTCAATATGAAGGAAAAATGCTGGAGCTGTTAAATGATTCAGAAAAATACACCAGGGTTTCCATCAATGAGGTCAATATTGCCTACAGAAAGATTCAGGTCTTACTACATGACATGTTGATGGAAGGATCTATTGATCAAGGTACTTATAAATACTTGGTGGTTGAGAAACCAAAAATCCCGTGCATCTTTGGGATCCCCAAAGTGCACAAAAACAGCCTTGATCCACCGCTCAGACCAATTGTGTCAGCTGAGGGCTCAATAACAGCCCCTTTAGTGAAATTTGTGGATCACAAAGTCAAAAACATATTAGAGGGCTGTGACAATATTTTGAAAGATTCATGGGATCTCTTAAGGAAAATTAAGCCTTCCTTATATACTGATAATGTTGCTTTTGGTACAATGGACGTTATTGACTTATTTGGCTGTATTCCTCACAACACAGGGTTACATTGGTTTGAGGAAAAGTTAGTTGCAAGCAAAAGGTTGACTCACACAGACTTTAGAAATACCTTAACCTTGATGGAAGTAGTATTAAAAAATAATTTCATCTACTTCCAAGGAGAATATTTTAAACAAGAAAAAGGCGTTGCAATGGGTGCACTGCGCCCCAGCCTATGCCAACATTATTATGGCATATTGGGAAGAAAAATATCTTCTAAATTCCCCGCTTTTGAATGAATGTGTTTTATACACAAGGTTTTTGGATGATTTATGCTTTTTCTGGAAAGGGAGCAAGGAACAATTTACGAACCTTTTGGTTTATTTAAATAACACCTCTAGTTTTTTAAAATTTACCAGCAATTTTGACATTCAAGAATTGAGATACCTAGATGTTTGCATTGGTAAGAAAGAAGGATCCTTTACATCACGCATTTACAGAAAGGACACCTTCTCTAATTCTTACTTGCATTACACCAGTTGCCACCCCGCCCATCAGAAGAAAGGGGTAGTGAAAGGGCAACTGGTGAGGCTGAGTAGGATGACTTCGGACAATGAAGTTTTCTTTGAAGAAAGTAATTTTTTAAGGAACCTATTTACCAAGAGAGGGTATCCTATAGAACTTTTCAACAAAGTGATTGACGAAGTAAATATTAAAAGAGGTGATTCTTTTGCCCCTATTTTGGGCAAAGATGAGAACTTGGTCCTTGCTGAACAGCATGAACAGAAGAAGGGAGAGAATAGGTCAGGACTTATTACTACCTTTTGTCAACAATCAGCATTTTTAAGAAACATTTTCTCTAGGGAATGGAATAGCTTTTCCAAATTTTCAGATTTAGAACACATATTTGACAATGATCCATCTTACATTTACCGCAAAGGTAAAAGTATTAAAAATATTTTGGAGGCAGGTCAGAAAATCAATTCTATTTACAATGGCAATAGATCAAAGAAAGGACTATATAAATGTGGAAAATGCAACTATTGTATACACTTAATTTGTGGAGATACGCTTTATTTAAAAGTGAGAAACATGACTTTGCATCTAAACACCTTTGCCAACTGTGACACTATAGGAATCATATATATAGCTATTTGTAAAAAATGTTCCTCCTTCTATGTGGGAAAAAGTGAGAGAAGGCTCAGGCAGAGAATATATGAGCACCTATATGATGTTAGGGTAAGGAATGAAAAAAATGCACTTAGCAAGCATTTAGCAAAATGTGAGACCCCTGGATATCAGTTTTTTATCTTGGAGGTTGTCCCCACTAACCCCAGAGGTAGTATGTGGGAAACACTTATTGAATACAAAGAATTGTATTGGCAACTCCTTCTTGATGCAAATCGGAATTTAGGGCTCAATGAAATGGTGTCGATAGCCCCAGTATTAAAACTGAGGGCTGCAAAACTCTAATTTTATCTAACTTTTATACTGTATTCATATATTTTATTATCACAAATAATGAATCTTTTAAAATGTTTTTTAACATTTATTATTTTGTTAAGGAAAATGTTTTTCTATTTTTAGATGCATTATCATTTTACACCACTAGATGGCTTCACCATTTAATTTTATTTATTTAAAAAAATTTTCTCTGTGAAAGATAGTATTCAAGTCATCAAGTTTATTAATGAATTATCAAAGTGTTTTTTATCATGTTTTTAACACACAATTTCTACAGGATGAGTTTAGTTATTATTGAAGCTCAAATCTCTGTATTTTAACTTTATGGCTCTTTAGGTTCAAAAATTCTATGTATTTTTACACTTTAAGCACTTTATAACATGATTGGTCAATGCAGTGGTGACAGATTTCAAATGGTGTATAAAAACACTCATTAAACAATATGGCCAGTATTACTGAAGAAGTTGGGGACAAAAACGTTTGTTGGATACGTTATTGGAGTGCATTTTCTTATCATCAGTGTATATCTGGAGTGTTGGAGTGTCTTGTTGCTGCTTTTGGAATAAAGCATTTACACATTTTCCAGGATCAGGATTTATTTGTGCTTGGTACAGTGGTTTTCTACTTTTACAAGCACTTCATTTATCTGTTGTCTGCTTTAATCTAGATGTAGTACCTTTCAGTACCTCAAAGGATTTGTAAGATAATGCATATTAATTTCTCAGCTCTTCAATTAAAAAGAAAGCTTGACATTTGGTTTGCATTTCACTTGACCATAAACTCACATATCTAACCTGCAAATCAGTTCAGTTAATGCTTAAGCTATCATACCATGTCAAGAATCTCAGCAATATGAAAGTGCCTGACATCTGAGATAAGAAACACCACCATATGCCCAGAATTTCATAAGAAGCAACAAGACCACCTGAAAGAACAGAAAAACTGCATCTGTTTGGAAGATGGGGAGAGAATTCAAAACTTTACATTAATCAAACTGTAATCAACCATACTCTTCACATGATAAAGGCAAATTCCTTATGTCTGTGCGCAGAAAAGCTTTTATGTACATATTGTTATCAATCAAACAGATGCACAATGTTCTTCTTTGCATGTAGTCCTAGGTGTGACTGCATTATGTACAAAATTTATTTATTTATTATTTATTTACATTTGTTTACTGGGAAATTCCAACTGGACACAGGTCCTTTTTCAGCGGAGGCCAGGGGTGAAAAGCTCCACAGAACAATAAATGAGCAGCAGAGTACATGAAGAACAATGAATATACATACAATAGCAAATAATACATACTGCAGCAAACATTAGCTATACATACAATATGAAACATAGTGATGAACAGATATAGCAATATCTAGCTAAAGGCTAGGAATAAAGGTAGGATGTGTACACAGATAGTACTAAGCTCAAACAGATACTGTTCTAAACTCATAAACCTAAATCTTATATAAATACATCACAATAAACTCAAGCAGATGTAAAGCAGAAACAGCACACGAAGGTGGAACAAGCTAGAAGGGCTAATGGGATGGAAGGGGAAGATAGAGGAGTAAGAGAGGAGACTGACTGAGTAGTACACATGGTAGAGAAAGGAAGCTAGGTATTATCCATGTATTTCTCTGAACCCTTTCAAGGAGAACTACAACTGCAAATAATACAAACTATGTAAAACTGAATGAATATATATTTGAATTAGCTTTGTTACCTTGTGGCTTCAGTCCTGGTTGAAGAGTGTTCCTAGATAAGGCCACTTACCTTAATTAACTAAAATAAAGCTACTTTTGACACACAGTCATGCTATCAGTGCTCTGTCTACATGGGTAGATAACTGTATTACAACATTCTGCCACAGTGCTAGATAGGCCAGTACTGCAACCCTCTACAGAAAATCCTTTTCAGCATGATACAGAAAAATAACTGGGAAATGTGAGTATATCCTATCTAATATATACAGTGGATATAAAAACTGTACACACGCCTGTTAAAATGTCAGGTTTTTGTGATATAAAAAAATGAGACCACAATTTTTCCCACCTTTAATGTGACCTATAACCTGTACAATTTAATTGAAAAACAAACAAATCTGTTAGGGGAAAAAATATAAAAAAATAAACGTAAAATAAGCTGGTTGCATAAGTGTGCACACCCTTAAACTAATACTTTGCTGAAGCACCTTTTGATTTAATTACAGCATTCAGTCTTCTTGGGTAGGAGTCTATCAGCATGGCACATCTAGACTTGGCAATATTTTCCCACTCTTCCTTGCAAAAGCGCTCAAAATCTGTCAGATTGTGAAGGCATCTCTTATACACAGCCCTCTTCAGGTCACCGCACAGATTTTCTATTGGATTTAGGTCTGAGCTCTGGCTGGGCCATTCTAAAACTTTAATTTTATTCTGGTGAAGCCATTCTTTTGTTGATTTACATGTATGTTTGGGATCATTGTCGTGCTGAAAGGTAAAATTCCTCTTCATCTTCAACTTTCTAGCAGATGCCTGATGGTTTTGGACCAAAAGCGACTGGTATTTGGAACTGTTCATAATTCCCTCCACCTTGACTAAAGCCCCAGTTCCAACTGAAGAAAAGCAACCCCAAAGCATGATACTGCCACCACCATGCTTCACTGTGGGGATGGTGTTCTATTGGTGATGTGAAGTGCTGTTTTTGCGCCAAACGAACCTTTTGGAATTGTGGGCAAAACATTAAACCTTGGTCTGATCAGACCATAACACATTTTGCAACATGCTTTTGGGAGACTTGATGTATTGTTTTGCAAGTTTTAGTCAGGCCTAGATGTTTTTCTGTGTAAGAAAAGGCTTCCATCTTGCAACCCTACCCCATAGTCCAGACATATGGAGAATATGGGAGATTGTTGTCCCATGTAGTACACAACCAGTACTTGCCAGAAATTCCTGCAGCTCCTTCAGTGTTGTAGGTCTCTTGGCAGCCTCCCTGACTAGTTTTCATCTTGTCTTTTCATCATTTTGGAGGGACATCCAGTTCTTTGCAACATCACTGTTCTTCCATATTTTCTCCACTTTTTGATGACTGATATGGCTTTTGCTGTAGCAGGCAACTGAGTAAATGAAATGGAAACTCCTACTAGGACAGCTGAGCTTTATTTAGAGCTAATCAGAGTCTCTTTAGTTGATGGCAGGTGTGTACCCACTGAATGTTGCAATTAAATCAAAAAATGCTTCAACAAAGTATAAGTTTAAGGATGTGCACACTTATGCAACCAGTTTATTGTAAGTTTTTTATTTTTTTATATTTTTTCCCCTAACAGATTTATTTGTTTTTCAACTGAATTGTACAGGTTATAGGTCACATTAAAGGTGGGAAAAGTTTTGAAATGATTTATTGTGGTTTCATTGTTTTATATCACAAAAACATGGCATTTTAACAGGGGTGTATACACTTTTTATATCCACTGTACACACACACACACACACACGCACACACACACAGGCTGCATTTGTACATCATATTCATTTTTATTTACAGTTTTCAAGATTACCACCCACACTAGCATGAGCATCCGCAACAGATGTTGTGATTATGTTGAAGAAGTAGAGAGCAGAGTGCTGAATTGATGTTCCCCACTCAAAAGGTAAGAATCCTGACAAGGTACATTAAAATAAAGACTTCTGTGTCCCTCCCTCCTTCACTGTCAGGTTGCATAATCTCCATGCTTTCATGAGTAACAGTGAACCCACTAACTGCCACTGAATACTGAGACACCCCACTACACTGGCAATGACATTAAGTCCAAATGTATTCTAAGAATTAGTGGTTACTCTTTAATCTTAGTAGACATGGACATTTAGTCTGGATACATGCCAATACAGTTTTAAACAAGGCATGCCAGAATACAATTATTTTAAACACTGAAAATGTTTCTTTGTTGAAACAGATCCCTTGTTAACACTTAAAGTCTCCCTTTTTGTAATAATCTACCTACAATCTTTAATTCTTACTCCTAAACTATCAGAACCCTGACTTTGCTTTACCTCTTTATAAACTGTAATACCAAAAACCTTGTCATTTTTAAGCCAACCCCTTTCTTCATTTTTCAAACACCAATACACAACCACCAAACCCTTTACCTTGTATAAGTCCTCTGCCACCATTAGAAATGAACTGTCAGAAAACTAAATCAGCTACAGATAACACCAAAAATGCATTATCACATTAATCAAAGTATTAATTATTCTTTCCTTCTACATATTCATAATTCCTTCAACTCTACTGGTCTCAGTAATATCTTGTCACATTTTAAATATACAGCGTACCAAGTTCAGCAGATGAACACTGAATTGTTCAACTAAGCAAATATTTATGAATCAGTTTCATGAATAAGCATTTAGTCTTCAACCTTTAATAGGTTTCTGTCAAATACTTCACCAACTAAATGTGTAAAAGGGCAAGATACGGTTTTTGACCCTCCAACCCTGATCAGCCATGAAAACGTAAATTAAAATTTATCACTTGGTAATATTCATGCCATCCTAAATATATTCGTTCTTATCACACAGGTCACCTAAAAGTGAATGCAGCACAGAAACTAATACAAAGAGTAAAAAGGCAGCAGATCAGAACTTGGGAAGCAGAAGAACCTGTTATGGAGCTGAAATGATACTGAAAGTAAATTAAACAGCATGAGAGATGGTTTAAAGTAAGGAAACATTGAAAATATGTACTTTGGCAGCACAAAGAAGGACCAAAATAAAGCTGGGAAAAAAAAACACTCGAAAGGAATTTCAGCTGGACTGGAAACAACTGCGTAATCTTTGAGTTGCTTAATAATTAAGTAGAGGAAATATAGTTATGCCACTAAAAGGGTGATATAACTTGGAGCTTAGGCAAAAAGTGACCTTATATAAAAAATAATATCCAAGAAAGTGGACATTCTAGAGAATTATAATAATATTAATTAATTAGTATTCTAAAATGTGTGCAATGAGAGTGGTCATTGTAAATCAAGCACTGCCCATAGAAAATCAAGCACTGCCCACAGAAATGAGTCCTTATTCTAGCAGCAAAATGTAATCAGTGTCTGACTGAACTAGCGACACCATTAATAGCAGCAGAGGAGGAGATCCATGGACCATCCAGATGCAGTACTAGCATTTCTTTAGTACCAGTATTGCCGAAATTTGTTTATTTTAAATACTGGCCTTTAAGAAATGTTGATAATGTGCATTTCTCAGCCTGTAACTAACTAGCTTACAGAAATCTGTTAATCACTTCAGAGAGGATATCAGTACTTTCCACCTCTAGTTCACAGGAACATGTTTTTTTTTTCTAACTGAGGCCAAGTTAACCTAATGCTGCCTCAGCCAGTACTACAGGTAACAGACAGAGCTGCATGAGCTCTTAGCATAAAACTCTGATACAGTTCAGTACCAGCATTTACAATGAACATAAATATCTGCTCTGCTGATATTGAAGAAATGCAGATACAGAGCTACTGTTCACACCACTTTATACCTCTCAGCCGTCCCTGATTATCAGGGAATTTCATGATTTTAGCTCATTGATATGCTCAGTCCCTCCTAATCCCCTCCTAACACAGGTGATTTTAGAAGAAAAGGGGGTGGGTGCACTTAATAATTCATGAAAATAATTAAACCTATAGAATTCTTTACTTCAAAAAATACATGTTACTCCACATTCTGTTATTACGTCAGTCTGTGATATTTTAAAAAGTATCCCTGATGATTATTTCTACATTTATCCCTGATTCTGTGGTTAAGGATTTGAGAACTATACTTCAGGAGGAGATTTTAAGAGATTTTTGCTTTTCAGGTTTAAAGATGCATGTCTTTTTATTGCTCTTTATTAAATATTAGTAAATACAAAATAACCAAGAACATGCAAAAATAAAATCATCATTTCAACTAAAAGTGTAGGACTTCTTTATGACAAAGTGGAATAACACATAATTTGCTACAAAAGAAAGCAAATACACACACAATATAACACAAAAATAGCAATAACACATGGCTGGACGTGAGAAATATTTAGATTGCTTGCCTTTGGCTTTGTTTGATCACAGAGGTGAGCCACACTAACCATGGATAAACCAAGCATTAACCACACACAGTTATAGGTTATTGCTAAAATAAGAGACTGCCTCGAGAGTGTTCAGGACCTGATTCCATAAGTGATAGATTTTTTTTCCTTATAAGACCTACAATGGAAGACATCACTGCACTTAGAAAATACCAACTGTAGTGGTTTAGTAGTTCTGAAACAGCCTTTTCTGTGATGAGAAGGATTTTTATAAAAGGTTTTCAGGTTTTACAGAAAGAGTTGGCCTTTTTAAGTAACACAGCCTGTCTCAACTGATATATATATATATATATATATATATATATATATATATATATATATATATTATATATATATATTATATATATATATATATATATATATATATATATATATATATGCAACAAGGGTGTATGTACTTATTAATGTTGGTCAGGATAAACAGCCCCATTAAAATGCATGGGACTCAATAATACCCACTTTTTTCTTAATTTCTCCAAGTCTTTTGGGTTTCTAATACCATGACAGGAATGGGCGGCATTCCTACATCAAAGTATGGTTAAAGTTCCTGAAATTAGTATTGTTTCAATCTTGATGTTAGCCAGATGTGATCTTCGCAGCACAAGCAATGTGTCCAGTAATGACTCCTGCAATTTGTAAGGAGTTATTTGTATCGGTAACATATCTAAGAATGATTGTGAGTACTTTTTTATAAGACTCGTTGCACCTACTACTACTGGAACTGCTTGGATACCTTTCTTCCACATTGCTCTCACATCTGCCTGTAAATCCAGTATTTTATGATCCTGTGTCTCTCTGTACATAAGACACTGTAGTCACTGGGTGTAGCAATTTCAATAATCAGTGCTACTTTTGTCAACTTTTCATGGACTACTTATCTGGTTTTCTCGAGTCTATTTTTTGGAACTGTTAGTAATGGCTGACCCCATGTGGTATAAACATCATCATTTTCTATGATACTTTGTGGCTCATGTTTCCAGTGTTTTTCAGCTACTTCAATATTACAATACTTGCACAATCCCCAGTGCAGCAGTCTTGCCACATTATTATGCCTTTCAGTATACAGCCCTTCTGCCATTATTATATCACAACCAGTAACAAGATGTGTGACTGTTTCCAATTCTGTTTTACAAAACCTACATTTGTCTGCTTCTCCCATATGTTCAATGGACTTTGTAAACCAATGTGTACATAGTCCACTGTCTTGGGCTGCCAATATTAACCTTTCATTTTTTGGTTTAAATTCACCTCTCCTTAACCATTTCTGTGTTCGATCCTGATCAAAATGAGGTTGATCCAAGAATTTTCTATACTTGCAATTATATTTATGCACTTTCCATGTTTTTAGACTTCTCATCTGATCCTTCACCTTACATTCTTTCTTTTGCTTTTTGGCACATTCAGTTGCTGCCTGATTTTTATCTTCTTCTGGTTTGGTTTCCATTCCTGCTGCATGCCAATATGCTTCTTCTAAACTAAGCAGGGATGTCATCTTAGACTCATTCTCCTCATTTCAAAATTTCACTACATTTGGGTCTTGTGAGGTCAGCAGATATGTATGAAGTCCCACAATTGCAGATCTATACATGTAATCAGTTTTGAGAGACCCATACCTCCTTCAGAATGGGGAATATATAATCTTGGCATGCAGTGATTTTTATAAATAATTTGATGAGCATGAAGCATCTTTCTTGCTTTCTTGTCCATCTTATCCAATGCCTTTTGGGGCCAATCAGTCACTGCAAAACTGTAAGCTAGGACAGGAAGAGCAAATGGGTTTATAGTTTGGACTTTGTTTTTAGATGTGAATGCTGTTTTCAGTATTAATTTTAGTCTTCTAAAATATTCCTTACTAAGTTTTATTAGCATTTGTTCATGTTTTAATGTTGATCCTTCATCATTTTGCAAATATTTAGACACTCCCCTTGCTCAAGTTCTTTTATATCACATTCCTGTCCCAAACTGATGTTTTCTTGGTGCTGCAACTTTCCTGCTTTAAAGGTTGCTTTTACACATTTATCGTGACAGTCTTATATCATCTGAAAAAGTTTTGACCACTTCCACTTCTGCTTTCCATTCCTCATCTGATGAACTATACAGTTTTAAATCACCTACAAAAAGAAGATGAGAAGTCTTTATACTTTGCTGTTTTCTTGGAGCCAAATTGCAGCAATCTAATCTGTTAAGTCCACAGCTTAATGAATTAAGTGCAAGACAAGAGAGCAGCGGTGACAGAGAGTCACCCTGGAATATCCCCCATTTGAATTTTTCTTTTGTCATGGTTTAACTGCAAAGTGGTCTGCCACTGTTTCATGGTCACTGTAATGTAGTTGATTAGTGCAGATTTTATGTTATATATTTTTGGCACTCTTTTATCCATTAATGTGGGATGTTGTCAAATGATTTTTTGTAGTCTATCCATGCCATACTTAGATTCATCCCCTTTTTACAGTTCTCCATTATGACATTATTTAACAGCAAATGATCCTTTGTTCCTATGACTTTCTTTTATCACCCTGTTGTTCTATTGCCATAAGTCTTCGGAAGGCAGGTTATTGGTCTATAGTTTTTAGGATAGCTTGCAGGTTCGCTCTTAAGTAGGAGTATTGTTTTTCCTATTGTTAACCAGGTTTGTGTCTGTTTGGAGTGCACATTCAAATAGTTCTTACTCATGGCTAAGTCTTCATGTAAAGATATTAATACTTTTAGCTAGAAGTTATGTACTACATCTGGGCCTGGGATTTTCCAAGTAGAAGCTTTTCTTAACTTGGTTTCAATCCTTCTGGCCGTTACTTCATCCCATTTCATATCCTGTACATTTGAACTTCTTATTCTTTCTTTTACTTCTTCTATCCATTTAGCATCTTTGGTATGTTCCACAGGTCCTTCATAGATATTTCTCCAAAATGTAACTATTTCTTCTTTCTTTATTGGTTCAATTCCTTTTGCCTTATTTCCCAATTCTCTTTAAAACTTTTTCGGGTCATCAATAAATTGATTATTTTTGTACTTTTCCTTTCTATTTATTTGCATATCATCTAAGTTTTTCTGCCTGTGCTGATATTTTAGTTTATTATTTGTGATAGTGCATGATAAATCCTGATGTGTTCTGATACTGCACATTGCTTTTATCATATCTATCTTTCTGAGTAATTTGTTGATCTGTTCCCTCTTCTATACTCTTCTAATAGTGATACTTCTTGCCTTAATTGTTTTATAGTTTTCTCTATCTGATACTTCCATGATGGCATTTGATTTCTCTCCTTCCTTCCCTTATTACCATGTGCTTTTCTGACAAGAATTTATTTGTTATTAATTTAGCTGCACAGTAATATATCCTGTTTACTACTGTTATATCACATGGATCTCTATGGACAGGCCTAATTACTATGTTCATTTGTTTCATCAAACTTCTAACTTTTTGGATTTTATTGACTTTCTGTAGTCTATTTCTTTCATTGATCTTAATATGTCTGTCCATTTCTATTAAATCAAGCAACTCTTCTAGATCATTTTCTTCTAAACTGAGGGCACATTCTTTGTTCTCCATATCCTGCAGGTATTCGATAGAAAGTTCCAGAGCATCTTCCTGTGCCACATTCTCTTCAGTTTCATCCTGTGTCATCCATTGCCCTTTCATATGGGAGATCACTAGCCTATTACTCTACAACATTGACTGTGTAAAACTTGAAACCTGGGAACAAAAATGCTGGCAGCAATAAGATAAGAACTGTTTTATTGTAAGCGCTTTCGGCTCGGACCTTTCCAAGCCTTCTTCAGACAAAACAGTAAAGAATATCAAACAAACATTTAAATAAACAATTCAATTAAAACATCAATTAATATTTAAAGTGGAATGCCTTAAAACCAGTTTGCTTAACTTTGTAGTGTGTCATAAAACACATAACCTACTGAAAGGACAATTTCCAAAAGGAATTACATACTAATGTAGAAATTATCTTACATAATAAATAAATAAATTACATTAAATTTAATACATTAAAAATTGTGAATTGTACCAAATTGTGCAAATTCATCTTCTATTAAAAGACAATAGATTCAATACACATTTAATAGAAAGTGCATCATTCAGCCCTGGAAATACATGGGCATTCGTCAAAATCTGCCATTTAAGCACATCTACTTCTAACTTAATTTGCCATGGACCCCCTCTAATATCATTAATTCTTCTTTGCAATATGAGAAACTTAAAAGAATGTGTTGGATTTGAAAAAATATGCTTTGCTAGGGCATTGTTACAATCTCTATTTTTAATAGCGTAACAATGCTCATATACTCTTTGTTTAAATTTACGCTCCGTTTTGCCTATATAAAACGCCTCACAGGATTGGCATAATGCTGCATAAACTACTGCTTGAGTTTCACAATTAAATCTGGAATTAATATTATACTTAATGCTGTTAATAACACAACTATTTGCTACTAAAATATTTTTACACTGGGCACAGCAACCACATTTAAATATACCCTTAATTCTAGAGTGTGTGTGACATATTTCATTCTTTTTTTCAAGTATATTTTTGAGATTTAAACCTCGTTTATAGGTTAATTTAGGTTTATTACCCAAAACTCCCAACAATGCTTCATTACCATTAATAAGAGCCCAATTTTTATATAATATGTATCTTGTCATGATCGGTCGAAAAAGTATGCAAGAAACTAATATTAAATGACAACTTGTTTGTACTAGTTGCCAAGATGTTATCAGGCTCACATATAGGGGTACCACAAATTTCAACTAATATTTCATTGGGGCTTTGCTCAAGTCCATGACGTGGATTTAATAATGGAAGATAGAAGCCAGAGTTTCTTTTATGTTGTACTTCATGTCTAACAGCTGAAATTAAGTGATTAGGATACCCTCTATTTAGAAACATGTCTTCCAATAAGTTACATTCTTGTTCAAACTGCATATCATCAGAAACCATTCTTGCAGCTCTCACCATTTGCCCTTTAATAACAGCCCGTTTCTGATGGTGAGGATGGCAACTAGTGTAATGCAAAAAAATGTTAGAATATGTGGGCTTCCTATATATTCTACTTTTGAAACAAGAATTACACTCATCTTTCTCTAACAAGATGTCAAGAAAACTTATAGATTCAATACTTGATTCATAAGTAAATTCCAAAAATGAAGTTTTTTCAGACAATTTGTTAATGAAATCAGGTATGATACTATGTTCTCCTACCCATAAGTAGAACATATCGTCTTGGTATCTTGTATACCAATAGACGTTATTTTGAAATAATGGTTCAGAGAATAGATAGTTATGCTCCCATAAAGCCATAACCGTGTTAGCAAAACTTCCGCCGCATGGGGAGCCCATGGCGACACCAGACTTCTGTAAATAATAATTATTATCAAAAGTCATATAGTTATTAGTTAACACAATATCCAATAATGTGGTAACTAAATAAATAGTGTTATGATCAGCTTTTTTCTTAACTAAAAATTCAGCAACCCATTCTATACCTAAATCGTGGGGGATGACCGTGTAAAGATCCTTGACATCTACAGTTAAAAATAGACAATCAGGTTGAAATTCTAGATTGTTAATATTCTGTAGAAAAAACCACGAATCTTTACAAATCTGTGTTTCAGTGTCAAGGAATGGTTTAAGAATGCTATCGATATATTTTGCACACCCATAAGTTATAGAACCTCTCCCATCAACAATTATTCTGAATGGGGGTTCTAGTATGGATTTATGAATCTTGGGTGTGCCAAAGATAGCCGGAATAGTTGGAGCCAACATCATTAAATAATTATATAACTCTATGTCAATAGATGCCTCTAAATATAGGTCCTCAATACCCTGTTTAATTCGTCTATATGCTCCATTGACTTCATTCAGTGAAACTTGACAATAAGAGTCAGTACAAAGGTGGGTTAAAATATTTTCTGTGTACACTGATTGGTCCATTAAGACCAACCCTCCACCTTTGTCGGGTTTCATAATCCTAACATCACAATTTTGTAATAAAGCAATGAGGTCACGCTCGTCACTATTTAAATTGTTATATTTATTTTTAAATTGAGAAGCATTTTTAATGGCTCTCAAATCAAGTTCACACATTTTCTCAAATGCTATTAAGTCTGGGTGTATAGACGGGTTAAAGACACTAGCAACCCTAAGGGAATTGTTGTTAGGTGTAGCATTCCCCAACAGCACATTTTCTTCTAAACCGAGGGCACATTCTTTGTTCTCCATATCCTGCAGGTATTCGATAGAAAGTTCCAGAGCATCTTCCTGTGCCACATTCTCTTCAGTTTCATCCTGTGTCATCCATTGCCCTTTCATATGGGAGATCACTAGCCTATTACTCTACAACATTGACTGTGTCAGAGCTGCCACGGTTTCCTGTTCCTTCTCTTGCTGTGCAACTTCAAATGAACTTTTGTTCTGGTTTCCTATGAAAGGCTCCAAAGTATCTTCATATGACAACTGAACAGATGTTTCCCACTTCACTGGTTTCTCATTAATTTGGGGATCCATTGCTCTATCTTGCTGTGATGTTATCTGAGTTAGATTTTCTGCACTATATCCTTCACTTTGCAGGTAATTCATAACTTCAGTTTCTATTTCTTTAACTTCTCCATTACTAATCCTCTTTTCTACTTTTTCTCTTTCTTTTCTTATTTTTTTTATTGTAAAACTTTTCATGTCCTGATGCTTTTGTCTATATTTCTCTTCAAATATCTTTGGTGCTGCTCTTTTTGTATTGATTAGTTTCACTTTTTCCTTTGCATAAATATCGCACCATATTAAATCTCTTTCTCTTTCCCAAATCCATATTTCTTCTTCAGATGTCTCCTGCTCCTTATGTCTCTCCTTACTTTGGGGAATCATTTCATCATGCTGTGATATAACCTGGATTAGACTTTTTGCACTAAATCATTCACCTCGCAAGTATTCCATAACGTCATGTTCTTCTGTTTTTTTAACTTAGCCAATGGCTGTGATTGCCTACAATCTAATCGATCTGCACTGTCTTTTTACTCTTCATTCCAAGCATGGACCCTATTACTGGAATCTTACACCATGAATGAGTTAATCACGGATACTGTTGCACTGCCCTGTATTTTTAAAACTCAATTTTAGCTAATCAGTCTGTACTGTCTCTTTACTCTTGACTCCAAGCATGGACCCTATTGCTAGAATCATACACCATGAATGAGTTAATTGCAGACACTGTTCGACTGCTGTGTATTTTTAAAACTATTAATTTTAGCTAATCGGTCTGCACTGTCTCTTTACTCTTCACTCCAAGCATGGACCCTATTGCTAGAATCATACACCATGAATGAGTTAATTGTAGACACTGTTCGACTGCTGTGTATTTTTAAAACTATTAATTTTAGCTAATCGGTCTGCACTGTCTCTTTACTCTTCACTCCAAGCGCAGACCCTATTGATGGAATCTTACACCATGAATGAGTTAATCATGGACACTGTTGGACTGCCCTGTATTTTTAATTCTCTTAATTTTAGGTGTGTTTTCAAAGGGTTTTCAGGCACCATTAGATGTTTACCTATATTCCAAATTGCCTTTCCTACATTTTGGATTACTAAATAATATTCGACTGGTAAACACTCCACCGGGAATGACAGCTGCATACTTTTTCTCCATTCCTTGTACATTCCCCCCTCCCTGATTAACTGCGTCTATATCACGTTATAGAAAGTTTACTTAATAGAATCAATAAAGGTCGAACTTTATTGATTGATTAAGTAAAACATTGAATAACGTAAAAACAAAAACAAATTCAAAAATAAAAAACTAAATGGCGTAGGCAGGGGGCAAGGCCCCCTGCACCGCCCACACCCCCCTACTTAAATATACCAACTCCAAGACCACACTACATTGAGGTAAATGGAAATCTCTCCTTACGGAGATTTCCATTTACTTGCACAATGTTCTTCACTTTTGATATTGTTGTGCTGACAATATCAGACTCGATATTGTCAGCTTACGACAACGTGAAGTAGACCCGCTTGACCAAATACATTCATATGCTGCTTTCACTGTACTCTCTTGTCTTTAGTGGCTTCGCAGTTTTCTCTGTAGGACTGTTAAGCCTAAGATTTTTTTCTGTGAAAATGAGCTTTGTGGATGCAAAATTTGATTATGCTACATTATTTCAGGGGATATCAGTTGTTAAGGGATTTACCTGACTGTTTTTTATTTGTTTCTCCCATTTTACAGCTAAGGATGTATATTCTGCATTTTTTTCAGTTATTTCTGTATTGGCTGATTCTCCCCTTCCCCACCCATATATTTCTCCAGTCACTGCTCAGCAAATGTTATTTAAGTTTTGGGAACAATTTTAAACCCTGCTGCAGCAGTTCTTTACCAATGGCAGTGATTGCCTACAATGTATGCATGTTTACATGTATTTTCTGTTTTGTTTCACTTTTATTGCTGTATTTTCTATGAACACTTAATTGTTTTTACATTTTTAGTATAAATCTATCACTATATGTTGTAGTTTACAAATAGAATATCTGTTTCTTTATATCTACACTAACATTACCGAAGTACCAAAGTTTTATTTACATCAATAATCATCAAACTTCCTTCCTTACACTTAGCTCCACTTAACCTCCCTTAGTATAAGATCAAAAACTGCCTCTACCTACAATTCCACCTATGCATGATCAAATACTTACAAACCATTATCCATACTGCATCACAGCTGCTAATCAGCAGTGACATTCACCCAAATCCTGGCCCAGCAATCAATTCCAAAAACCAAAACCCTCCCATTCCATCCCACATCTACAGTAAACTCTCTCCATGCAACCCTGTCCATATACTCCCCTGATATAGTCCTCCTCAGAGAGACCTTTCTCAAGCCACATATTAATGACAATGAGTTACTTTCTCAAGGGTATAATCTACTCAGGAAAGACAGGACAACCGAAAGGAGTGGTGGTATTGCCATATTATACAAAGCAACTTTACATTGGACATTATGAACTTAAATCCCCTTACATTTAATAACGCAGAAACAAAACCCTATTCACCAAAGTAAAACTCAAAGCTCAAAAACAACTGAATATAATTGGTGCATATATTCCCCCAGTAACAATATTGATACTCTAGAAGCTATTCTCCACTGGTCATCCCAAGCTCCTCCCGCAAGAAACACTCATGCTAAGTGACTTTTATATTGACTGGTCCACATGTATCTCTCCCCTCCCCACCATTCACATAAACCTACATGGCTTTACTCAACTAAAACAACACCTACCAGAACTGACAAATTCTCCAGGAAAGAATCCATGTTAGACTGGATCCTCGTTAATCGGTCTTCCCAAATATACTACTTTCACCCTAAGGCACCACTTTAAACCAACAAAAACCTCTTCTCTACAACAAATACATTATACAAAAAACTTCAAATCCCAGGACCTCATAACTGCTCTTCATCATTGTAACTCATCATCCCTCTTAAACCTCCTCTTGGACAAAGCAGTAGACTACTTCAACTCTACTTTCCTAAATTAACTTAACCAGCTTGCTCCAACTAGAACAATAAGAAGAAAATCCAACTACACCCCCTGGCTTACCAAAAATACCTCACACCTCCTAAAATGGAGAGATAAGGCATGGGAAGCATGGTGACAAAACAAAACCAGCCAAAATAGGCAAAACTACCTTGAACTAAGAAACAAGTCCAAAAAAAAGAATTGGCAAGCAAAACCATTTGTCTAAGCACAGAACAAACCCTCAAAAAATTTGGGCAGCCATCAATAATATTCTAAAACCAGGGAAAACTACAACCCCTCCCCCTAATATTGATACCTCCACTAGCAACACTGCAACTCAATTTAATGAATACTTTACCAACTCCATTCAAAATCTGATTAATAACAGCTCTCCCACAACTCAAACAAACCCCTAAACACCAACCATTGACCAAAACAGTTACTCCCTGCGACCAGTCCCAACCAATACTATATATAAAGATCTGACAAAACTAAAACCTACTACCCTTGCAGCTGCTAGACTCCCAAGTGAATACCTCAAAATTGCAGCCAAAGCAATCTCTTACCTAGTCTTCATACTAATAAACAGGTCAATAGCTGAACAACATATTCCATCACTCTGGAAAATCTCTCATATAATATATAATACCAATACACAAAGGAGGCAATTCAACTGAATTAACAAACTACCATGCAATTGCCATTCTATCCCCCATATCAAAAATTCTTGAGAAATGCATTCACTCCCAAATATTAAGCTACTTATTAACAATCTCCTGGCTGAAACACAACATGGATTCTACCCAAACCATAGTACCACTACCACCCTTAGCAGTTTCTCCACCAATACCATAAATCAATAATGGAACAAAGGTAATCTTGTGTCTACCATTTTCTTGGACCTCTCTAAATCCTTTTTTAATGGTCTCCCATTCCAAACTACGAACCATAATCTCAGAAAACAAACTACATAACTCTTCACTATCAAGGTTCAAAGATTATCTCTCAAGCCATCAACAAGCCGTAAAATGGGAATACAGCCTATCCCCCCTTCTCCCTGTAAACTTAAGTGTTCCTTAGGGATCTATCCTTGGATCCCCTTCTCTTCATTATTTTCACCAACAACCTACACAAAGCTACACTCCATGCCAACCTGGTCCAATATGCTAATAATTCTACTCTAATATGCTCTGCTCCATCACTCCAACAATTGCAACAAATTACTCAAGCATTCTTTTCAGCAATAGAAAATTGTCTTTCTGATTCACAACTATTATTCAACCCTAAAAATAAACAACTAATGTTATTCCATCCCTCTAAAACTACTGACCAATTCCATTACTTAAAATAACATCCTCCAATAATATCCCTGCCACACCCATTGCCCAAACTAAACTACTAGGATTAATCATTGATCACAATATGAAATTCAATAAACATATAGCTCAAACCATCACAAAGGTTCACAAAAAACTAGCTACCCTCTATAGATGCAAACATTACCTAACTTCTGAAAGTAACGTCACTATTGCAAGAACCTACCTACTCTCCACTCTACTGTATGCCTCCCCAGTGCTAATCAAGCTAATCAAAGGCAACCTAAATAAACTATCTGCTATAACAAAATAGCAAAATTCACCACTGACATCCTACAGATCTCACCATTGATAATGCATTAAAAAACTATCCGGGCTAGAATTACCAAACCTACTAACTTTTATCCAACTTACAATAGCCCACCAAGTTCTCTATTGCCCCCTCCCCCCAAAAACAGCCCTACAAGGATGGCTACACCACTACGCTAGCAATCATCCACTAAGAAGTACCAGCAAATCACTGGTTGAAGTTAATAAAAGCAAATATAACTCTGGGGACTTCATCTATGCTGCTGCTGTCGCAAAAACATGGAATACACTTCCTCTAGATATCTGGTCACTAGAAGAATACAGGTGCACCACTTGCTCTGAATTTACTTTCTAAAAATGAACATGTTTAACCTGCTTTTGGGGCTTGAAACTGATATAACCAACAGTATTCCAGGTTTCACAAGGGAGACATACTTCAGAGAAAAAAATATACATGGCTCATTCCAGGAATAACTAGAGGCTTAAGAAAGGCATAAGGAATCAAAATCAGGAATGAGATGATGCACAGATGCACCCCTAACTTCACTCCATACTCAGCATTAAACAAATGTAAACTAAACTAAACTACACTAGTCACTAATGGGACTACATTTTGAAAGGATATAGGGTACTTCTGAAAGCCAGGGTACCACATATCTCAATCTAAAAAAAGAATAGCTAAGGTAAATGATACAGAATACTGTGAATATAAGGATAGCATGATGTGACATGCTAGAAGGAAGAACAGGCTGGAAGGAATGTTTTTTGTTTATGAGAATGGTATGTCATGAGGTAAACAGTTCAACATAATTTATTTATTTATGTATTATTTACATTTGTTTACCGGGAAATTCTGACTGGACACAGGTCCTTTTTCAGCGGATGCCCGGGGAGAAAAGCTCCACATCATGTACATGATAAATAGAGATACAAAGTTGCAGCAATAGTAAACAACATTGCAGGTTGTTGGCTTTAATACAATAACAAGATATTCATTATCAACAGTATACACAGTAAATGTTGCAAGTTAAGATAGTTTCTTGTCATTTATAATATTAGTAACAAAGTTGTCAGACAAGATGTTAAAGTATGTAAAGACAACTAACTATTTCTGACTGTGGTTAGTAGTGGCAGTAGTATAGTTAGGTTAAGAGTCTAGCTGGGGGGAAGGTAAGGGTGGGGGTGTTAGTCTGAATTAGAACAAGGACAAAGCCAGTGCAAATTTAAGTGGAATTTGAGTGCAGTCTTGAAAAGGCTGCTGGAAGGTAGAGTAGTTATAGAGGGTGGAAGATTGTTCCAAAGTTTAGATATGGTACATGAAAATATGGCTTCTCCTGCTGAGTTTTTGGGTTTGATAGTGAGTTGATTTTTGTTGCTTGATCTTAGGGGCCTAGTGGGGTGATAGGGTTGGAGAAGGGTTTGAAGGGAAGAGATGTTAAGGGGGTGGTTAATAAGTTTATGAGTGAGGATGAGTTGATTTAAGTGAAGGAGTTGTGGGAGTTCTAGCCAGTTTAGTGCTTTAAGGGAGATACAATGATGGCTGTGGTAGGAGGTTCCAGTGGCAAATTTAGCAATTTTGTTGTAACAAGCATCCAGCTTGCGTAGGTCTGTCTGTTTAAGGTTGGTAAGTATGGGGGATGCATAGAGTAGGGTAGAGATTAGCTGGGAATTGGCTATGGAGATTCTAGCCGCCTTGGTTAGGAATTGGTGGCTTCGATATAATGCACCAAGTTTCTTGTGAAATCATAATTATTATGAGAGACAGTACAGAACAGCAGCAATGTGACAGTGGAATTTCTTATTCACTACATAAATGGAGCAGGAAAACAGGGATGTGGCTACAGTATTGTGAAAAAACAATGCAGCACAACAGAAACATGGCAGTGCATGGTAATGGGAACATGACAGCATTACCTGGTGGTGTTGTGGGTGTTGTTTCAACATAGAACACAGTTATCTTATGTGATTCTGGTACTATGTGTCTTGAAGGAGCAGAAGAGCTGGGTAGCTGGAATGTGACAGTAGGGCTGTGGAATATGAGAAAAAATGCAGCCCAATAGGAGTGCAACTGTGGCATCATGTGTCATTCTGGGTGACAATACAAGGTAGAAGGATTGTGAAAGCACAGCTGTGTAGTATAACAAGGATGCTGCAACATAATGGAATGTGTTAGGGGTATCACACAAAGTTTTGGGGAGATTGTGCAAGTGTCAAGGAATGAAAAGCATTGCTATGTAATACGGTGGGAAATATAGTGCAGGGTAGCAGGAATGTAACTGTGATACTGTTTAGAGAAGTCTAGAAACACTGCACGGTAGCAGGAATTTTGAAAGAGGAACTTTGTGGTGGTATAGTAAAAATGAGTGATGAAGATCTTTCCAGAGCAGGAGGAATGTTACAGCTATACTATGGGATATGGGGAAGTAGACCATATGTTGTTCACATAGTACAGTACATATGTATATGTCACATTCTGGATATCCTGCATCATTTCTCAAACCATGGCACAAAGTATCACTGATGGTTTGCTGACAATATTTTGTTTTCTGCATCATGTCATACAGTACAACTGAGAAATGTTCATACTATTCATCACAGCTGTGTCAGGACATCTTTAACATCTACCAGAACTACCACAAACACAGGTTTGGACTTGATATAACATTTCTTGTAAAAGCATGGGAAATCAGGACTGTTTAGTATGGTGAGGGAAGCAATTTAAGAATGCAACAAATGTTGTGAGTAGTAAATATGATGCAGAAACAGAGTGGGGTAGCAGGAATGTGATGGTAAGACTTTGATACAGAAACTGTGCATAGTGGCAGCTAAAAGAAATATTACATCATTTTAATATCTCTGAAAAATGTTGATAGTGGACATGTTTGGTACCTGCACACCTACATTATGCAGACAGAATAGGTACCTGCTTGGATTATGTGCCTGTTCCATTAAGGGCCATGTGGTCACACCTATAATGAGCACCTTGTAAAGGCTGCACTGTAGGCAAATACTGAAGTGACTTGTAGATATTCTGCATCTGCCGAGTTATAGCTTTGTAACAAATGAAAACAACTGCAAGGCTGCTTTGGGCATAGAAATTTATCATGGTTTTGAAATTAGAACATTAAGTAAAATAGGTTATTAGTGCCAGTGGTGCAGCAAGGTACATATTTGTCTTTTGCATCAAAAGATAAGAATCCTTTGAGTTCTATTCTCACACTGGAAACTTAGTTTTGTGTTCCATTAGTGGCAATGCTATACTTTAGAGGTGCAGTATTTAATATGATACATAAAAATAAATCCAAAGGTGTCTACAGAGGTCATATTTCAGGGGGATATTAAAAGTTCCATGGCATTCTTTATTTGATGACAATTATGGACATTTCAACAATTTCCTAGCTATATTTGCAAAATTCAATGTAAATTCCCCTTCAGATTGTGAATAAAATGTGACTAGAATGGATGAATACACTTAGATTATCAATAAAATAAAAAGTAAAAAAGCCAATAGTATACAGCACCACTTTTCCTTCTGGACAGTATACGAGTGCAGACAGAGAAAAAGAGAGAGAGACAGAGATGGTTGAAAACATTCACTGTACTTCACACGCAACAGCTTTATTGTGTCAAATGCCTCTATGTACTTGAGAATAGTATTTATTATATTTTAATGCATATAAAATATCTCCTGCATCTTGTAATTTCACAATTAAAACTTGATTTTACTGTTTAGTTAACTATATTACATTAATGCGTTTCATAAAAGTCATTGCAAAGGTGATCAAATATATCTAGACTTTTTTCAGATTTTAATGTCTGGCTCCCAGAAATTACATATGCAGCCAGGTGAAAAAATATGTCAAATGATTTAGCATTTCTCTTTAACTGGATTTCATTAGATATTTGAATAGCCGTGTCTGCATTAAAATGCAAAGCACTCAGGAAGTTAACACATATTTGAGCTTAAATTCATGACACAGAATTTTTATAAGCATGAAATATAAAGAATCAAGTCTCTTTTCAGTTTTATTGGCAGAAAGGTAATTGTTTCTTCTGCAAAACAGACGGTCTTGCACAGAACCAAGGGTTTTATTGGCAGACACCTTAACACTGCTGATTTATTTAATATGCATTTTGGTTTTCATTGGGCTTTTCTAAAGTCATGAAAGAAAGTAAAAATTAAAATTCCAAACATTGTATTTTATATCTTTAAATTACATGCACTCAGTATTGCAATTGGTAACTAAGAAATACAGGAAGTCTGACAGGAATAAATATGAATAACTGCCTAATCAAAGGGATTGCTGTGAAGAATTATTAAATCACAATACACCTTCTGTACAGAAATACTGTCACATTCTGTGATACAGCCATACAAGCTAAGACTGCCACTTTGGAAACTGTTACTAGGTGTTCTACATTTTCATTTCAAGTACCAGTAGATAGAAATAATTCCATTGTTGGAAAGTATTTGCAATAATTCTGGTTCTATGAATTTTTGTTCTTTCATCACTGCATGAATATTTAAAAAATGGATTGGAAGGGTACATAACATTAACTTAATGTGTTATTAAAAATGTGTCAAGTCTTATGGGCCAAATTGTAGATTTTTGGTGATCAGAGGAATTAAAAGTAAGGGATGTGCAATACTGAATGCTAAAAATAAGATTCCATCTTTTTCAAAATATATATTGTAAGTGGAACTTTGTGTGTATGTGTGTGTGTGTGTGTGTGTGTGTGTGTGTGTGTGTGTGTGTGTGTGTGTGTGTGTGTGTAAGAAGGGAATGCAACAAAGCTGTGTTTCATCATAGTAGTGTAATTGCATAACTGTGTGTGCACGTATACATGTTAGTGTGCATGTTAAAGCTTGCTTTATTTGTTTGCTTATTTACATGTCTTAAATGGAGCCAGGGCATATGCCTTTCCTTATAGCCTGGGAAGAAAAGCTTCAAATGATATATTTTAGTACCCAGCGTAATTTTTATCTGCAGAGTATGAACACAAATTAAATATACATTCAGTCATAACAAGCATACCTGTACAGCTGCGCTCATAGTAGTAATGGTAGCAATATTGACAACAATTGTTAACCATTACTTACGTGTTACTTTAATAGTGTTTTGCACTTGGCGATAGGCAAAATAATGAGGATGAATCATGAGATGGCTAGACAAGCCATATTCAGGTAATGCTGTCTATTCAGGGATATGGAATGCACTGGGGTGCACGGTAGTATAGGAATAAGTGCTGATGTTCAAGTCGGCTCTGTGATTTATGGAAAAGTTGTGCAAGGACTGAGCATGTGCAATGTGGATATGTGATTCCTGTGTCTTACAGTATAAAGGCAGAGAGTGTAAACTGTCAAAAGATGATTTTGGAAAGTCTGATTGTCCTGAGATGCTACAGAATTTTAAGATTATGTAATTTTCACCTCAGATATGGGGGACTCAGAATTCCTAGCATTGGGTGGGAGTTGCAATGTGTTCTAATGTTTTCGTTGATACATCCAGTTTTAGGGAAACTTTGCATTAGCAGGCCTATATTACATAAGACAGATTTTTCAGAATAATTATGTTGATTGATTCCTTTGCATTCATTTGAATTACATTCTTTTAATTAACTTAGAACCTGTCAATTACATTCAGTTATGAATATGAATGGTGCTGTGCCAGTTAAGATACTTAGTATTGACATCAGAGCTGGATCCTGCACTAGTTGACCTTGGCAACTGTTTATGGCCCAGTGATGACTGGGACCCCCAGCTGGCCATGCAATATTAATTAAAAAAAAGTTTTATATTTTTTCCTATATTTTACAGGCAAAAAAAAAACTACCTGTGCAATCCAATGTCCAGTCTGATCTTTGTTTTTGCTGTGCTTGCTAGTGCTGCCAGTGTACCACACTCATAGTGAATGGGAAGACTTTCCAGAAATAGCGTGAGATTAAAACTCACAGTGGCATGGTTTTATGTATTTATTTATTTATTTTATTTATTTATTTTTTTTGCACAGGAGATTGCCGAATATAATTTTGCAGTTGAACAGAGCAATTTACTTTGCAACAGAAGCAGAACATTTCTTTTGGACAACAGACTTTGCAGTGTGCATGAGTATCACTTTGCAGCACATTGAAAGCAAGCAAATTTGTGTAGGTGTGGGTATGTGTTAAAGACTGTTTAATTCAGTGATGTGCACAGACTCAAACCCAGTAGTGTGGCTACAGGAGTCGAGAGACTTAATCCTCCACATCAACTGACAGACCTATTTGTCTCTGGTTTTACAGAGCATCTCTGATTTTCCCTCATATTTGTGCCCTTTTCTTGAGCAAGCCACTTAGCCAGACAGTGGTTGGGGCAACTGAAAATTTGGGCTAGACTCTTCAGTGGTATCTAGGAAGGAAATTGGTGTAAATGGGAGAATCATCACAAGTTGACAGTGGGTTTATTATTTAGCTGTGAATAAATGAGATATCATGAAGTCTATGAGTTCAAAATTTTAACTTTGAATACATTTTTAATTTAGCATTTTTGCAGGCTCACGGTTGTGAAATACACTTTTAAATTATGACAGCTTGTCTAAAACTTAGTGCAGATGAGTGAGGCTATGAACTGTTAAGGAGCTGCTTTCTGTCATATTTGGTTTGAATCCTTCAGCCTTCTTTTGTCTTCTGTGTTACTCTGCCAACTTATTTTACCAGACAGGACTCCTGGGTTGCTCCTGAAAAGAGACACTCACATCCTGTAGGCTATCCCAGGTGTTTTACAGTGTTTGAGTGGCTGTGTACTATATTTGTCTTTTGAAGTTCTGCACCTTTTACTATACACATTTTGAGTATGAATTCCAGCACTTCTCTTGTAGTTTAATGGGTTGCCAAATTCATTTTCTTTAAATGTGAGTTTCAAGGGAAAAGAAGTTTACTGTTTCTCATGCCAATTTTGTTTTCAATGTGAGAATGTTTTGTTTAGAAAATGTCAGTCTGTGTTTTTTCTGTAAAATTTGAAATACGTTTTGAATGAAATCCAAATCTCTGTGATAACTGTAAGTGCATGTATACTGACAAATGCTAAGTGAGGAGAGACAGCAAAGTAATGGGATACTAGTAAGGCTGGTGGGGGTTCTGATTCACTATCCTGCATAGGGCCCCGTTTCTCCATGACTGGCTCTGTTGACTCTGGGGGGGGGGTGCTGCAAGAATACAGCATTATTAGCCTTTCAAGTATGTCAGACCTGTACTGAATAATGTTAGAAGAGAAGGTGATTGTTGATGAAGCCCCCCCCCCGCCCCAAAATAAAGTATACTATATGCAGCAATTCTGATTTTTGGATGATTTTTGGGTTGTTCAACAAAAGCTGCTGCAGTCTTTATATTCCTTGTAATTGTTTTGTATTACTGATTGCACTAAAAATGAGCTAATTCATTTACAAGCTTGGATTGTGTAATATAATATAATCATGTTGCATTTTAGTAATATATTTTAGCAGTACCTTCTTTACAGCCCCAGCAAATTCAGAGGTGTTGACTTTTGTCAGGTCATAGTCTGCATTTTTGGGAGTGATGATTAAAACAGTCTAATCTTCAGCACGCATTATGTAGTCATTGTGCATTACTGTGATATAGTCTTCTCTGCAAGATCAGATTGAAAAGGATTTCTTTATTTAGATAAAAATTGTTACTCTGCGTGTTAGTCAAAGGACTACAGCTCCAGCTTGATAATCAGCTGCCACTTGTGGCAAGGGTGCAGGGTTTGAATTTTTACATCTTCATTTACCTATTGAGTCACACTGAGCAGGTCAGTTAGCCAGGCAGTGCTTTGGAGCAATTGGTAATCTGGGCTAGGTCATCTAAGGTATCCTGGACTGTGTGCCTAGTTGTTGTAAACTTGTTGTCACTGTCTGCCAGCCATTCCCTATTTCATAACTTATCTAGTTCAAGAAATGTTAGGGCAATATCACCAGCTCACCAGTTTTTTTTAATGCAACATAGGCAATTTATTCTTCAAGGATAACATGTACTGCATTTGTAGGCGAAGCACTAAAATACAAAGTTGTTTGCCAAAAGCAAACTCTACATTAGTAATAGCCCTGTTTAATGTGGAATTATTCAGATAACTTACTTGTGTAGTGATTATGCAAATTGACTTAGCATATGTTATCAGGTGGTTAATATTACTTATGCCTTCATAAATACTCTTCTATTTAAATTGCACTTCACCTGACTGGATCTTATGGTATGATGCAAGGATCTTTATACAACTTCATGTACTTCATCCAAAGCTACCAGTAATAAAGTATGCATAATTTTCTTCATACGAATAGTGGGTGTACACTGTCAACAAAGTGACTATAA
>NC_056739.1:265639489-265684489 GCF_019279795.1 Protopterus annectens
CATCATACTCACACATCCTGTTACTCACAATGTACCCACTGTTAAACCCACTGTAATACTCCTGCTCTCTGTCACATCACATACTCACAATATACTCGCCTCCATACTACCACACTCTTCTCATTATCCCCTCCATCATGTATTCCTTGTCTCCTCTTTCCTCTGACCAGTTAATTCTTTTGCACTGCTTTATTATGCTCATTTACTATTTTTGTGTATATTGTATAATTTGCATGTTTTTAAATTTGGAGCTTTTCTCCCTGTGCCAATGAAAATAGGCTCTGCCCAGCCAGACTATCGTGGCCAACAAATATAATAAATAAAAACAAGTAAATAGAATTGATTCAAGACAGACTTGTTTCAGCTATGGCTTGGGTCAAAGGGACAGAGTATTATACTGTATAATGAACAGTTATGTGTAAATATAACATGAACAATTGCTTACCCTATGACTTCTTGAGACTAAATTGCTTCAGTGTAAACTGCACATCTGTATTAGTATGAGAACCTGATAATATACAAAATAAGTAAGATATAAACCAGCTAAAAAGTACCAAAGTTGATTTGGCAAGAGGAAGCTCTATTATAGTACCACATATGAACTTCACCCCCACTATTCTGCCTCCATATCTCCTTATTTATATACAAAGATGACACTGATTTGAAGAACAAGCAAAGTGCACTTTAAAGTACATTTATTCTATTTATTCTTTCCCGTGTGTCTTTTGGTTAGTGCAATACAATGTGATAGACTAACACTATAGGCAATCAGACCATATAATACTTGAGCAAAACATATGTGAGTAAATTCAACTGAACAACATATTGTGAGGATTTGTCTTATGAGGACTTAATACAATGTCCAAAGTGGACTAAGGAAAGTTATTAGCAAGTTCAGAAGAGCAAATAAAAGAATTAGGGAATAATAATTAATACAGTCAGCTCTTTATAAGACAGCAGGCTCACAAGAGACAGACACATCAGCAGATTAAATGCAAGGGCAATAATATATATGTTGGATATTAACATCAGAATGGAATATGAATATGCAGCTATTGTGAGGGTAAATGCACATATAGAACTACTCGGCATTTATGGTCCAAAATATGAAGTGCTTATTTACAGAAATGTGTACATAATTAAGACAAACTTATCATAGTTAAACAAAGATTAAATTGGCAGAATAGAAAAACAGGCACTTTCAAATTATAAAGATTAACAGTGACATAGAGCAGTCAAAGTGAAACAGACCGTGAAAGTGAAAACTCAGAAACAGCAATACATGTGTTCATAATACACACTTTGACATGAATAAGAATAAAACAAAAAAATAAGCCCAGATCAGATACATAAAGCTAAAACATGCTGATTTTGGTGCATCAGTTAATACTATGGATTAAAATGCATATACTCAGTTAAATCCAAGGCCTAGATCAGAAAAAAGGTATCTGTTCACAATTTCAATGAAACAATGTTGCTATTCATCACAAGCAGTACTATTAATACAAAGGAAGCGGGGGCAACATTCCACGATGCTCAATATTACATTATTGTTGCAATAGCCTATGCTATTTGCTTTATATCCTGCTAAGGATATGACCAACCAGCCAGCTATTTAAAGCTTAAGGGCACCTTCCATATGCCCTAACTACAAAGAGTTCAAGAGCCTGTATAAATTGCAGATAAATCATAATAAGCTTTAAAGCTTTCTTGCTGCCAAAGTGGACTTCTTCGGTGGGCTTGAAGGAACTGATGGTCAGCTAGCAATTCTTCAAGGTTGGGCAGATAAGTTCTATACTAGGGAATACAAGAAGAATAAGATTGTCAGGGAATTTCAGCTTCTTCTTTGCCTCGGGTACTGATAGGTGACTCTACTGAGGCTTGACTTGGATCCTCATGCTGTCCTTTTTCTCCTTCTCCCCTTGTTGTAACAGTTAACAAACACTAAGAACCAGGGAATAGAGTTGACCTCTGGGGTTGTACACTTACCCTCCCTGGGCAAGGGAGAACAACTCCTCAGTCTCAGGGAAGAAGTAAGTTAAGTATACCACTTAGCAGGGAAATGAACCCTGAGCCCCAGGAGAGTATACCTTGTTATAGGTCAGTCTTTTTACAAGGATTCCCCCAGAAATACAAAACAAAAAGTAAAAAATATGGTCTTTACTGTCTTCATTTCCACAGACAGGGAAGATTTGCTTGGATTTCCCAAGGAACTGATTTCTGTTTTGACAATGATGGTTTTCTCCTCTGATAACAGAAGAAAAAGAGTAACCTCTCTTTCTGACACTGATTTTTAGTCACATGAGTAGGGGTTGGAGGCAGAATGCTGTACTTCAGGGTTCTCTTCAAAAGCTGAAGACTCTGTTTCTGAGGAAAGTGTGGCTTTAGACTTTCTTTCAGAAGATTTTTTTTTATGAAAGCTTATCTAAAATTAAGTTTTTTCAAAGGGAGCAGAATGGTATTCCTTTGTTTTCCAACAAATGTGCTATGATTTGTCAAAACTGGATATTCCTCAACCTGTAGTTGTCCTTCTGCTTTTATCTGCTTTAAAGATTGATTTTCAGACAGTTTGTAATGTAGCATATAGTCAAATTCAAACCACAAGGAAATCACAAATACTTGTTTTCCAAAACCAAATTAGAGCCTGCATTGATTTCTTTGTCCAAAATGGCTTCTGTTAGATAAATGGCCACTGTCAATTCCATTCCCTCTGACAAGGATGGGAAGGAATTTGACTAATTTAGGAAGGTTTATTCTTCAGCCACTACAGTATTTTAAACTGCCAGGCACTCATATTACAGCTTTTATCTTTGTCTTTTGACAGCATGAAAAGTTAACAAGTAAACTTCCATTTTTAGTGGTGAAAACGTCTTTGAATGCCTCTTTTGTTCTGCTTTTCATGTAATTAAACTAGCCTTATAGTGGTCTCATGATGCTTCGTATAGTGTCTCCAGGGTTGCTGCTTCTGAGTCACTCATGAGTAGATATGATTGGTTACTTTCTAAAAATCTTCCTGATGATGCTAAAACTGAAATTTTAAATTCTCTGCTGCACATTGAAGTCATGTTTGTTCCTTTTGCAGCTGAGGTGCTTGCTTGATGAGAGGGAAAGTTGATTTAAGGTGTGACCCAAATCTAACCTATCTTATTTAAGGCAAATAAAAATGTTCCTTCTACCTCATCTCCCCTGTTTTAAAATGCAGTTCAAGCAGTAAAGTTACAACAGAAAGGATTTTAAAAAGCAATGGCAAGGAGGCCCCAAAACAAAAGAGTCACTCAAAATCAAGGATAGTCCAAAAAGCCAACATTTCTGTTTGCCTCTTCAGGCTCCCACTAATGCATCCTGGCAATCTCCCCCTCTCTCTGAGTTGAATCTATACCTTTCTGTGTGGGACCAGAGTGCTTCAGTCAAATGGGTTCTGAAAGTCATTCAGCAGGAGTATACTTCACTTTGGGATTCCATTTCTCCTTTCTAAGGGATTCCATCTTGCCCTGTAAAACAAATATCCCTGGTTCCTCTAGCTGAGGAACAAATGTTAGCTCAAAGAGTCATAGAACCAGTGTCTGCCTCCTAGATAAGAGCAGAATTTTATTTAGGGATTTTTCTGGTGTTAAAGAAAGAGGGGACTTGGACCTCCCCTTTATCAATCTTTTTGTCAAGGTCCCAAAGCTCAAATTTTATACCTTCAAACCCTCTTACATCTTTTCCCTTTACTATTTGTCATGGTATATCTTAACTTAAAAAATGTCTGCCATCACATTCCAATTGGAAAACATTTCAGATGTTTCATTTTTTCCCAACAAACATCTTTATTAAATTATCACATATGACATAGACAATCTTGCAGTCATATAAATGAAAAACAAAGTGACACCATTTTAGTTGCAAACATTATACATCACAACATCATTGAAACAACTGTAGTTGCAAACATTATACATCACTTAAAATCTATCCAGTCATTGTCAGTTAAGCATTTTATGGCTTATTCAAATCCTGCATATTAAATCTCATTCTTTCTCTGCATATATTCTTCCCACAATTCCCATTTTTTCCTATGTAGCTTGCCCCTTCCCTTTTCTAAAGATCCCAATTCCAGTTGATTTATCTCTGTTACTATATTCACTACTGGTAAAGTTAGTGTAGACTTTGATTTCCATTTTCTAGTAATTTCTTTTTTGGCAGCCACCATAATTAGACTTAGCAAGGCTTTACTATGTCTAGGCAATTCTGATTATGTATCATATCTCAAAAAAATCATCTCCACAGTCAATCGAAACCACTCACCCAGCATCTCTGACAGAGCAGTCTGCAGGCAATCCCTAAAGTCTGCCAGCTCATTACACTCTCAAAAAGTATGCAAACTGTTTAGATGTTTCTTAATATTTTCTCTGTCTAGCTTACGCTATCAGTTCTCTGTTTTACCATTCAGAATATCTGCTACTCTAAGGGTATTTAAATAGTTTCTGGCTCTACTAATTGCTTATTGCATACTCTATAGAATTCACATTTTTCCACATTTGGAGGACTGTCATATATGCACACTCTTTTTCCACTTGTCTAGAATCTTTGGCAAGGGTTCAAAATCTCCTTCTCAGTCTGGATTTCCAACTGAATGTCCAAAAATCTTCACTCATCCCTTGTACAGAATACTTTTCCTGGGATGTCTGTTACATTCTGCCCTGGGTAAAGTTTTCCTTACTCCAGATAAAGTAGAAATATACCAAAAGATCTTCCTGAGTTTTCCAATCGAAATCTGGTATCTGCCAAGGAATTTATCAGGATTTTGGAATGCAGTTCATATATTATTCTTATGATTACACTGGGCAAACATCAGATGAGAAAAATGTATTGGTACCTCAAATCAGTCCGGAATCAGCATCTGTACCCTATATATATTTTAGATCTCCATATTGGGATTTGTAAAAAGGGAGGTTCTTTGGTAGATATACCAGTTCTCTCAGAATGCAGGTATCACATTCTCCCTTGTGCCATCTCTCAGAATACAGGCCTCGCACTTTCCCTTGTGCCATCTCTCAGAATGCAGGCCTCACATTCTCCCTTGTAACATCTCTCAGAATGCAAGCCTCGTATTCTCCCTTGTGCCATCTCTCAGAATGAAGCCCTCGCATTCTCCCTTGTGCCATCTCTCAGGCCTCTCATTCTCCTTTGTGACATCTCTCAGAATGCAAGTCTCACATTCTCCCTTGTACCTGCATTGCCATCTCTCAGAATACAGGCCTCACATTCTCCCTTGTGCCATCTCTCAGAATGTAGGCCTCACATTTTCCCTTGTGCTATCTCTCAGAATACAGGCCTCACATTCTCCGTTGTGCCATCTCTCAGAATGCAGGCTTCACATTCTCTCTTGTAAAATCTCTCAGAATGCAGGTCTCATATTCTCCCTTGTGCCATCTTTCCGAATGAAGCCCTCATATTCTCCATTGTGCCATCTCTCAGATCTCTCATTCTCCCTTGTGCCATCTCTCAGAATGCAAGTCTCACATTCTCCCTTGTACCTGCATTACCATCTCTCAGAATGCAGGCCTCACATTCTCCCTTGTGCCATCTCTCAGAATGTAGGCCTCACATTTTCCCTTGTGCCATCTCTCAGCATGCAAGTCTAACATTCTCCCTTTGTGACATCATTCAGAATGCAGGTCTCACATTCTCCCTTGTGCCATCTCTTCATTCTGTTACAACAGATGCTTCAGACGTGGTATGAAGAGTGGTTTCCAAAGGGGTGAAATGGCAAGGTCTGTGAAACAAACATAGACAAAAGCACATAAATGTCAAAAAGGTAGTGGTAGTAACAAATGCATTAACAGCTTTAAATTATCTCTGGTCACCAGTACCAATAGAATTTTTCACAAATAACACCACAGCAATATTTTATGTACATTGGGGGTACCAGAACTTACACCCTTTCATAACTTGCTACGTTAGCCCAGAAATTAGCAATTGGGCTCATTTTTACTCTTCATGCTTCATGCATTCTGTCAGAGCAAAACATTGTAGTGGCCAAGGTAAGCAGTACTAGGCAGACCTACACTAATGGAAACTTTGCCATGTGGTCTTGCATGAATTGTTCTAACTGTGGGGAACACCTTAAGTAGACCCTTTGCTTACTTACAGAACAGATAACTAAATAACTTCTGCTCCAGAATTCCTTGAAATCAGGCTTGGAAGACAGATGCCTTCTTACCCCCCTTGAGTGAAATGTTTCTCTCTGCTTTTCTGTCCTTCCTAATGATATCCAGATTTCTTGTAAAGATACTGAAGGACTCCTCAAAGATCATGGTGGTGACTTTGAGGCAGTCTATTAACCTCCCTATGTCTTTTCCTCTGCACAAAAACAAGGGAGAAAAAATTCTTCATACTCTGGATCTTTCCCAGCAGTTCAGATACTACCTACATAAAGCCCAGTCCTTCAGGAAAGCTGATCAGCTGTTTGTCTCATATGAAGGTAAGACAAAAGGACAAATGGAGTCAAGTCAGACAGTTTTTAGATGGCTGGCTCATGCTGTTTATATTTGCTATTAATAGCATAACAAGCTACTTCCAGGAAAGGTTATGGTCCATTCTACTAAAGTTTTGATAGCTTTCTGGAAGGGGATGGAATCTAGATGTATTCTAGAGGTAGCAATGTGGTCCGCTGTATATACTTTCACAAATCACTACAAACTGGATTATTTTTCATGGTCCAGAACAGGCTCTGTTAGAACAATTCTCCATGGCCTTCTGAATGCACAATTTTATCTGCTCCCTCCTCCTTTTGTTCCTAAGCTATGGTATTCTACCCAAATAGCTTATGCTACTGCAACAGTGATGTAACGTTGAACATGGTATAGTTAAGTAAATGACCTTACCATAATAGTAGATGCTACAGTAGCCATCCCCTCTCTCCAGCCGCCTTTTTGTAATTGTTGTTTTGTATTGCCACAATGCAGTTATATATACCTTTGTGTAGTGTATATGGTTACCCATTTGTTTTTTTTTTTTTGTTTCCTGGCTGTTTTTTTTTCTTTCAGTGCTATTATTTTCTGTCTTGGGGAAATAAAGTTCCGAAGATTTTGGCACTTTAACTGCTCCTTATATGGGTTACTGCTCAAGCTCCTGGCAGTTTGAGTATGCCCTTTAGCTTTGAAAAGCTGGCCATATGGTCATATCTTTGGCAGATTATAACATCTGTAGCTTACGTTACTGCAACAGTGATCTTATTTAGAATATCTACTCTTATTATAAGTTTACTTATGCAGCTGTACTCTCTGCAAGACCACTGCTATTGTGTACTAGGCTTTAATGAGATCTTAAGTATGATACAGGAGACACATCTATAAAGCAACAAACTAGACAGTTTACTTGCAGAATATAGTAATTTATTTAAAAGAGTAGGCAAATAAAGTTCTGCCAGTTAGAGATCCATCCTGATGGCTCAGTCCTTCCAGTAGCGCTGCCTGTTGGGAGAATAACTTTCACTTTGAGGATAAAAGGCTGAGAATAAACTAAAACTAGAAAAATAGATATATAAAAAGGTAATTCCATTGGTTCACTAGAAGTGACTACTTATTTGATCCCTCTAACACTAAGGAAGTAAAGTTTTTCTGGATTTTTTCTCACTTTTTAAACTAATATTTAGAATGCGTTTGCTTGATTGAGGCAATTTTTCATTTGAGGCTATTTTCCAGTTTGCTGTTATGAGAAAAGGGGTACTTGCAGTGTTCAGATTGTTTATTTGCTGTTAGCTTGTTAGCACCATTGTTTTTTTTATTGGCTGTTTGCTTGTTTTTACCTGTTTTAATTGCTGATGCATTGTTATATTTTGCACTTGTTTGTGCTGTACTGCAACATGCTACACACCATGTATGATCACTAAAACCCACTCTGTATAACAGCAAGTGGGCACCCAATGTCTACATCCTATTCCAGGAGACCTACAATCTAGCCTCTTAAATAACTGCACAACACAAGGCACCTTCCAAGTCAATGCAATTAACTGCAGCATCTGTGTTTTTGCAGGTAATTATTATACTGCATCTCTCTAATTTACTGTAGAGGCTGCTTACTTTGGCACCAACAGAGAAGCTTGCATCAATTGAAGATGCAAAGTTTTGTAACATCTGTGTATCCTTCTTTAAATTATTGAACTGTGAGTGCAATATTTTGTGACAATTGTGCCCATGATGGTCCTTTGCATCACTTTGGCTTTGCTGTACTGTGCTCACTAATCTCATGGCACCTGTGCCAGCATCTTGTGTCATTCTGCCTCTCCTTGTACTATTCCACTGAACTGTACATGCTAATCCCTTGGAATCATACCTGTATCCTGCATCTTATCTGCGTTGTTCTATCACTTCTAAATTGTAATGTTGCACTCGCTGTTCTCATGGCATCAGTGGCCGTGCATCATCTTTGCCTGTGCTGGTACCTTTCATCAGTTTTCAATTATTGTAATGCACTTGTTAGTTTTATTGTATCCATGCCTATAGCCTTCATCTTACTGCCTTATGTACTGTATAAATGGAATGTTGTTCTGTCTTACCATACTTTGTGTAACATATCTGGTTTCCCAAGTTAGTAATTGGACGTATACATGCACTCATTTACAGTATCAGTATATACTGTATTAGACAATATAACTAATTTCACATTGTTTCTACCAATATATACCATCCAGGGTTGGTCTGACATAATGGGTAAAGTTTTTACCTCACAGATACAAGGTACAGGGTTTTATTCTGACATCTGGTTATTGGTTAGGCTTGCTATAGTCTGAAGACTGACAACTTAGTATTTACCCCAAGAAACACCATCAAATAAAAAATCCCCCAACTATCAGTAGGGTGCAGGTCCTAGATGTGCTCTCTAAGGCCAAAAAACAGTGCATCACTGAGGCCCAAAAATATCCCAGGATGCCTCTTAAACAGCCTAAAACATGATTTATTGGGACCACAGGAGTTGCTATTTAACTATGGCCTCCACAAAGGCTTTGTGCCATGTGAATGGAGAACTCAACAGCCATACATTCACAAAGGTGGTCCACCAATGGACTGCAGGAACAACAGACTCAAATGTCTGATTAGTCTTATATGCAAAACCATGGAAGTGATTTATAAGGACATAGAAAATATTTAAACATTGGATCCAACCCAGTTTGGTTTCATCAAGGGCAGATCAAGTCTACTCAGCCTGCTGGACCTCTTTGAGAAGGTCACTAAGGCAATCGATGAGAGTGGTACAAGGTAGGCGTACTGCCTTCTATGACCATGCTAAGACATTTGATATCATATCCCACTCAGGCATTGTAAACAGCCTCCTGATATAGGCATAAACCCCTATATTAGGTGCTGGATAGACAGCTGGTTCTTAAATAGGACTCAAAAAGCTAGGACAGAGGAGACCACCTCCACAAAGAGGCCAATCACTAGTGGAGTTCCTCAAGGCTCTGGCTAGGTTAGCTCCTTTTTGGCATCTACTTATTGGGAGTCAAGGCCAAAGTCAAGGGCCTCTGACTGACCAGGCCTGTAAATGTTTGCAAACTAGGTCCAGCCACTGAATCCCCCCAATACACTAAAAACATACAGACAGGACGAACAAAGACAAATGACCAGTGCCAAAGACACAGCCTAAAAATGCCAAGAAGTGCATAACAGTTTCCTTTGGGAAGTCTGACACCATAGGAAATTCTCACTGATAATTCACCCATAAGAGAAGAGCCAGTAGTCAGAGATCTGGATATGTATGTAGATAGTAATGTGGCTTTTGACTAACATGAGTTTAAGGTAGTAAGGAAATCATTCAGTGTTGCTCAGCTTATAAGGAGGGTCACATCTTCTAGGTCCAAGGAATTCATTATTCCACTGTATTTGGTCCACTTCTGGTCCATCATTGAGTACAACATCCCCTTCAGTATGTACCTGACAGGCACATGCAAAAACTGGAACATCCACAGAGGTTTCTCACAAAAAGAATACATGGCATAAACAGTATGACTACTGCAGATCACCTCAAAACCCAAAATCGGTGCTCTGATTACTAAAGACTTTATAAGAGAAGGTTTATGCTTGGCATACAAGACATTCGTACATAGGTTCATAGGTTCATACTAGGCTATCTGCCCTAGGGCATTTATAAGCCTAGCCAGAATGTGTTTGGCTTTTGCCACCCATTTTAAATTAATTTTGCTATGCCCTTTTTCAAGGTTAGTATACTGTGCCTCTGTCTAACAGTGACACAGAAGTGATACCTGGGTTAAACCTACGATCTCCCATCCACTCATCAAGATTCCTCTTGAAGAGAGTCAATGAGGGACTCTGCCTAACCTGGACTGGGATTTTATTCCAGAGTGAAGGGAGCCTCTAGGTTATGAATCTGTCCCTCCAGCATGCCCTATTTATTTCAGTGCTGAGGTTCAAGTCTCTCGTGCGCGTAGCTCAATGGGATTTGGATTTTCTGAGGTACAGCATGTCCATTAATTCCAGGTTGGACATGGCTTTATACGTCAGGCACAGATCGCCCCTGAACAGGCGGTATGCCACTGAGTAGAGCTGGAGTTTCTTTAACCGGGCAGCATATGGCATCTGTTTGAGCCCTTTGATCCTCTTGGTGAGGTACTTTTGGGGTCTTTCCAGTTGCTGCAGGTGTCTGGTAAGGTACATCCCAAAAGGGGCATTGTACTCAATTATGGGCCTGATGAGGGATGAGTAAAGAGGCACGATGACCTCCCTGATCTAGATGTGAATCCCTTCATGATTAGGTGGGCTATATAAAATGTTTTTCTAACCACTTTGGCCACGTGGTTGTCAAATGAGAGATTGCTATCAACTTGGGTCCCCAGGTCCCTAATTACTTCTTCTGTACTTAATGGATTACCACCTATGTGGTAATTTGTGGGCACTTTGTTTTTGCCAAAGGGGATGACCATACACTTTTTGGCGTTTAGCTTGAGGCCATGGCTCTGGCACCAGTTGTCTGTTTCTATGAGGCCCTTTTGGAGGATGCTTGTGTCGGCTGGAGAGTCTATTATGGTGCCCAGTTTGCAGTCATCTGTGAACTTGGTCAGCCACAGTCCTTCTGTGTTGGCCTGTACCTCCGAGAAATATATACCGAATAAGAGAGGTCTCAGGACTGAGCCTTGTGGGATGCCACTTGTAACTGGTTTGGAGTCTGACATTGCTCCAGCAATTCTAACCATGTGGGTTCTGAACTTGAGCCAGTTTGCAACCCATCTAGTGACATAGAGGTTTATATTTAAGCTGGTGAGCTTATCTATAATGCCCGAGTGGGGTACTGTATCGAAGGCTTTTGCAAGGTCCAGGTTGGCTGTGTGGACCACCTTCCCCTCATCAATGGCCTTGGTGACTGTTTCAAAGAAATCAACCAGGTTTAAGAGGCAGGATCTGCCCTTAACAAAGCCGAACCTGGTAGGATCCAGTGTCTGTAGGTCCCCAATATCTTTATTTATGAGGACCATGATGATCCTTTCCATAGCTTTGCAGACCAAGCTAGTCAGGCTTATGGGGCGATAGTTTCCAGGATCCGTTGAGGCACCACCTTTGTGGAGAGGGACCACTGTTGCTGTATGCCACTCTTTGGGTACATATCCTGTAGTAAGGCTGAGATTGAACAGTAGTTTTATGTTTGGGTTTAGCTCTTCTTGGAGTTCATGTAGGACGCATCCTGGGACACCGTCTGGTCCCATTGATGCTGTGTTTTTTACTTTGGAGAGGGCGGCTCTTACCTGAACATCTTAGATGTCAGGAAGGCAGCACTTTGCTGGGATAGATATTTGCCCTTTTGGTGGGGGGGGGGAGTTTGCGCTGAACCTGTCAGCTAGGATGTTGGCAATGTCTGTGGGTTTGGTGTATTTTTTGCCATTTTGGACTAATTCTGAGCATATCTGGGAATTCCCACCCAGGTTCCTAACATAACTAAAGAAAGCCTTGTGGTTATCCTTAGTGGCCTGTGCAATTTTTCTCTCGAAGCTGGCCTTAGACGATTTTATGAGTGCCCGTAGTTTTTTGCTAATACTGATCAGAGATGCCTTCCCTTTTTGGGATTTCGCTCTATCATTTAGTAGCTTCCTCCTTCTATTGTATAGTTTGTTTATGGCTGGGGTCCACCAGACAGGACGTCTGCCTTTGGAGGATTGGGACTTGGTTTTATTTGGGATTGCATGATCCGTGCATTCCTGAAGGTGTTCATAGAATGCATTTATAAAGGATTCTGTGGTCTGGGCCGTATTTTCCACAGGCCCGGGGGCTTTAAAGGATTCCACCTCGGTTTTGAGGAGTGTGAAATTTGCTTTAGAGAAGTTTTTCACTGTGGTTTTCTGGGCAGGAGGTGGGGTCAGGATGTGAATATCCAGTGAGATTAGTTTATGGTCTGATCTTACCAGTGAGGGATACACTTCTGGTCTGGAGCATAGAGTCCCCATGTCAGTGATGATCAGGTCCAGTATGTTTTCCCCTCTTGTGGGAGTGGGAACAAGTTGTTCCACAGCATTTGAGTTTATAAATTCTAGGAACCTTTGGGCTAGGGTGTTGGAGCTAGAGTAATGCTCCCAGTCTATGTTTGGGTAGTTGAAGTCGCCCAATATAATGGTGTTTGGAGAGACCTTCATATTTTCCAGTGTTCTCAGGAAGGCCGAGTGGGGTTCCTGGGTTTGGGAGGGTGGTCTGTAGCAGGCTATAAACTGGAAGGCAGTTTTACCCACTGTTAGTTGCACATGGATAGTCTCTGATGCTTCGTGCTGTGCCACCAACCTGGAGGTGTGGGTATCTTTGACGAATATTGATACTCCCCCTCCTTTTGTGGTTTGGTCCAAGTTTTGGGGCCGAAAAGCATGGTATGAGGTATAAACTGGTAGTGCTGGGGTGCTCTCAGGAGCCTTGAACCAGGTTTCTGTTACTGCACAGATATCGATGTTCTCCATGCTATGGAGAGTTTTGAGTGCATGCATCTTGAAGTTTAGACTTCTGGAGTTGAGTAGCATTACTCTTAGTTTCTTATCCCTTGTGATACCTATGGAGGTGGGCTTGTCTTTTGAGCCTTGTCTAAAAAAGGCACTATAGGGGTAGCAAGAGCCTTTGCCAATATCCAAAAGCCCGGGGGTGACAGGTGCAAGCCGTCCCTAGCGAAGCATTGTGGCTTGTTGAGCATGTCATCCCAGGCTGACAGGCATTGGATCCCCTTTGAATGACACCAATACTTAAGCCAATTGTTGAAATTGATCATCTTGTCTTCATATTGTGGCATCATTCTTGGTGAGGGTAAGATGCTACTCAAGGTCAGGGTCATACCGGCCTGGGCCACATGCTCGGAGAGCTCCTCTATGTCTCTTTTCATGTAGTCCAGGGAGATACATCTCAGGTCATTCACACCAGCATGGACAATGACTGAGTCATATTTTTACTTGCCTTGGAGTGACCTGAGTGCTTGTGTTATGTGGCGGATCCTAGCGGCATCCCACTCTGATTGATCTTTTACATATTCACAAAATGAATAGCATCAGAATGACTAAATCTAGGGATTTAAACTTTGCTTGCAACAAACATAAGACACATTGGGGGAACAAGTATGTGTCTCAGAGAATTCTCCTCTGGAACAGGCTTCCCATTCATGGAATTAGAGCTCTTTTGTAATCATATTTAGGAGAAACCTGGACCAGTGTATGTGAAATTGGAAATATACCCTGGTCTAACACCTATGTCTGTAATGGACAGAGGCAGGCTGTAAATCTTGCCCTAGCTTACACCTATCCCATAAAATAACCTCTGAGGTACATAGATTTGCAGGATGCAGCTGGGATGCCTGGCTAGCCTAATAAATGTCCCAGTGGTCATTAGCCTAATATACACCCATGAACTACTATTTAGTTTATTTTATTTGTTGACTTGGAAAGTCCAACAGGGCAGTTCCTGTGTTTTGCACTGACCCAGGGAGAAAAGCTCCATAAAAATAACATGAATACATAATTAGTAAAATTGTTACTATAAAGATTAAAAAGTTATACCTATTAGTCCTCAACGACTGCATCTTCAGTGCGAGAATGTTTTGCTGCAGTGAGTTTCAACACCGTATATTGTATTGTGCTAGCCGGTGGTATGCTTTTTGTGTTTTTTTCCCATTTTCTCCCCTGAGTTGCAACCATGGAGTTGGTATATATAATTTCAAGGAGTGTGGGGTTGCAGGGGGGAGGGGGGGTTGTCACCTGCAAAAAAGATTTTTTTTTTCATTTTTTATAGGCTTTTACTTCACCATTTTCAAAATTATACTTTCAGTAAATGGTGAACTGAAAAAGGTATTGTCAAACTTAAGTAGGAAAAGCTTTCAAAAATAGATACAGTTATAACATTTTATATAACTTTTATTCAATAACAACAATTATATATTTCTATAACATTGTAACAGTTTACAAATTATAGAAGGTATAGTTAATATTAAGGATGCCAGGTAGAGAAGTTAGTGGGAGAGAGAGAGAGACAGAAGATGAAAAGGTAGATGAGTGGAAAGAAAGTGGGTGTTTTTTAGTAGTGGGCAGAAAAAGGTATAGCAAGGAGATGGGTGTTAGAAAGTATAGGGATGCAAGTAGTGGTTACAAAGGTAGATGTAGAAAAAGTACAAAATGCAGAAGAGGTTTGAGTTCATGCAGTGGGAAAAATTGGGGGCAGAGTAACCCAGTGAGCAGGATGAGCAAAGCCAGAAGTATTTATTTATTTATTTTACATTTGTTGACTGGGATAGTCCGACTGGATTCATGTCCTTTTTCAGTGGAGGCCCGAGGAAAAAAGCTCCATATATACATACATACATACATACATACATACAAAAACTATTTATATATACATGTATATCATGTTATACAGTTTCCAGTGCAGTTTTACATACATTAAAAGGTTAAAAACATTGTTCAGTCACATAAAGTTAATGCAGAGCTGTTAAAAATCATAACTTATAATTAAGAAACAGTCTCATTGTGGCAAGAAGTCCTCGTTAGGCACTCAGTTGAGGGGGAAGAAGTTAGTTGGGTGTAGAGCAAGGACATAGCCATCTTGTTCTAAGGTATTGTATAAGACTTTTCTTGACTTGAGACAGCAAGAGTTCTGAAGTTAGGTCAACAGGAAGTGAATTTCATGATTTGCTAACAGAGTTGGCAAACAGGGATTCCCCAGCTGAGTAATAGTTTTGAAAGTATGAACTAAGGTTTTGTTGGCTGATCTAAGTGTCTTGAGTTTATGGTAGGGGATGATGAGGTTATTAAGTTCAGGTTTTTTTTCAGATTGATAGACAATCTTATGGGCAACTACTAGTTGGTTAACCTGAAGTAATTAGGTAACTCAAGCCACCCTAGAAGATTAAGGTTAAGGCAGTGATGTGTTCTGTAGGATTTATCAGTGGCAAATCTAACAATGTGATTAATGTGATTATAGCAGCTTGAGAGTTTGTTCAGGTCAGTTTTGCTCTAGTGTGTGAATAAGGTGGAGGCATAGAGGAGGGTGGAGAGTAGGTGTGTACAGGCAATAACAGTCCTAGCTAGGGGGGTTAGGAAGGGTTTGATCTTGTATACAGAGTCAAGTTTTTTATTGACTGCTTTAATTGTATGGTTAATATGCAAATCAAACTGAATGTTATTATCAACTATTACAGCTAATAGCTTGGTAGAGGGAGCTGGAGAAATATTGGTACCATTGTTAGATTTTATGATAAAGGTTGATATGGGGGACTTACGAGCTGGAGAGAACAGCAGTAGTTTGGTTTTGTTTGGATTTAATAAGAGACGTTGATTAAGGAGCCAATTTTCAACTGTATTAAAAGCATTTGGGGATAAAGTTTGCAGCTCTGTTGGGGAGGTGGCCGAGCATATAAGATTCGAGTCATCTGCATATTGAATACAGGTTGCATTAGGGATGATCTTGTGCAGGTCATTAATAAATATAGAAAATAGGAGGGGTCCTAAAAATGGAGATTTGGGTGGCTCTGAGGATTATAGGAAAGCTAGTTGTGATACCTTACATGTTGTTTATCTTGACACATGCACGTCATGCCCAGCTTTTTATGTAAGCAAGACTGATAGGTGACTTAGAGATAGAATAAGAGAACATTTATATAATATTCAGATCAAATCAGATAAAAATGCATTATCTAAACATCTATAGAACATACGTTCAAGTTTATGGTGGTTTGTTTAACCAGCCAACCATAAGGAGGGGTGATGTCCAAAATCGGACTTAACAGAATGAAACAAAATGGATTATTATATTAAGAGCTGATCGGGAGCCTGGGTTGAATGACAGGGTACCCCTCCGACCCATGCTGAAGGCAAGGAAGTACAGAACCTAAAATGTTATTATATTGTTTTATATGATGTTTTATGATATTCACTAATTAAAAATGTATTTTAAATGTACTTAAATTGATTGCTTATATCAAGCTTGCATTCTATAGTGCATATATATATATATATATATATATATATATATATATATATATATATATATATATATCGGAATATGAAATAAGGAAGGTATCCGATATATAGTAGCTTAATTAGTGTTTTTATTCTGTGAATATTAGATGTATGAGTTGAAGTGATTTTAGTATTATTGTACAGGTTAGTTATTTTATAGGTTGTTATGTTATTTTAAAATGTTGCCCGTTAAATGATCAGGAGAAAGTGATGTCATTACCTATTTGTGTATATATACTGGTTTTTAAATGATTGCTTTTTGGCCTGAAGAAGCCCTTTGGGTGAAAGCGCTTGCCATGTTCCTGCATCATTAAAAGGATTTGGTTTTTACATCGTCTTTGGATCAAATTTTTGGTGAAGTGAAAACTGTCTGCTTATACAAACTGCCTTTTTGCATCATATTGCATATTTGCATGGTGTACTCGTGTATTTAGTACAGCTGATAGCGAACGCTACCATAGACTGCTTAAATATCCTGTTTATGAGGAGCATATTGCTCTGCCACCATTCTCTCCTGTGCATTACTTCTATTTAAAATTTTTATTGTTTTACAAGTGGGGTGTCTGGGGATATCAGCCTTTTGCCTGATTATATAGGTTAAAAAGTGATCACTTATATCATCAGGCTGTGTCCCAGGTTTGTACATGTGGGGATGACTGTTTTTAGTACTTAATAAATAAGCACCTATCCAGGCATGTCTAAGGGTCAGCTCCTGGTGTTTTCTCCTGTCTACCTGATGAATCTAGGCATCTTTGGGCAATGCAGCAATTGCCTCATGTACACAGACAACCCTCTCCTCCTACCGCCCAACACTACAACCTGTGAGAGATGCACTTATATAACCAAACTAGAAGCAAAGCTCTCTTCACCCAAGACTGGACTATACAGTCAAGAGGAGAAGGTAAACACTTGCACCACACCACACTCATCACATAGTCCCTCAAAACCTACACCACTAAAACACACACACACACATAGAAACACAAAACACACACCTACATTCGTGGAGGCTCTCAAAAAAAATCTAGCCAAGCAACCTCCAAAGCAGAAACGCAAGCAACCTCCACCCCCCAACACAACCCAAATGACACATAGCCCACAAACTCAGTGTGCCACTCAACCACAGCCCATAAGGCATAACAACGTACCTAACTATCTAGTCATAGGTGACACTATAGTCAGGCACACTGATGCTCCACTCACCAGCCTAAACAAGGAGAAAGTCACTGTCAGCTGCCTGTCAGGTGCCAGGATCCACCACATAATGCATGCACTCAGGTAACTCCACAGCAAGTATAAATATGACTCTGTCATTGTCCATGTTGGTGTGAATGACCTGAGACGTACCTCCCTGGACTACATGAAAAGAGACATGGAGGAGCTTTCTGATCTTGTAGCCCGGGCAGGTATGACACTAGTCCTGAGTAGCATCCTGCCATCACCCAGAATGATACCACAGTACAAGAACAAAATGATTGACTTCAACAATTGGCTAAGCTTCTGGTGTCATTCTAAGGGGATCCAGTATCTGTCTGCCTCAGATGACATGATCGACAAACCACAATGCTTTACCAGAGATGGCCTGCACCTGTTGCCCTTGGGATTTCGGATACTGGCTAAGGCTCTTGATACCCCTATAGTGCCTTTTTTAGACAAGATTCAAATGACAAATTCACCACCATAACAGGTACAAGCAAGCAAAATCTGAGGGTAATGCTACTCAATGCTAGAAGTCTAAATCTCAAAATGCACTCACTCGAGGCACTCCTTAAAATGGAGAACATCGACATCTGTGCAGTGACAGAGACCTGCTTCAAGGCTCCAGAGAGCACCCCTGCATTACCAGGCTATAATTCATACCACACCTTTCGGCCACCTAACTTGGACCGAAGCACTAAAGGCAGAGGTGTGTCCATATTCATTAAGGATATCCACACCTCCAGGCTAGTTGCTCAGCATAATGCATCTGAGATTATCCAAGTGCAACTAACTCTGGGCAAGACCACAATGCAAATTGTAGCTTGCTACAGATCCCCCACCATGCCCCAGGATTCCCACTCCTCATTTCTTGATACACTGGATAATATTAGGGTACAACCTAACACCCTAATAATGGGTGATTTCAACTACCCCACCATTAACTGGGAAAACTTCTCATGTACCAACTCTTGTGCTCAACGTTTTCTGGATTTCATAAATTCCAGTCCCTTGGATCAACTTATCCGCACCCCCACTAGGGGCAGCAATATCCTAGACCTGGTCATTACCAACATGGGCAACCGGTGTTCCACACCAGAGGTCAATTCCTCGTTGGTCAGATCTGACCACAAGCAAATTACCCTAGACATCCACATCCCAGCCCCACCCCCCATTAGGGAAACCACTGTAAAAAATTTCTCCAAAGCCAACTTCACGCTTCTTAAGACAGAAGTGGCAAACTTCACAACACCCATGCTGATGGACAATAGAGATACGACTGCTGAATCCTATACAATTGCACTTTATAAGCACTTGCACGAGTGCATGGATTGTGCAATCCCTAACAGAACCAAGATGCTATCCTCCAAAAAAAGGAAGCCAATCTGGTGGTCCCCTGCTATAAACAAACTCTACAACAGAAGAAAGAAACTGTTGCAAAAAAGAGTAAAATCCCATGATTGGAGGAACTCCGTGGTCAGCCTCAGTAAGAAGCTGAGATCCCTCATAAAATCCTCCAAAGCTAGTTACGAAAACAAAATCACCACTGATTCTAAAGACAACCACAAAGCATTCCATAGCTATGTCAAGAATCTCAATGGCAACACTCAAATCTGCTCTGACGTACAGCACAATGGCACTAAATATACAGAACCAACTGATATTGCCAGCATCCTGGCAGATAGGTTCAGTGCTAACTTTACCCCTCTCTCATCCCCTAAAGGGCCCATCTCTATACCGGAAGAATGCAAAGTACCTGTAATCACGGCTGCACAGGTAAAAATCACACTCTTCAAAGCCAAGAGCACAGCATCCATGGGACCTGACAAAATCCCAGGCTGCATTCTATATGAACTACAGAACAAACTGGCACCCCACCTAAGTACCATGTTCAATCATAGCCTAACCTCAGGCTTTGTGCCCACTGAATGGCACACAGCAACAGTTATCCCACTCCACAAAGGGGGACCCACCATCGACCCTGGGAACTACCACCCCATTAGCCTGACGAGCCTGGTCTGCAAGGCTATGGAGCGTATCATCGTGGAACTTATAAACAATGACATTGATAATCTCCAAACTCTGGACCCTACCCAGTTTGGGTTTGTAAAAGGCAGATCATGTCTCCTAAACCTGATAGACTTCTTTGAAGTGGTCACCAAAGCTGTAGATGAGGGTAATGTGGTACACACACCCTATCTAGATCTTGCCAAGGCTTTTAACACCATCCCCCACTCTGGAATTATAGACAAACTCACTAAACTAGTTATAAATCCCTATGTCACAAGATGAGTTGCCAACTGGCTCACTGACCAAACCCACACTGTGAAAGTAGCAGACTCTAAATCCAACTTCAGACCAGTGACAAGTGGAGTACCACAGGGTTCTGTCCTAGGTCCTCTCCTGTTTGGTATCTACTTCTCTTATGTACAGGCTAACACAGATGGTCTTTGGTTAACAAAGTTCACAGATGACTGCAAACTAGGAGCCATAATCAAATCTCCTAATGATGTGGACATCCTACAAAAGGGCCTCATGAGACAGATGCCTGATGTCAAAGCCATGGCCTCAAGCTCAATGCCAAAAAGTGCATTGTCATCCCTTTTGGTAAAAACTCTGTACCCATGAACTACCACATAGGCGGTAGTCTACTTAACACTGAAAGTGTGATAAGAGACCTTGGGACACAGGTGGACGGTAGTCTCTCCTTTGATAATCACATTGCCACAGTAGTCAGTAAATCCTTCTACGTGGCACACCTCATCACAAAAGGTTTCTCATCCAGGAAAAAAGAGGTCATTGTTCCCCTCTACTCATCACTCATTAGATCCATTATAGAGTACAATGCCCCTTTTGGTATATACCTCACAAGACATCTACAACAACTGGAAAGGCCACAGAAATACCTCACAAAGAGGATTACCGACCTCAAACAGATGCCCTACGCAGACTGTCTCAAAAAACTCCAGCTTTACTCTGTCGCATATCGCCTACTCAGTGGCAGTCTCTGCCTAACATACAAAGCTATGTCAAACCCAGAGCTGTTGGACATGCTCCATGTAAAGAAATCCCAATCCCTCCAAGCTACACACTCTAGGGACCTAAACCTTGTCACCACAATAAACAGAACATGCTGGAGGGATAGATTCCTATCTCAGAGACTTCCCATACTCTGGAAAAACTACCTATCTATATCAAGTAAAGCTCCTCATTAGCGCTCTTCAAGAAAAATCTTGATGATTGGATGGGAGATAGGAAATTCACCCTGGGGATCACTTCTGTGGCTCTGCTTGACAGGGGCACAGGAAAATAATTTTCTTGGGTGGCAAAAGCCAGGGTACCGTTTGGCTAGGCTTATATAGGCCCTAGGACCAATAGCCTAGTACCTACCTATGAACCTATTAATATCCAATCTAGGGTACTTTCTTTATTGTTGGGTTTACTTATCCTAGTGGGAGGGGTTATAACCTCAGTAAATCCATTTAGGTTTACATGATGTATAGGGGGTTCTGAGGAACAAGTGTTCCAGTCTATGTTCAAGTCACCAAGAACAATGGTTTCTTGGGGGTAGTTACTTGACAGCCAGCATAGTAAATCTTCTAGAATTTATATGTTATTACCTGGGGGAATGTAGATGCACACGATATTTATACATTTCTTTTTATTAATATGCATCATAGTGATAATTATTTCAGCCTTTTCAACTTAATTGGTTTAGATGCAGTTTGACAAAGGTTTTGAAGCTCCCAAAATAAACAGCAAGGTCACCAAATAAAGCCTAGTAAAAATGAAAACCAGTGACCTGAGGCAGTATGCAAACATGGAGAGAGCCAGCAGAGATAAACTGCAAAAAAGTTTAATTATTGAGTGCTTTCTTCCTGCTATTGTCAGGACTTCATCAGAATAAAAAACATTATGAATGATGTTTGAATTATAGCTTAAAATATTCCAGTTTTTGGAAACTATTTATTTGATTTTGGGAGAAACGTATTTAAATTCAACCACCATGGACCTCTCAAAGTTTTTATTTTCATTTCTTAAGGTTTTGAATTTAATACAGGGACCACAAACTGAGACCCAAGGAGTGGTTTGTATTTTGTACCCCATCAACTGAGAACCTCCTGGTGATTTTGGTTACTAGGTCCCTAGGGACCCTCTGTCCGTAAATAAATTGGAAATGAAAGAAAACTCCTGTTGTAAATCCTCATATGTGGAAGTCATCCTTGCAGCTAGAATAAACTGTCCTTTCACAAGACTTTTTCTGACTAAATGGGTAAGCACTTGTGAAGGGTACATATGTGTTGCTAAATGTTGATTTTTGGTGTATTTTTGACTTAAAAGTACTTTCACAAATTTTGATATGTGTCACAACAAATATATATATCCAGGAATGAGTTCTCTGCACTACACGAATTTCCAAAATATCTGAAATCCCTATCAGTCTACTTCATCACATTTGCCAGTTCTGGTAACCTTAATCTGTATCATAATTTTAACAGAGCCTGTTCCGGGATAAATACCTGTCACAAAGAATATCAGTCTTGTGGAACAAGCTCCCCCTCCATATCATAATTCTCTAACTCTGACCTAGGTGAATGGATACCATAAATTCACTCCTGGTCTCAGTCATCAGACCATTATGAATAGAAGAAGCAAGTAATGGCAATGCTCAGAATATTCTATTGAACTCATAACTTATTGCATATCTATATACTCATTAGTATGCTCAAATATGACACCACCCCAACCAAAACAGCCTCATCAGGTCTGAATATATACAGAGTAGGCACAGTCTAAAAAACAATCTAAAGGAGAGACATATGACATCAACAAATGATGACTTCACAGCAGAACTGAGCAAAAAAGTAAAAGTATTTACAAAGTTAGGCTTAAGCTAAGCTACTGTCAACTTGAGTTACATCTCAGCATTACTACATTCTTCACACATCACAAAAGGCTTATATCAGGAACAAATTCAGTAGCTGAAATAGTCTTAAATATGATATAGCAGGTGCTGTGAGGAATGTGAACTGTCAAAAACTATTATATCTCTGGTGCATGCATGGTGACTTGCAAATGGATGTCTTCCTGATTTTTTTAACTATGCGTAATAGACTTGTAAAGACCCTTGTCTATACTTCTTGTGGTACATGGTTTGATTCCCTCAGCCCTAATTTGTGTATTGTGTGATGTTCGTCAAGTCATTTAACCTGATAGTTTTTAGGGATAACTGAGGAATGGCCCCTGGAGTGCAAGACTAGCAACTATTTATGAACCTAGGAAAAGAAAAGAGAAAGCAATATGATAAGAATGCAATTAGTCTTAATATATTCAACTAAAGATCCTACTGATGAGGGAGTAGCAGAAATGATGGTAACTACAGAAGAGATTGCATCATTCATGGTACAAGATGACGGTCTCAAAATATATAACAGAAAAAAAAGTTAGCCAGAGTGCCAGAAAAGATAAAAAGGAAAAAAATGAATTTGCACAAATGAATAGCAAATCGGAGACTGTGACATTCTGCAAGGGTTCAGTGAAGCCTTCAGTACCTTTATCACCCTCTCAGATTATGATGAATGCATTTGGTGATGTAGTTAATATTACCTCAGTTACAATGGTTGAACAAAGTATTCTAGCACATGTTATTACTGACTGTAAACTCAGTCAATGAAAGTCAGAATTACTGGCACACGGTAGCAAATCACAAGTTCAGAAGTTAAGCAATATGACTGTGATGAAAGATTTCCCTGGCAGCAATCTTCATACATTATGAGATATGAAAGACTTTCAATGAAACCCAGCAGATTTAATGACATTGTTAAATAACTAAAACAGGTCAAGATGGGTTACTATTTACATTATATATAAGCCAAACAAAGCAACATACAATACAAACACAGAAGTTTCTAGTCCCCTACTTGAACTCAATGAATACTTATCTTGTTAATTTTTCATTGATTTTACTTATAATAATTTAAGTAATTGATTAACTAATTCAACAAGTTGCCATTCATCAGAGTTCAGACTCAAATGTAACAAATTAACATCATATATAACAGCAGTAACAGTAGAGTGTTTTGAAAAACAAATGCTGTCATGGAGACTATTGCCTTCTTCAGTTAAAGTATGATTTAGAAATGTCATGTATATCCTTGTTAAACAATAGTAGAAAACTCTTAGTACAAATGTCATCATTATTCTGTCTAAATATAGTTAATATCAATTATGGCAGGTATCACAGCTACGAGTGCTGTTTGATCAATCCTGATATGGTGTGCATGGATGCAGCCATGTCTGGCAGCTAGTGCAAATGTCATTATTATTCTGTCTACACATAGTTAATATCAATTATGGCAAGTATCATAGCTTCTAGAGCTGTTTGCTTAAGCCTGACATGGTATGTGTGGATGCAGCTGTGCATGGTAGCAACTGTATGTTGCCATATTCATCTCTGGGAAGTTGTGGGTTGTGGCTTGTGATCGAGGTTTACTGATGCTTGTCTATTGGGAAAAGGCATTTAGTGTTTTAGCCTGGATCCAGGGGAAGGGGATGGATAAAACTGTGATTTGGGATATTTTGACAGACAATAGTTTATTTATACATCTGCCGAGTGAAAGGTGGGAAGGCTGGAAGAATGTGTTATCTCTTGTTGTGGCGGCTTGTTGGGAGGGTTTTTTTTTATGTTTGCTCTCTGTTCTTTTCCTGGCTGCTGCCTCACTGAAAGGGAGGGAATTTAGGCTTGAAGTTGCAGTGAAGTGAAGTTTGCTTCAGGTGCATTGTGAGCCTTTGGTATGCAGTACACAGACACACTAACAGAAACAGACACTGCCAGGTTGCTATGGTAACAGAGACAGAGTGACGATAATGCTTAATGGCTCTGAAGAGCCTCCGAGATGATTCTTGGCAATGAAGTTAAAAAAAAAAATATATATATATATATATATATATATATATATATATATATATATATATATAATATAATAAAGAGGCTGTTTTAAATCAGAAGGTCTCCCAACACTTTGTTTAGCTCAATAAGTTGATTCTTGATTAAAAAAAAATAAATAAATAATAAGTGCAATTTTATATTTAAAATGTATTTTGGTCCAAACACATTAAGGACTTGCATAAGAGTGGAAGTCTGAGTTATTGTGAATGACTAAGAGCACTTGGTCTTGTGCATTACCCTTTGCAGTGGTCTGGGAGGTGAGCTTGCTCAGACGTGTTGGGCATATGAGAATAGCTGATTCTAGGGGTGTTTGGGGTTGCCGGGAAGTGCTAGAAAGTCATCAGATTTCCTTTGTGGAAATATCTCTGGGAATGGAAGGTATGTTGAGTAGTTCACTAGCAGAGTGGCCACTGCATGGACAGGCTGGTAAAATGGAACAGGACAAATACTGGTTTGGATATTTTAAGAACAGCCTGGAAACACACCAAATGAACTAGTGAATGGTATTCTGGAAAAACTGGATGGCCATTGTTGCCCGTGCTTGAAGTACTGATATGTGTGTATGTAAGGATGGAAATATACTGTATGGACTGTATAAACATGCTTGGAAGGAGCTAATAATAAGAATAAGCATTACATCTTGTGGTCTCTCAAATAACAAAGCAACGGCCAAAAAAAAAAATACACAATAGTTATGCAATGTATGATTTTAGTAAATCTAGACATAAAATATATAATCGTCATATAAGATGAAGCAGTCTGCTGAATTTAGATATTAAAGACAGGATTTAATAACATGGACTTGTGCATAATAACACTACTGTCTTAACTTGTCATAAATGACATACAATACATTGAACATCAAGGGGAAGCATGATGATTTTCTTATATAAGTAAAGATGCATAACAAGTCATGTAATTGCTTTAACTTGAATTGTCATTTTTGTAACCCATTTTGACCATATATAATACTTAAGTGGTTACCAAAGTAACTAATTTTTTATACATGACATCAAACTGACAAAGTTGTTCAAGAGAAACAATAGAAGACTGAACTTGAAATGTCACAGAATGTAACAATCACATTCTGAACAAATAGAATTAAATTCACAGTAATCAATTTGAGGAGGGCTTTCATCTGTTACCTATCCAGATGAGGGAACCATTCATGATGCAGGGACATCGGGACGGTATTACGTATCTCGCCTCAACTTTGTCATTGAGCAAGCTAACACTTCAGCAGCAGCAGAAGGCCCTCGTCACAGCGAGAGGCTGCAGAATAGTAGAATGAACTCTAACTCGACTAATTCTACTAATAATGACACTTATTTATGCCCTGAATGGCTGGAAAACATACAGAATTTTTGGAGGGATTCCAACACCGCCCAGAGGAACCCGACTCGCCAAAACAACAAGAAGAGGAACCAACAACAAGCACGATGATAAATAATAGCCCATCCACCTCCTTTGGTGAGTGCTTAGACACTTGTTTGGGCTACAGTTCATTTGCTGATGCTTTTGGGAAAGACTGTAATTTGAATATTGTTTTTAACAGCACTAATGACTTTAAAGTATTTAATTATTCTACTTTCTTTGTCCGTAATGAGATAGCTGATGTGTTGGCAAGGGGCTTAACTTTTGTACCCTCTAGAAACATTGACTTGGCAAAAACCATAACAGATTTGAAGTTGTTTACAAGGAAACTCAATCTGAAATTAGTTTTGGGCGTGCACCATAAAAATTTTCAACCAGTTAGGAATACGTTTTATGTAAACAGTTCCTTTAATCCTATGTTACATCCTACATTAATGGCATTTGAGCGTATTTGTGAGTTTGACTTAAGGAATTTGGGAATATTTAGAAATAGTCCAGATGTTATTAATTTAAGTAGTGATGAAAGAATGTTATTAACAGGTTTGATTAACAGTAACTTGAGGATATCACAGCCAGATAAAGGCGTGGGTATTTCCATTATGGATAATAATTTGTATAAAGGCAAAATGGTTTTATTATTGGATACTGCTCATTACAAACTTATTTCTCTGAATTAACTTCAAGGTACAGATAGAAAAATCAGGGATTCCTAAATGATTTATTCATTGAAGCACACATTTTGCTTGATATTTTCAACTTCCTTACTGTTCCAGCACCACAAATTCCTGTAATTTTCAGAATCCGCAAGATACATAAATACTTATTCAACCCTCCCTCATGCCTGATAGTAAACAGGTGTAACTCTATCACATATCCATGGTTAAGTTTGTTGATAGCATACGCCAATTTTTTTTGGTAAATGAACCCCAAGTATGCACAGACTCTTGGTCTTTTTTAGCTAATGTGAACAAATTGATATTTATGGAGAACTATAATTTTGCCACTGTGGATGTGAAAGATTTATAAAATATGCTCCCACTTGACCTGGGTATAGACTGTGTTAGTCAGCTACTTGTAGGAAAAGGTATTGACAATGATGAGCTATATTTGGTTCAGGAATTCTTGGACCTAATACTCATGAACAACTTTTTCCTGTTTGACAATTCCTACTATGTGCAAACAAAAGGTGTTGCTATGGGATCACCTTGTGGTGCTAGCTTCTCTAATCTGGTGGTGGTCTTTTGAGAGAAAGAGTACATGATGAAGATTAATCCTTTCTCGGATTACATTCACTGTTACACCTGTTACCTGGATGATATTTTTATCATCTTTAAAGGTAACGAGATAGTCTTTAAGCAACTCATTGATTCTATGAATAACACCACAGACTTCTTAAGATTTACTAGTGATTTTCAGAGAGAAAGCATTTCTTATTTGGACATACATTTGAGTAAGGACCATACTAGACAGTGCTATGCAGCTACTATTTTTAGGAAAGAAACATACTCCAGTTCCTTCTTACATTTTTGCAGCTCCCACCCAGGGCACCAGAAAAAATCAGTTGTCAAAAGACAACTTCTCCGAGCAGCAAAAATGGTTTCTGATTTTGATGAATTTCTAGTTGAATGTCAATTTTTAAAGGACGTCTTTATGAAATGTGGTTACCTGCAGGTATTATTGGATGATATATTAAATGAAGTAACCTTTAAAAGGTCTACTGTTTTTTTCAAAGCAATCTTGAATGATTCTCGAGTAGATTAGGTGGTGATTGGGAACACAACTTGTGAACAGACTAGTTGCTTACACCTGAATTCAACTACTGATTTCACTTCCTCTTTCTTCATCCCCTTTAGTAATGAGGCCCTTCTTTTAAAACGTATTTTGTGTAAAAATTGGGATTTGATTATAGTGGATGAGAATGTGAGGAATAATTTACCCATGAAACAGGTGGTTATTTTTGAAAGGGGACAAAATTGGAATCCTTATTAGAAACTAAAAAGGTATCCAATTCAGGGGTAAAAGGCATGCTCTGATGTGAGGCTTGCCCCTATTATAGGTTCATCAACACTGGTTGTTTCTTCACAGTCAGAGATCATAGATTTTCATCCAATGGTAGGTTTAATTGTAATTCAAGAAGTATAGTATATGTGGCTAAGTGCAAAGTATGCCCCATCTTCTATACAGAAAAGATGGATAGAAGACTCAGGGACAGGTTGTATGAGCATATATATGCCATTAAAAACAAAACAGTCAAGAATGCCTTTGCAAACCACATAATTAGCCATTCAGACCATACCTTTGACTTCAGGGTTATTGACCAAGTTAATGGGTCCATTAGGGGTGGCCCTATTTCATTGTGGTTGGAAAGGTGTGAGCAGTTGCAGCAACTCAGGCGTGATGCCTTTAGACATCCAGGCATCAATGATGTGTGATCCATAGCTTGTATTTTGAAACTAAGGAGTTTAATTAGATACGATTTTTGATATATGTATATATCCATTTTTTTACATTTTTTATGTGGTTCACCATTTGTAAGTTTATAGATTTTAGGATTAGTTTTCATACATATACATGTTTATTTATTTATATAAATGTACATAGTATAAGTAATTGTAGCTTATACAGGATGGAATTTTATCATCTGTTTTGAATATACACATATTTTTCAGGTATGTGTAATGAGAGTTCTTGCTGTCAGGGCTTCACCTCTACCAGTCTTTTACGACTATTTTTTAAGACTATTTGTTTTTATGTTAATATATTCAAATTTATTTTGTTTTTTATTACCCATGAATGTATCAATCATGTGATTTTTGGTAGGTGTGGTTACCTGTTGGGGGAAGGTATTTAAGTGATTCTGTTTATGGTGACTTTTGTCTGAAGAAGTACAGGCATTGACCTGTACGAAAGTGCTAACTTTACTTTATTAAACTACTAAGTTGGATTTTTGTTTGAATGTCCTCTGTCCATTGCCTTTTTTTGTTTTTCTATTAAATTGACAATAATTACTTGGTTTAGTCTTTGCTATTTATACAAAATAGAATGCTGCCATTTAAATGTAAAAACTTTCAGTATATGGCATAAAATGGCAATTTATGAATATGGAAAGGGAACTTGTAATCATTAATCACAATAAGTGAATTTGCTGTTTTTAACCTATAATTTCACTGATTTTATAATAAGAAATGACAGATATGAAAATCCTGGTGCACTTTATAATTTTGAAATACTGAAATACCAGAATCATAAAGTCAAAAACTGAAAATTGCGAAAGTGTATAATCGCGAATTCAAATATCTGAAATTCGTGGTTATGGTTTACAGTACGTGGCGTGCGGTGTTGGGAGTGTATCATGTATGGATGTAGATGCAAATGAAGGTAAGCGAGTGTTTTGTAAGGGTTTTGTGTGGGAGTTTGAGTGTGTCTGAATGTGTGGATGTATGTATATGTGTGATTTTTGTGTGTGTGCGAGGGACTGTGAAATGTGTGGGTGTGTGTTTCTGTTTTGTGTCTGTTTGTGCGATCTCAGAGTTAGTATATATAAGTAGGGGGGTGTGGGAGTGCAGCCTCCCAGATGGGGGCTGCAGGGGGGGCTTGCCCCCTGCTTACATGTAGTGTAGGTTTGTTTGTTTGTGTTTTTGTGTTTGTGTGTGTTTTGTTTGTTGTAGAGTGGGTTGGATGATGTATGTGTTGTGTGGTGTATGGTTTGTATGTGTTCGTGATTGTGTGTTTCGCAACTGTGTGCTGTCGGGATTATGGACGTTTGACTTTATGATTTCAAAATACTAAAATTCGGTATTTCAGTATTTCAAAATTATAAAGTGAATCCAAAAATGCTTATGTGGAGGAAATGGGGGGAAGAGGGATGCACTGATAATTAAAATGCACTAACTTTCATCAATGTTCACATACAACAAACTTGATGCTTTAAGTAAGTTAGCATCAACAAAGTGATTATGTAAATGCTGGCAAACAATGAAATATAACTTCTGATATATCCAGTAAAATACATTGTATTATAAACATTAGGTATAAATATTATTGCCATCTATTTAAATTAAATAATAAGCTTTGAAAGACTTCATCAATAATGGTGAATATGTTAAATATATGTGTGCTATAATCTTTTACTGAGGTTTTATATATGATATATCCTACTTTATTATGATTGAATTGCTTTTCATCTATCTTTCATGTAAATATTAATTGCTTATACAATAAGTAGACATTTACATTGCATTAGAATTCTGTCTAATCTACAATAGTACTATATCTGTTCAAAATAATATAAATATTGCTTATTCCCATTACAAATATTCTCCATATGATAATTCAATTTATGGAGCTCAAATGTTCTGGATTGTCAAGGTATGAGTGATAATCTGATAGACTTAGGTTTATCCATCAGATTAGGAATGATTTTCATTCCATGGCTAATGCTGATATTAGTTATGTTAACATTTATTAATTTAAATTTGTTATTTCACAAAAACATTTTTAGTATGCCTGACTAAAGCATCACTTTATTGGTAAACATTCAAAGTATAAAACTGATAACTTCCTTTAAAAGTTCAAATATATACTTTATAGTTATCAGAGGAAAATGTTTAACAGTCACAATAAAACAGAAAATACATAGTTTAAATAACCTAAGATGGATTTAACTTTATTATCTTTAAATACCAATGGCTTAAACAATCCTACCAAGAGTTTAAATCTACTGAAATATTTAAAAATGAACAAAGCATAAATTGTCTTCCTTCAAGAAACTCACTTCAAAACAAATGACAATTACAAAAGGGTTAACAATTTTATGGAAAACAAATTTGATTAACCCTGAAATCATTTATAAGTATAAAGATAAAGAAGGCCTTATGGCATTAGTAATAGTTAAATATAATAACAGAATATGGAGCCTAGCCAATCTATACTGGAGCTCAGGTATTGGAACAGGAACTGTTAAAAAACACTTGAATTTCATTTCCAATAATTATAAAGGCAACTTAATATTAGGAGGATATTTTGACTGTATATTTGATATTTCTGAAACTACAAATAAAATACCACTGCTTACATCTGCTGTATCAAAAGCTTTAAACAAGTGGGTAGAATCAGTTCATCTTGTAGACACTTTCAAATTTAAAGAAGATAAATCAAGATCACAAATTTGTTACCCAAGCTAGAATAGATAAAATATTTGCTGCCCATGACTTATACTCTAAAATCATTAATTTCTCAATCACTCTCTGCCCCTTTTCAGACAAGAATTCATTGATACTAAAACTTCAAAATGGGTACAAACCATTAATCTTTAACTCCAGAATTCCAGTATATGTAATAAAATTAAAGAGTTCAAACCTTGGTTATTATTTTATTTATTATTTATTTATTTTACATTTGTTAACCGGGTTAGTGCAGCTGGGCATTAGCTCGCTTTCAGTGGAGACCCGAAGAGAAAAGCTCCACAATCAGTATTAACATTTTACATGAAGTCAGCAAGAACATTGCATTGGCAGCTAAAACAATTAGAGAAATAACATTTTAAAATAAAATTTTACAGAAAACAGTCGAGTACAAATGTTAGAGACCAAACTTCAAAAAGCATTATCTGAATTACAGTTCTACTTAGATATTAATTACATCACAGAAATAAACAAAATAATGATACGGGACTCATTAAAAGCTTACATATATGGAAAACTCCAACTTGGTATAAAAAAAAAATCAAAGAATGGGATTCTGAATTATTAGATCTGCAATCCAAACTTTTGTTAGTAAAAGCTAAAAAAAAATCAAAATCATTTGGAGATGAAAAAGAAAGTAGAAGTATTAAACAATAAATACAATGAAATTCTAACACATAAAACTAGTTTAGCTTTAGAAAAACTAAAAATGAATATCTTGGCCACTTCTCCCAAATGTCTACATAATTTATCCACAAGAATCAAAATACAATCAAAAGTTAATAACATTAAAAGTATCTTCCATGAAAAGAAAGGGAAAATTGTCTCGGACATAGGTGACATTCTTGATGCCTATAGAAATCACTATATGGAACATTTCCAAAAAGAAAATATACATATTGATCAATTAAATCTAGATAAAAAATGTTCTAATATAAAAAAGGAAACATTTAAACTAGATCTGTAAGCACCCATATCCTACAAAGAAATTACAGATACAACAAAATAGGGTAAAAATAATAAAGCTCCAGATATATATGGTACAGTTATGGAAATATATAAACTTTTTCCTTCAAAGATACTATCCCTCTTCCATAAAACTCTATTAGAAATTCAGTTACAAGCTTTACTACTACCCTCTTGGAGATATTCCTTAATCACACCAATCCTACAGGGAAACAAATCCCCAAACCTCTGTTCCACATATAGACCTATATCATTATTAAATAATGACTATAAGATATTTATGACAATATTAACTAACAGAATGAAAATACCACTATCCAAAATAATAAATAATTATCAAACTGGATTTATATATCATAGACACACACATGACAATATTAAAAGGAAAATTTATTTTATAGATTATGTTAATAAAGGAGCTAAAGAAACACTAATAATTGGCTTAGATATAGAGAAAGCTTTTGATTCCCTAAATTGGGACTATCTATTTGAATTTCCTGCATCCTTTGTTCATCTCCTAAAGAATATATATATATATATATATATATATATATATATATATATATATATACATACACACACAAATAATTTACCGTATGTTAAGTTAGGTTCTTTTACCTCTGAATCTATACATATAACAAAAGGCACTAAACAAGGATGTCCCATGTCACCGATTCTATTTGCTCTGGCTACTGAAATATTGGCAGATTCAATTCGTAACAATATAAAAATCAAAGGAATAGATGTTCATGAACAATACAATTCTAAAGTAATGCTATTTGCTGATGACATATTACTAACATTATCTAATACAAAAGAGACATTAGAAGAATTAGATATACTAATTGACAAATTTCACATGACTTCAGGACTTCATTTCAATAAATCAAAATCAAATTTTTATTGTTAAATTAAAAAAAAGAACTGCAGACTAAGGGGATCACATCATAGGGGAAGCAAGAATCTACCTTAGAATATCTAGGAATTGAGTTATGCAAGGATAATAATGAATTAGTCTCAAAAAACTACAATAATATCATCAACACAATTAAAATCTCTGTGGAAAAATGGAGCAAAATAATATTAACATTTAAAGATAGACTACAGTTAATAAAAATGGTTTTACTGCCCAAGATCCTATATATAGCCTTGGCAATACAACTGTTGCCAGAAAGGAATATACTGAAAGAAATAAATTCATGCTTAATACAATTTTTATGGTTATCCAAAAGAAACAGAATAGCTTTAATACATCATATCAGACCATAGAAACAGGAAGGATTAAACTTTTTTGATATAGAAACATATATAAAAGCATCAATATCTAAAACAATCTCATATTGGATAAGTCCAAATTACTCTGCAAATTGGAAAAAATTATTAACTGTAATATCAATAAATGAATTTGATTTACAAAAAAAAATTCAAATAGATAAAAACAATTTGACATGGCACATATGTATTAGTATTCAATATAACATAACTAAACCAATTAAAACTTGTATAATTAATTATTACATTGACTCATTTAGGAAAATTATTAATGCAAGTATAGATTTAAAAATTTAGTTTGATCTTTTGCCAACATTTATAGTCACAAAGAACTTTCCACATACAATATATAGAGAAATTATTAATTCCTGGGAACAGAAAGGATTTGTTTGTTGGCTCCAATGTATCAAAGAACTAAATGTTTTAGATATGCAAGTAATAAAAACAGCATACAAAATTCCACAACAGGACTTGCTAACTTTACAGAGTATTCTGCCATATTCGCAAGATTTAAGTTGAATAATTAACAATTCTTCATTTAAAAAAATACCTACATTTACGAAATGCATATATGAAATCATATATAATGACTTTGACATGGAAAACAGTATTTCAAAATTTTACAAAATATTGATAAACTATAAAACCACACCCAAAACCTCATATAGGAAATATATAAGAAAAGTACACTCAATGCAGTTAACTGAAGAAATTAAAACAAATATCTTATTAGCGATAAAATATACATCCTTTACACAATACTGGAAAGTTTTTAATTGAAAATGCTTTTACACAGCATTCTTAACGCTAGACAGAATCAGTAAAATTAGTTCTTCCATAAAAGGAATATGTTGGAGATGTGAGCAAGTAGACAATGCAGATGGGAACCACATTTTCTTTGATTGTGTTAAAATTAAGCCATTTTGGAATGGTATTAATAACTTTCTACAAGCTTTATTTAATGAATCATTTTATTTAACTAAATCTCTTGTATTATTAAATGTTAATGAAGGTCCTCATTTGAATAGTTCAAACATGTATCTAGTATGGACTATACTTGCAATTTCAAGGAAGTATATAACAAGAAGATGGAATACAAACACAATACCAACTTTGGAAGACTTCTACAGCCTACTGAAGACCACAACACTATTGGAAATTAAAATTAAAGAACTAAGAATTTTTTCAAAGCTATTTATCAACAACCCTTGGGGAAAAGTCTTATAGTTGACTGACACTATACAATAATTGATCAGACAATGTACTGGACACACTTATAAAGTAACTATATACATTAAAATCTGTTATAATGTCAGGTTAATGTAAATAGTCTGCATAGTTATTTAAGATGTTATGTATCAATACTATGGAATTCATTCAAATGTATTTGAAAAATAAAAAAAAATTTGAGAAAAATCAAATAACTAAAACAAAAGACACTGAACTTGATAGGAATAAAATTTTATTTGCTGACTATTTTTTTATAATCTACTAATACATGCCATACTTGTATATTTAGAGTATATGCACTGACATGAAAATATTGTAAATAAAGGGTAATAAAATGCATTTAATTGTTATAAAATATATATAGAAATATTATTAGATAAAACTCCCAAACCGATAAAACAAGCAGTGAAAAAAACAAAATGTACTAAGAAAAAACAATAACACTGGTTATAACAAGGCTAAAAACAAAAGCATTTAATGGAGTAAGCGCTTTCACGGATACACTGCTTCTTCAGACTACAATCAAACAAACAGTATCACATTTAAATACTAAAACAATCAAACTAATTATGACATCATACAATTAAAACATAGCTTACTTAAAGAATCACTGTATAGCAACTCTTAAAAACAATAAAATCAATGCTTCAGTGGCTTTGCCTTGAGAAAGGGCTTAAGTGAAATGATGCTGTTCAAGCCTGGAGGCTTGTCAGCATGGAATCACAAAATCCATTCTTGTTCAACTAGTTCAGTAGTATTTTTAAAGTCTCCCTCTCATCTTAGCAGCTACAATCTGAAGTACTTAAAACTTAAATATGTGGTCCATGCCTTCCTTTATGTTATGCATAGCTAGTGCAATGTTTTCTTTCATATTCCTGATGTCCCTAAAATGTTCTAATATCCTGTCCTTAAGGCAACAATTCGTTTTACCTACATAGAAAGAAAAACATTTAACACAATAGCTAAAATAAATAACATTACAGGTTCTACAGTCAACATAGATATTAGGGTCAATCTTAAAACCTAAACTGGGATGTGTAAAAGGTCCTCTCATGTGTATATGTCTGCACGCCATACAGTTTCTGCATGCATAAGTACCTATTCTCTCTGACCTAGGAAACTTAGTAAAATCAGCAGTTCTATAACACAAATGGCTTTTCAAGGACCTATTATTGAGAAAGGTAAAGTTTGGTTTTTCACCTATCACCCCATTAAGCCCTTCAACTATAGACAAAATGTCCCAGTTCTTATTAATAACCTCACATACCACATTAATGTCACGAGCAAAGGTTAAAGGCATCCGTAGCACATTATTAGTGCTATGTCCAACATCATTCCTACTAACTTCCATCTGTAAGAGAACAATATTCTCATTATAATAAGGTTTACATCTATCATGCCTGGTTCTTCAGGCCTCAAGTATACATTTATAAATGTCATACCCTTTATATCCTCTCTCAATTAATTCTGATTTAAGTTGATCCAAAGCAAGTTGCAACTGGTTGTCATCATTATGTAGACACATCATCCTAAAAACTTGTCCTTGTATAATATTATGTTTAGTGTGTTTCGGATGCATACTATTGTTGTGCAACAAGTTGTTCTTCCTCACTGGCTTCCTATACAGACTAGTTCTAATAGAGTCTAGCCGATGCTTGCTGACGTTAATATCAAGAAAATCTATTTCATTAGAAGAATGTTTGTGTGTAAACCTCAGAAAACTCATGGTCCCATTCAGATATACAATGAAATTAGTAAGAGCTTGTTCAGAACCCTGCCACAACAAAAATATCATCCACAAATCTTATGTACTAGGCAATGGATCCACTAAACAATTCACTAGAAAGTATAAACTTGTTCTCATTTGACCAAAGAAAGGTTGGCGTAGCTATTGGCACATGTGGTGCCCAAAGCCATGCCAACCTTCTGTAAATAACATGTGTCCCCAAAAACAAAAACATTATTATCCAATACAATGTCAAGCAGTGTACAAATCAACCACACTTTGTTATTCTTCATCCTCTTGTCACAAAGAAACTCTCTCACCTTCTCTATATCCCATTCATTGGAAATGACAGTAATGAACATGCAAATGATGTACTTCAACAGACATCCCCGATGGAAGCAATACTTCAGAACCAAAGCTATATAGCTCATGGAACCAGTAAAGATAATGACAGACTGTGTAATTGAAAGCAGAATGGCTTTATTTACAGCTTCATCATGTTGACCCCTACTTAGATAAATCTATTGATATTTTTTTCGTTGCCACTTGCATTCTTTGGTGACTGGTGGAAGAGATGGCCTTGGTGAAAAGATGAGGGATTTGTACCAAGTCTTCCAGAGACAACTGACTTCTGGAGTAGCACAAATGAGGAATCAGCTGTCAGTCCAGGTAACTGAATTATTTAAATGGTTTCTGGTAGCCAACTTGAGGTGAATCTGCTGTCCAGCATTTTGGTTTGTGGTTGTAGCTCAAACTTTTAGCACCACTGCTTCGTTTTTACTTTTTTTTTTCATGTTCCTATTCAATCCTACCTTTCTGAACCAGTGAAATGCTAATTAATTTGTTCCTATGAAAAAATTACACTACTGGACTACAAAATATTTTTTTTTCTGAAGAAGAGCCACCAATGTCTTCTGTACTGAGCAAAGACAGGAAGGCAAGGAAGTTGGAGAAAAATGAATTAATGATTTTTAAACAAAAGAGGCCCCACTTATTTTGATGTTGCACTCCAATAGTAATTGTAATAATACAGGGGAGAGTTTGATCACTGTAAGTCTGTAAGAACACTTATATGGTTATGTTGAAACTGGCCAAGGGCAGTACAGTGGCATAGCGGATAGTGTTGTCACCTCACCGCAAGAAGTTCCCTGGTTCAATTCTCAGCTGAGGTGCCTTCTGTCTGGAGTCTGCATGTCCTGCCTGTGTTTGTGTGGGATTCCTCTGGGTGCTCTGGTTTCCTCCCACATTTCAAAGAGATGCAGTAAATAGGTTGTACACACTAAATTGGACAACCAAAATGGCCATAGTTATAGTGGAAGAACTACTGCGGCAGGGGTAGTCACCTGACAATGTAAACCTTGGCTCTAGATGATTGTCACTGTTGAAGTGATACCCCAAACCCATATGCAAAAATGATAAAAAGGGGTTATGGATGGTTTGAATTGGTCAAGTCAGTACCTGTGACACACAGCAACAGTTCAGGGGTGACTTACTGATTCAAAGACTTTTGGGATGTCTGTATAGACAACTGATGTTTGTTTCATTGTCCATGTTGCAAAACATGTTGCCAGTTAGAGACAAAATGACAAGTAGGGTGCTGTGTCACTTTAGAAGGCATCATATTGCCTACACACACACACACACACACACACACACACACACACAGATATATATATATATATATATATATATATATATATATATATATATATATATATGTAGCTATGTCTATATATATTTATAAATCTATCTATATCTTTATCTAATCTTTAATTGATATCTAATATATATATATATATATATATATATATATATATATATATATATATATATATATCTATACACACATAAGGCAATAGAGATCAAGGTAGGCTACCGTGCACAGTTTTTTCCAGGATTTTGGAAATGGGGGAGAAATAGAATAGTAGCTTTCCATAATGCATAACAACTTTTCATTGCACGGGGGAAGTACCAAAGTGTAGGAAGGTGTTAGGAACATGACAAAGGCATTGAGACACTTTCAAGAACTTTGGAAAAGCCATCTGATTGACAAAAATCATAGCTTAGGATTGTCCTCAGTCACTGATAAGCACAATGTATTGAAATGTAGTCCAGTGATATGCAACTTTAGTAAGGTGTCTACAATGGTAAACAAAGGATACATTAACTGCTTTAGGCTAAAGCTATGCCTTTAGGTGACTTTGACTGATGAGGAAGCTTATATTTTTGCTATATGTTTCTCAGACTGTCATACAGGCAAGATTGATATACCCATGTACAGACCATAAATTAATTATTCATAAATTATTTATAGTTCAGTGCAAAAAGATTTGACACTGTCAAAGAAAGTACAGTAATGTATAACAGGGAATAATAATTTATCATCTAATTCCTTGTGGACTGTCTGCTACAACTAGTGGAAACCAGTATCTCTGAGCAAAGTAAATGTAAGTATATGACTGGTTTTCAGGAAACACAGTTTGCTCCATATACATGGTCTCTAAATATTGTAACTCCAAGGGTCTTACATTTCAGAATGAAGAGAAAGAGATCATAGAGCCCCTTCTCAAATTCATTGATATTTGACCAGTATTTTAAGTTTTCGACAATGTGGTTCTCAGCTGTTTGCACTCACTTGGTTGGTCTTTGTCAACCTATAATAAAATAATTATGATTTTATATAATAAAAGTATATTGTGGGAATGTGACTTCAATATGTCATGCTCCCTTTTTAATATGCTGTTAACTACACATCTTTCCATTTTTGAAGAAAGTGTCAAACCTACCGGTACTTAATCAATTGTTATTAAAGCATTGCCAACAATTTAATGTATAATACCAAAAAAAGTGAGTCAGTCAAGTAGATAATCACTCCTACATATTTAGGATTATATGAAATATGTTAACCTTGCTTTTATACCTTTTTCTGATGCTAGGGAAAGTAAATCATCTTAAAGAGGACTGCAGTATTTTAAAAATGATTTACACATATTTTAAGGCTCAACCAGCAAGACACTGAAGACAGGAGCAAATGTTCTTAAAAGTAAGTACATCCAGTCAAAACTTTGGACATGTAATTAGCATAAAATCTGAATGCCAAATAGGACATAACTTTTCCTGCAAAGGTAGGCATGTGGAATACAGCTCAGAAACATCAAACTGAGTAAGAATAATGATGGAAAATATAAGCACGCTGTCAAAGAGAGAGTGTAACACTTGTAGACTTCATGAATTGTACAGCAAAATTCTACTACACCAGGTTATTTATTTTTGCTTCTGAAAATGAGATGCAAGATGTGTGTCCTCTTTCTTTAAGCTATTAGTGCCACTAGACTGTTGATCATAGAGTGTGGTTTACTTTCTTAAAAATGATATGTGATGTGGCAGGGGTTCCGAAAACTGTTTGAAGGAGATAAATCAAGCCTAAAAAAAGAAATCATGTGCAGGAGAAATCAGGTCAGAAAATAGGGACAGTTTAGAGATCTGACCGGATATTTTGGACTTGAGTTGTCTTATGACATCCATGGTGAAACCAGGTTCTGATTTGTTGTAGACCCTACTGGTAACAGTAGGTCAGCACTTTTCATGCAGTGGGAGAAAAACATTTAATTGCAGTGTTTACCTACAGCATATGCTAGTTTGTGTGGTGACACATGACCAGTCAGTCCTGTTGATCTCTAATGACAATGACATCTCTTAATTGTGTCTGAAGGAGTATTGTGTTAATGTGGTAACACATAACAGTGGCAACTTGGCTATGAAGCAAGTGGAAATCATTCAATGATCTCTGAACAAGGGTGGCAGAGACCTTGGGGCAGAAATTCTCTGAGTACTTAAAGGTTAGTACAACAACATCATGTGATTTTTGGTAAGGGGGTTGGGTTAAGTGAGTAATATTGTCATGTTGCCTGTTATTAGGTGGTTACCATGCAGGTCCTTAATTTCACCTTTCATTGCGCATTTAGGATGACTCAGGTAAATAGTCATATTTTTTAAGATAAGAGTTTATTCTAGAAAAAGAGAGCGATGTAGAATGGGACAATATAAAAGGATTATATAGCATCTAAAATGAGGTTCAGTTAGGAATATGCAAAATAAGCTCTCGATTTGTTTTGTTAAGGAATGTTGGCACAGTATAAACACTGATATATTGGGGACTAAACTGCAATGTGACATACTCATTCTGTTAATGTCAGGATTAAGTACTAAGCATCAGAAATGACAGTCACACAGTTAGTACAAAAGTATCAGGTGTATGTTGCATATTAAATAAGGATTCATTAGCACAAACCAGAAACTTGCAAATCTTACTGCATGGGATTCCAAACAGGAACCGTAATCTGCACAATTATACCCTCATATTCATGTATTATCAAACTGATCTCACATTATAGTAATTTAAAACAACCTACTTCTTGTATAGTATGATTTTTTTGAATTGGCACAATGGTTAGCAAATGTAGGATAACAGGTACAGCATTGATTAGCTTCTCTGCCCACTGTGGTGATACAAATAATCCCATAATTATACTTAGTTGCGCTAAAGTTACAGTTCATGGTGGGGAGGCAAGCACAGACATATCATTTTATTAGTCTCCTGAGAGCATTCTGTTTTCTGACCACTACATGGGGAAGGGTGTTGCAGAGTGCATAAACAAGAATTTGGTAATGCATACTGTTGTTTGCAGTCAGTCAAGAAAAGCACAGGGCAACCACAGACATTCTCCTGCTAAAGACTGCCCAACATGCAACTCAGGTAGACTTCCTCCAAGTAAGGAAAGGACACTGGGGTCAAATTAATGATTGCAAAGTCATCCCCAGTGAAACAGTCAGACTTCAGCATAAGCCACTGGTTGCCACAATCAGCTTCAGGTAGCAATCGGAGAAGGGTCTAAGGTCAAAAGAGACCGGGCTGAAGACCTGAAAGTTGACTGGAGAGAAAGTACAACAGTTCAAAGAATTACTCGGGGCTTTAACACCAAAAGAAAAGGAGGAACTAAGTGGAGTTGAAGAAGAATAGCAGCATCTCAAAACAGCATGTGTGAGGACTACAGAACAGATATGAGCCGAGCCAGATATTCAAATAAGGAAAGCTGGTGGTGGAATGCAGAAGTCCATAGAAAAGACTGACTAGGTTCGGAAGGAATACTGTTTGGCTAACAAAGAAGCTAAGAAAGGAGGTGCAATAGCAAACAATATGGCACTGGCGGCATGCCACCAGCTTCTGGAAATTGACTCAATAGGTGGCACAATGAAACTATATCAGGTTGCAAGGCACAGGCAGAAAGATAAAGACGATAGTCAGACACCCTTCATAAGGGATGTCAGCAACAACCTGCTCACCAGTCCACAGGGTATCAAAGGCAGATGAAAGGAGTATTTCCAGCAGCTTCTGAATGAAAAAAATAAAACACAGAAGTTATACTGCTCCAGAAACAGCGTACAATGAGAAAAGAAGAGGAGCCCACCCTAGAAGAAGTAAGGATAGCACTACGGAAAATGAAGCCAGGGAAAGCAGCAGGCTCAGATGAGGTCACAGCAGATTTGATAAAGCTGCTGCGTGATATAGGGGAGAATTGGCTCCTGAGTGTACTCATAGCAGTGTGAAGAGAAAGGTGTATCCCAGATGGCTGGAAAATAAGCGCACTTGTTCTAGTGTACAGTGGACAGTAAAGAGGCATCAAACTCCTACCACATTGCATGAAAGTTCTGGAAAGAGTGATTGATAAACACTTATGAAGCACAAATGACCCAATATTTGCAGTGAGACAGATAGTTGAAAGGAAGCAAGAGATGAGGAATGAGTCAAACTCAGTATTCCTAATCCTGAAAAAAAGCATATGACAAGGTCCCAAGAAAGATAATTTGGGAAGTACTGCTGTGATTCAAAGTCCCAGAATCATTGGTAGAATTTATGCAGGCTATGTACAAGGAGCCAATGACTCAAGTACAACAGTGTTTGGCCTCACAGAGGGGTTCCCAGTGGGACTGAGTGTGCACCATGGTTCAGCTCTAAGCCCACTGCTGCTCATACTGGTGACGGATTACATTAACAAACAGGTTGGAGGGGACAGAGTATGTGGCATTACAGGCAGACTCTGAGCAAGAACTTGAGCAAAGGATAGAGGAATGGAATGCAAAACTGAAGCCACATAGGATGAAACTAAGCACTGATAAGACAGTGGTAATGGCATAATGGCAGCAAGCTGGGGAAACCAGAAGAAGCTGAGAAGTGAGTGAGCAGGGAAGATGGGGAACAGGTAAATAGCTTCATGTATCTGGGAGGGGTGGTTGAGGAAAAGTAAAGTCTAAATGAAGAGGTCAAAGCTAGAATCAGAGGGGCTGCAGCCAACTGGCATAGAGTCTAAGGTGTAGTCTATGACCCAAGAATGCCAATGAAGCTGAAAAGTAAGGTATACAAGGCAGTGATGTGACCAGTACTGCTGTATGGGACAGAAACCTGGGCAATAAAGGCAGAGCAGATGAGGCAGCTAGAGGTGATGGAAATGAAATGCCTGAGGAGGGTGGTAGGATGCACCGTGGAACAGATGAAGAAATGAGGACATAAGAGCAGAAGCCAAAGTAGCTCCAATTGCAGAAAAGATCAAAGAGAACAGATTATGGTGGTTCGACACATGTGCAGAAAAGCAGAAGACAATCTGGTGAAGAAGATTTGGAATAGACATGAAGAAGGTAAGAGGAAATAAGGACATCCAGCAAAGAGGTGGATGGACTATATGAAAGAATATCTGCAACAGTTAGGCATGAGTGTTGAAGAAGGCAGGAGTATGGCATTGAATCAAGAGAGGTGGCAACAATTAACACAACACCCCGACCCCATGTAGAAAAATGGGAAGAAGGGGGCTGCTGATGATGACTAAACAAATGCACAAGTTATATACATCACAGGAAAAGGTAGCTGGAGGTAGTGTGCACCAATAATAGAAGGCAATTTACAAGAATCATATCTTGTGAAATCGAGCAGTGAAATGTGGGCATGTAAAATGTCACAAACCCAGATTACTAACAGTATGATAGAATACAGTCACTGATTTCCTACAGCAGTAGGAACATGAGCTGTCTTTTTTCTTCACAATATGCAAACATGCACACAAAAAACACATGAATATAATATATTTAGATAAATTGTCTCTATCGACTATGCATATACAATAACAACAGTATCCCAAAATACAGTAGCCAAACAGTGAACACTGATGAAAAGAAACCACTGACACAGAGCATATGTGCAGAGTAATGCTGTAATTTGTAAACACTGAGTTTTGCACATACAATTAAGTGCATTACATTTAATACAGACAGCAGAATTTCAATGATCCTGAAAAAGACGCTGACTAAGATGGAATATGTAACAGCTGAACACCAAAACATAGCAAATAAGTTATTACAAATAACTCCTTAAATCATTTACAACTTCTCAGTCACAAGACATATAGCTCTTCTATTATGAGGATGAAGCCTTTGTGATTAAACAAAGTCATCTGTGGGTAAATCCTGTGATTCTCCCCCATACACACTCGAACAGATTATTGCCATTAAAAATGGCATTATTTAAGGAAGACACTTCTCACCTTTTACCTTAAATGTCATTATATTATGGCACTTTAGCAATCTTCCTCCTCCTCTCCTGGTTTCTGAAGTACCGTACATGCGTAAAGCATGTATGTCATACACATGCGCAGTACATCAGTACACGAAAAGCAGATAACTCTCACTTCTTACAAGTGTTTCTAGTGAGTGCTCTTATCTTCAAATCAAGATGCGGAATTCAGGGATTTGTACATATATATGTATATATACATATGTGGATAGATATATATATATATATATATATATATATATATATATATATATTTTTTTTTTTTTTTTAAATATAGATATGGATATCTACCGACATATCTAAATGCATACATACATTATTATATATAGGGACTTTCTCATGTAGATGGTTAATATATTGTCATTTTATGACAAATAATCTGTATTTCAGCACACAGGTTAGCAGAGATTTTTTAGAGTGAGAGTTCAGTACAATTGCACTATGCAAAGAGCTGTTTATGCAGTAATAGTGTAATGCATATTAAGCATGATTCAACAAGGAAAACTAAGAGAATGCTGAGAGTAGACATGCCACTTGTAATAAAGATACAAAATAAATTAAATGTGCTATTTAGGCATACAGAAGAATGTAAGTGGAAGAAGTCTGTGTTATTTATCTTTGAAAAAAATAAAACATAATGAAAGAATGGAGCACTTAGAACCAAAGTTAGACAAGAAAAATATAAGACGGTTGATGTGTATAGGCATTTACTTTTACTCTGGTTTCAATGAAATTGTAAACATTAAACCTGATTTGAAAAGCAGAGGTGTAATACATAATCCACATCTGTTTTAAAAGATCTTTTGCTTGTATGATGTGAAACTGTTTTAAAAATTAGTTTAAAGGTTTATTTGGAAATTTCAATCACATTCTTCTGAATTGACAATATTTACAGTCAGTGAAGGAGTCCTTAATTTAGTCTAATGAAGTCCAATATAAAGCAATGAATTAAAGTTCCAAATCAGTAAACAGATACTGTCCCTGACCAGTCAATTGGGGTCCATTTTGTTGCGC
>NC_056739.1:265686989-265741989 GCF_019279795.1 Protopterus annectens
TTTCTCTTTGGAATCAAACTAGACAATATGCATATTAGGTTATTCAGTTGCTCAAATGTACATGCACTTTAACCAGGCAAAGTAATTGATATAAAAATCAGTTGTTCTTCTTCTTCTTTCGGCTTTTCCCAGTTAGGGGTCGCCACAGTGGAATGCCGGTCCACCAGTGATTGGCAGTTGAATTTTACAGTGCCGAGGTGCCAGCCTGACGCCCAATCTTCAACGAAGGCACGCCCATTCACACATGTCTTTCCAATGCCACTTGACCATGGGGAAGACATGCAGACTCCACACAGAAGGCGCTCCAGTCGAGAATCGAATGGGAGAACCTCTTGCTGTGAGGCGACAATGCTACCACTGCACCACCGCGGCTACAATTGATATAAAAATCAGTTGTTGTTGTGTCTTTCAGCTTTTCTCAGTTAGTGGTCGCCACAGCAGAACTCCGGTCTGCTAATGATTGGTAGTTGATTTTTATGTGCCGAGTTACCAGCCCTGATGCACAACCTTCAATGAAGGTACGCCCATTCACGCATGTCTCCATGTAGAAGACGCTCTAGCTGAGAATCGAACCAGACAGCGTCTTACTGTGAGGCGACAATGCTACCACAGCACCACCACCGCGGTGATATACAAATTCCAGAAAAATCCATATTCCAGCATATATTCAATGCATGGATTCATCTTTGCAAATCCAAAAAGACATTATGTTACGGCAACTTCTTTGGAAATTAATTAATTGTAAAACAACAAAACTTAGTAGCTCTGTACAGAGATAAACAATTTATGACCCCCGCATCCTCATGCTTAGGTCAACACAGCTAGAGCATTTTTTTACTTACTTTGTTATATGTATCAAAACATCTTGAAAAATGCTCATTCTAGCCACATAAAAAAGTGAGAACAAGCATAAAAAAAACAGATAAATTCACATCTGATCACCCCTCCAGGACACACACTCTACTGCATTAAATTCAGACTTCAAACCAGAACTAGATATGGCCTGGTTACAAAGAGACTATAGTACACTGTATCACCTTAATAAATGTCCTGCAAGTAACTCTGAACTAATGCACTTCATCTCCACCACTATGCTAATCAAATGTCCATTTTGAGTAATGGAGAAGACATAATCACCAAGGTAAATCAGTCTTTCTGTAATGCTTGTCTGTAGAATTGTAAAATCTTGGGAGCAGAAAAATAATGATTTTTGGCACTCTGTCCAGAAAAGGTTGTTTGCTGTTGTTCTGTCTTGTCTTAAGTGCCCCTTCATGTGTGGAAAGCCTTAAGGTGGAGCTTATCTCTTCATGCCTACAAGGCTTGAGTGACATTAGGTGGGATTCATTAATGTTAACACAAGGTGTACATCATGTGTACATTTTGGGGTAACTTTGTGGAATTCAAGAACAGCCCTGCCACTGTGTTTTTGCGATCTATTCATTCCAAAAGGTTACATAAAGTACGCACATAGTGTATACCTTATGGTAAGCTTTATGAATCCCCCCTCCCCGTTCTTAAATAAAATAAATAAATTAACAAATCAGACAATAAACAATCCAGTATGTAATTCTACAGATCTTTGCTACCATGAAGTCTGTATCCCAATGCTGCTTGTTCTCAAATACTGCCAGTATCATAAATGGTGTCCTTATATTTCATTAGGATAAAAGCTTGGCAGTAAAGCATTTTAGCATTCTGGGAGAACACTGCAGTGGGAAACAATGCGTCTATGCTGGGTTAAAGTAAGAGACTACAAAAAGAGAATCTGCCATTTAAGAACTGTAAAAATTCTGTTATAGCACTCCACTGATTATATTTTTGAAGCATTTTTTTTTAGTATACTGAATGCTTCTGTTAAACCCTGTGGCAAATAGAGAATAGTAGATGGACAGCCATGCATAATCAATGTTTTGTGCAATAGGACTTCTAAATCTTCTGATGATCCTAAATACTGTATCAGGTGAAAGCAGTGCATTTAGAATTCATTTCCATCAGGAGGTATAGAAGGATATTTGATCTTCATGCTGTTCAGCCATGATTTAATATAAAGAGTAGCTTCCAGAAATACCTCTGAGTAAATCTGTTTAATTTAAATGAACTAATTTATTCTCTTCATAGACACTTGTTAATGTTAGAAACACAAGCCATTGAGGAAATGAAACCTGAAAATATTTCTCAAGATGTCAGTCAAGATAGTTACACTTTCTGTTAAATACTGTGTGTGTAAAAAGGAGTTGTAAAAAAGGAAATAGGGTGAACTTCTTGCTTTCCCAGATAAGTTAAAGCTTCTCAAGTATGTTTAAAGTGTGTACTCTACGCCACAACCTGCATTAAGGTGTTCATTAAGTATATTGGTTCTGTATGAACACTTAGTAACAAGCCAGCATGACATTTGTCTATGTATGCTACATCCTAACCAGCATTTCTTCAAACAATAGAAAGCAAGTGTCGGGTGTGTGTGTGTGTGTTTTTTTGTGTGTTGTGTGTGTGCGTGCATGTGTGCGTGTGTGTGTGTGTGTGTGTGTGTGTGTGTGTGTGTGTGTGTGTGTGTGTGTGTGTGTGTGTGTGCGCGCGTGCATGTGTGCATGTATGCATGTGTGCGTGCATGCGTGCTTGCGTGTGTGTGTGTGGGGGGGGGACAATAGTGTGATGCTGAAGCAACAGACCACCATGAAAATGTAGCTCTGTCCTTCTGACATTTTAAATGACAGTCTCCAAGATCAAAGCAGGCCTCTAGGAATCAGACACTTCTGAGAATATTGTAAGAGTAGTGGTTGGCGTAACTGCCTTACCACTGAGTGGATACGAAGCATATGTACACACACACACACACACACACACACACACACACACACACACACACACACACAACTTTGTCACACCAAACTCTTCTTGATAGAGTCAGAAGCCAGAATTGCACTCGTCACTCGTATAAGTAGCTGCCAAATGTTGGTCACGGAAATGACTGAAGAGCTGTATTACCTCTCATTTCACTCACACTAGTCTTACATACATGCTGCAGTCCAGATAAGCAGCACTGGACTAACCAGTTGCAAAAAACTCAGCATCAAGAGTGACAATCACTTCTGCTGGTTGATTGAAATTATACTAGGAATTGTGGTTTGTAGAATGATGTAATCTGGTCGATCCTGTATTCTCCAAGATCAGAAAACCAATAACCAAAAAAATTAATGAAGTCAAAAAACAAAAACACAAATGCTATTAACAGAATTTTTTCTGTTATTGATCCTATGTGTGTGTAACTACTGCATTTGTTGTGTGACAGCTGCTTGATACAGCTAGTGTGCAAGCAAGTGATTGTACTATTCTTCATCTGCATAATTCTACCATTTACGTTTTTGTGTTCTCTCATCACTGATACATTTAAATACAATGCCATGGTACAGTGATACTATTGGACTTCTGTATAATGGTATAACAGTAATTTACAAGTATTAGGTATATATTTCAATACTAGAGGCTTGTTCATGAAGGGAAGCTGGCATGCATAGCAGTGGCAAGCCTGCTAATGACTTACTAGAATGTGGCTATAACGTAAGAATTGAGTCATAGAATTAAGCTCATAATTTGCTGGTCATTCTTTCTTCTGAATCTCATCTAAGGTCATGAACTTTGGTTAGAGTCTGAAAAGACAAAATTGCAGGTACAAATGACAGTAATTAGGTTCCTTCACAGGATAGGAGAGTGAAATTTTTTTGGCAGAGCGAGGGCTTTGGCAGTTCAGGAATATCTTCGAATACAACCACTGCGTCTCCTTGCTGAGAGATGTCAGTAGAAGTGGCATGGTCACCTTCTGAGGATGCCTGTTGGGTACCTGATAGAAAGCATACAGGAATAGGAGGAGGCCCTTACTCACATATAGGACTTGCTGGGGGGGATTCAAACCCTCAGCTTGCCTGGTAGAGGCTATGGATCCCATGAGAACTGCTGAAGACTGTTGCAAGGGATATGGAAGTCTGGTCTTCCCTGGTAAGTTTGCTAGGTTTCACAACCCTCACTAAGACAAGTTGTTTAGTAGACAGATGAATTCAAGCATTTTATACATACTATCTCTGTATATGCAACTGGGATTTTAATTTTCAATTTTCTGTACTGAAGCACACAAAGTCATTATGAACACATTAGGCCACATCATGGTTAAGGTGTGCGAAATGCAGTGTTAATAACGCAGTCCAGTTACGCCATGATGACAGCTTCCATCTAGGGTACATGTGGCCTGCTTTCAGTTACTGTTCCCAGGATCCAGACAGCCTGCTTGTTCCAAAGGTCTGAGCTTTCAGCAACAGCTTCTTCCTTCTCCAATGGTGTGTTTATTTTTTTTCAATGTTTGGCAGTCTCCTCAATGAAGGGAATAGGAAACATGTAGATAGTCAAAAGGGAAGGTTCAGAGAGATGTCCATGGCTGAGTATGGAAGTAGTGCTGGATGGATGGTATGTGGGACAAAAGATGATTAGTTTTGACTATGAAGTGTAATGGCCAGGGTGGTTCTCCACCCAACCTTTACCTCTAGTATCAGTTAATGAGGCTCCCTAGATCAAGTAGCGACAACATAGATTTTAAAACTCAAGCTAGTGAACCATGTACTTTGTTTATTGAAAGGTGTTATCAAAAAGTGTCTAATAAGTATCAACAGGATTGCAGACTGACAATATTTATGATAACAATTGCAGGACTTTTGTATTCAATACTACTGTTTATAGTGTGGTTAGTGTGTTTCTGGAGTTTTTTTATTTTTTTTGGATATGTGTTACAGACAGGTATGTGAATTACATTGAGCAGCATTCTACCTTCTTCAAGGGTGATGCCACAGTAAGAACAGAAAATTGATTCTAATAATTGGTTGTTTCTGCTGTCACTCCAGGGGAATCCAATATCTATCAACATGACAGGACATGGTTAACAGACCATGCTGTTTGCCAAGATCTGCACATGCCCCCTTGGACTTGCAGATAATGACTAAAATTTTATCCATCCCATTGGAGCCTTTTTTTAGGCAATGTCAAAATGACACAATTGCCAACATAGCAAAAAAAAAACAAAAAAAAAAACCTTAAGGTGTTACTGGTCAATGCTAGGAGCCTAAACAAGAAAATCCACACCCTCTGGAGAATGTAGACATATGTGCTTTTATCAAGACTTGGTTTAAAGCCTCAGAAAGTACTTCAGTAGTGAAAGGCTACAGTGCCTTCCACACACACAGACCAAGAGCAATGCGGACAGGGGCTAAAGATGGAGGTGTCTCAGTCTACATTAGCAATAAATACAACTCCAGATTGGTGAAACAGGATGATGTCTGCCTCTCTCACTAGTCACGATCAAATAATGTCCTTACTTCACACAACTAAATTTTTGTCCTTAGATTTTTCCTTTTCTATTACAACTGTTCTAGAATTTATCTGTCTATTTGCTACATTAATCTGCTCTAGTAGCAGCTTTATGGACCAAAATGTTTAAAATCTGCTCTAGTAGCAGCTTTATGGACCAAAATGTTTACTAAAAAAAATGTGTATACATTTGTACATACAACAGAGATATGCTTGTCTAAACATGCCTTTACATGATTTTAATTTCATGATTTAATACTTGTTGATATGTATTATGTTTTACTGGAACTGCTACCGATATATGGTGTACAATTGTAATATGTAACTGATGTATTTTGCATACTCTGTATATATTTGCATATTTGATTATGTGATGTGGGACCATGTCATGTAACTATTCTTGTAGCTTTTCTCCCCAGGCCTCCACTGAAAATGGGTTTCAAACCCAATGGGCTTTCCTGGCTACCAAATTTCAGTAAATAAATGCCCTGGAGTTCATCCACATCCAAATTTCATTAGACAAGGTTGCTTACCATGTCTTGCCCAGTTACAGGTCGCCCTCTATGACTCATGGAGCTGACAGCTCTTAACTAGACCTACTAGAGGCACTCACCATGCAACCAAATATCCTATTCATGGAAAACTTTAACTACCCCTGTAAAGACTGGGAAACATACAGTGCCTCTGACTCACAGGCACAACATTTCCTGGACTTTCTCAACTAAAACCATGGACCAGATAGTGCATGCTGCAACCACAGGATCAAACATATTGAACCTAGTACTCACTAACATGGGAACACATTTCAAATTCCCCTCCCACATGTCCCATTTTTACTGATAAGATTGGACCACAAAGCTGTCTCCCTCAAAATAAAAATAAACCCAGAAAGCCAAAGTAAACCCGCAACAGTTAGGATCTATTCTAACGCATACTACATCATATTATGCAACAGTTTATCAGAATTCATGACTCCTCCAAACCCCAAGGACACAGGTACTTATGCAGAATTATTAACAGAAACCTTGTACAAACGTACATGGCAGTATTGAGACTGCCATACCTACAAAGTAAGCCCAGATCTAACATATAAAACAAACCACACTGGTAGAATCCTTAACTTAACAAGCTATATATATAAAACAAAAAAAAAGTCATGTTTGAAATCAGAAAGAGCAACTCTCACAAAGACAAGAGTTCTCTGATTCAACTAAGAAAAAAACTGAGATCTAATAAAGTCCAACAAGGCCAATTATGAGGTCAGAACAGCCTCGTAGGCTAAGGACAATCACAAGGTCCTCTTCAGCTGTCAGAAACCTTTAAAGTAACACTTAGCAGTGTGCAGGAGTGGTGATAAATGGAGCAGCCTTTGCTGACCAGGGTGACATAACAAACTTACTGGCTGATAAATTTAGCTCTAACTTTACCCCCCACACACACACACACTACCCACTATGAAATCCATTCTAGCATATCCCTGCCCAGCTATCAACAGGGAGCAGGTGCTAGTGGCCCTCACTAAAGCCAAAAATACTGCTTCAGTGGCTACCACATTATCACCTGTTGCCTACTAAATAGGCTAAAGCATGACCTAGCAGAAACATTTGAGGTACTCTTCAACTACAGCCTCAAAACAGGTTATGTGCCAGGTGAATGGAAGGCTACAACAGTAATCGCTCTTCATCCTTGTAGTTCAACTGACCCTGGGAAGTATAGATTCATCAGTCTGACGAGTCTAATATGCAAAGCCATGGCATGAATTATCATAGAAATGATCAGGAAGGAAACTGGTAACCTATATGCACTGGACCCATCCCAGTTGGCTTTCTTAATGAAAGTCTTGCCTACGCAACCTGGTAGACTTCTGCAAGAGGGTCAACAAAGCTATGGATGAGGGGAAAAACAGAGCATGCCTCCTGGATTGGCCTGGCCAATGCATTTTATACAATACACCACTGAGGTATCATTGACAAACTCTCAAAACTAGGCATAAATCCCTATATAACTCACTGGATTACTGACTGACTCATAGATAGTACCCAAAAAGTCAGGATCACTGAGACCACCTCCACCAGGAGACCAGTCACCAGCAGAGTATCCCAGTGCTCTGTGCTGCCTACTCCTATTTGGCATCTACTTCTCAGAGGTCAAGGATAATGTCAAGGGCCTCTAGCTCTCCAAGTTCACAGATGACTGTAAATTGGGAGCTATTATAGATTTCCCCATGACACCAACATCCTACAAGAGAGTCTAGCCTGCTGGTGTCAAAGCCATAGATTAAAATTCAGTGCAAATAAATGTGTTATAGTGGTCTTTTGGACATCATCCACCCAAGCTAATTACTCTATTGATAAAACAGCCCTAAGAGTTAATCCGATAGGGATCTGGGATCATATGCAGACAGTAATCTTGCCTTCGGCCAACATGTAGCCAAAATAGTAAGAAAATCATTCTATGTTGCCCACTTCATAAAGAGGGGATATAGCATCCAGGTCCAGGAAAGTTATAGTACCACTCTACTCAGCTCTTAACAGACCCATCATTGAGAACAATATCTCTTTTCACATCTACCTAACATGTACTTGCAACAGTTGGAACCCCTTAAAGGTTGCTCACAAGGAGAATCCAGTGTATGAATACTCTGTCTTACACAGAGTGTCTTAAGGCCCAATCTCTGTATTTGGTCTCATACAGATTGCTAAGAGACAGCCTACACCTGGTATATTAGGCATCCCCATATCCAGCTCTGCTGGATCTTTTGCACATCTGCAAAATAAACATCACCTTTCACAAAGCAAACCACCTCAAATACTAGATCCAAGGACCTGAGCTTCGCCTATGACATAAATAGAATGTGCTGGAGAGACTGATATATGTCTCAAAGGATCACTGTGCCATGCAATAAGCTCCACAGCTACATGAAGCAGAGTTCACTGCTAACCTTATTCAAACTAAACCTTGATCAGTGGATAGGAATTCACTCCACGTCTGGTGCCCATGTCTCTGACGGACAGAGGTTGACAGTAAGTAACTTATTCCCCAACTAACATCCCCTCCATAGCTCTTAGATACCTCCTTACTAACATACCTCACCATATAGTCATCCTAGGAACTCCGGAACAAAACTGGATTGGGTTGCACTGCCAGGCCTGTAAAGAGCCTAGTGGCCATTAGCCTAGTATAAACCTATGAACTTATAACAAGAGGTGTGCTAATATAAGAGATTTATTCAAAAAGGGATAAGATGGATTTAACATTGTCATCACATTCCAAAAAGGAAAATGCACTGTCTCTTGTGCATTTTGTGTAGCATGCAGATATGTAAAATAACAACGCATATTTTGTGGAACTGAATACAGGGCAAACATGTCTAAAACAAGACTATGAAAGCAAAACTGAAAAATGTTGCATATGTGGAGAGGTGCATTAAACATTATTACTTTTATTTTGGGAAAATGAACAAGAAGTTTAAAGAAAGAATTTTAGATTCTTTATGTCATAGACAGGAAATAAGATCATTGTATAGATATTCAGTACATGATGAATATTTAAAGAAGTCTACATTTTTTTTTTACTTGGGTAAAAAACTTAAAATGAAAATTGGGGATTGATATGGATATAGTTTTGAAAGTTTAGGACATCTCTTGTCAGATTAAGTTATTGGCAGACAACTCCAGTTCTCAATGGATACTTGAGTATTAAATCTGAAATAAAAGCCAGAATAGTAAAGCAATAAATATTTATTTTACTTGCTTATTCATTTCATATTATTGCATAGTTTATTCACGTTTTTAAGCAATATTATTTGAACTGATGAATGTTTTAATGTAATTGTCCAAAGTCCTATTTTATATTCAAGGGCAAAACCAATGACATTTATTTGAGTCCAGGGGTTCCAGTATGTTTGTCCTGCATCATTTATTTATTATAACTATTTGACAAACAATTGCAGTTTTTTTTGTGTGTGTTTTACATTATGTATGCATACATACCACACACACCATATTCACATAGATAGATAAGAGCATTTATTTTCACCTAACATTGTTTTAACTGAATGCCTTTCTTGTATGAAGAATCATCAAAGGTGCAATTCATTGTATAAGCTATTTCTACATATGTCAGAGTAAAAAAAGTGATAAATGAGGCTTGGAACAGACCAATTTGTCCAGGGACATCTTCGGGGGGGGGGGTTAGATAGAGTAGCAGGAATTGGGAGGATAGGGGGAGGATACGGTTAAATTGGAATGGATGAGGTTTGGGAGGAAGTGAGGTAGGGATAGGGAGGGGCTTAAAGGATGTTAGGCAAGTGTAACTCGAGTAGGAGTCACATTTTGGGTTCTTTGGTCAGGTAGGCCTTGGTTTGGCGGTGGGCATGGTGAAGTGAGTAGTAAAGGTAGGGTATGGCTTTATTTATGCTGGCTAAAGTTGATGCTTCTTAAGTACAGGGTGCATTTTTTTCCACTCTGCATATGATGCAATTTGCTGGGGGTCCTGTTGTCTCGCTGGCCCATCAATGGTTTTGGTGGGCTGCTGTGGATCAGGGTTGAATGGGTACAGGAATGTGTGGGGAGGCTGGTGCTGGTGTGAGTCTCGGGGGTCTCTGCATCAGGCATGTGAGTTCTCACTACTTTGAACTTTGAGGTTTTGGAGCTGAGGGTACAGGAGCGTGTTTTTGGCTGGTGTTGCTGTCCTAGGGCTGGGTTGTTGGCTGGTTGGTGGTAGATCTTGGGTGGTGTGGTTTTGCGGGCTTCTGGAGTCTACCTGGTTGGTGGCTTTCATGGGCTTTGGCTGGCTGACACATTGGTTGGCTGTTGAGCGTGAGTGGCGAGGTATGTAAAGAGTGGATGTGTGTAGGTGGATTGCATGGCTCTTCCTGTTCTCACTAGGTGGTAAACTCAACAGGTTGAGAAAATATAATAAATTAAAAAAAAGAGAGAGAAATAGATGTCAGTAGTTTCCGGAGGTTGCAAGTTCCACATGGGGGGGAGGGGGGGTCACTACCACACATGTGCATTGGACTGGTGAAAATTTTAAAAAAATGGAAAAAAGAAACGATTGCATGTACATCATTTGATTTTGTCTACTGTGGTGGTATTGGTTTTCATCCACTTTGGGCCTCCAGTGAAGCCACAGATGATATGGTGGGGTTATGGAGATGGTGAATGGAGAGCATTTTCTTGTGCGGCTCTGTGATGTCTTTTCCTGGTGCTGTCAGGTGGGTACCTTTGTCTGGTGAGTCCAGTTGGTTGTCTGTGATGTTTGGCATGGACTCTAGTGTTGAATGTGGGTTCTATGCTTTGATGGATGTTTCCTTTGCCCTACATTGGCATTTTTGTGTGTGATCCTTCTGAGTGTTTGGCTGGGGGATGAAATATCAGTGGGTTGGCATTTTCTGTTGGTTTGAGGGATCCTTTCCCTTTCCACTGGCCCTTCTTGTTATGGAGATCTGGATTTCGGACTGCAGCTTTGGATCTTTGAGGTCATTTGGATGTTTTGTTGTTGTCAGGTGCAGGAATGCCCAAGGTTTGTTCACATTCTGTCATCCTGAAGAGAGGTTCCGTGTGGTTCAGGAGGGGGGGGGACGTGTGTAGGGCCTGCAAAACTGAGGTTTTCAGGGGAAGAAAGAAAGAGGAAGAATACAGAAATAAGTAAATGGTGGTCATATTTAGTTGTTAATTAATTTCTTATTCATGTTTGATTTTTTTTTTTTTTTTTTTTTTTTTTTTTTAGCAGAGAAAGAGAGTGGAAGTAAAGAAATATATATAAAATGCATTTCTGCCTTTTCATTACACTTCCAAAGGGCAACAAAATCACTCAGCTGTCAAGAGTTGCAATGCAATGTGTTTTATGCATGAGAGTAAAATCATTCCCCTACAGCAATATAGAGTGAAACATGTGTGAAGTGTTTAACTTAATTTTGCGCAGGTGAAGAATGGGGTTGGATGACTGCATGCTCTGCTTCCATTTCATTGCTGGTGTGCCATGATGTCTAACAGCTTGAGAATGTGCTGAATCTTGTTGGGAGGAGTGCTGGAGATCTTAATTAACATACAGCAAAAAGAAAATGTAAAAGTACACACCATTATTGAGTAGAGTTTATCTTAGACATTTTTGGTAATTTCTGGTAATTTTTGGTAATCTCGCTATTGCTGTTACAAAAAATATGCCAATCAGACTGCTTTCAACTACTCAGGAAACTGTATGTAACTGACATATAACATTAAAAATATGTTTCTATGTAGCAAGGTGCCTTATATAAAATTGCATTTCACTAAAATGTAAACGGGGGGAAGAAAATCAAGAAGAGACTCTTATTTTCAATCCGATTACACAATATTATCTTCAAGTAACTTGTATTAAAATTATTGTTGGCTTAATATAGGATTCATTGGGCAATGTCTTAGTTTATGTGTATGTTCAGTGCACAGTTCTGAGGCAAATACAACCAGTTTTCTATTCATGCATAAATGAGATTTCTTGCTCGGGGGGGGGGTTTGATAGTGATGCAGTTGCTCATCTGTTTGGCAGTTGGTCACATGTCAGGTCAATGGGATGATCTAAAGACTGAAGTCTCTAAATCACGGAATTATGTTTGGATGGAAGGACTTGCTCTGGCTGGGGGAGGGGGGGGCGATCTTGAAAAATGACAGACATGTGAGCATCAGACTTCATACCCTTCAGTAAGAGTAATGTTAAACTGGTAATTTTATTATCCGGAGTTTGGGAGGGCAATAATTAGTGTTTAGATTTGAACTGGCAGGTTGTGGTTAATGTGCTGTGAATTTCAGATGAATTACACTTGTTTGTCTTTGCAGATGGTACTTCTATGATGGTTTCGGCTGGTGACTTGCTAGTCAAGGCAGTCAAAGATGGTGCCAAAGCAGTCTTCGGATCGGTCGGTGGTTCTAAGGAGGTGGACTTATCAGGTGATGATCGAGGCTGCAGGAAAGTTAGTAACTGAACATCCACAGGTAGTCTTACCATTGGGAGGTTTGATTTGGGATGCTAACCTCTTCATTCCTAGCTTTGACTGTGTTAATATGGAGGGTACTGTGTGCACATGTGAATGGACTTTGGTGTGTGGAATTTCATTAGGTTAGGTCCCATGTAGGGGCTGGGATTTGCAGTAATAGGAGGGGTGGATTGCTGGGATATGAGGATTGAAGGCACAAAATGTCATTGTTTGAGGGGGGTTTTTCAGCCTTAGAATCATGCATATGGGTAAGGCGGATGTTGTGGGGCTTACATCCCCTTGGGCTTGTGGTGGAGGTGTTGGAAGGGTGCTTAGGTTTTGGTTTCTGTCCCTCATATACTTTGGGGCAGAGGAATAGGGGGATCATGGGCATATGGCAGATAGCATAAGGTAGACCACAAGGGGGATGGTTTCAGTTATGGTAGGTCAGGGTGTATGGAGCACATTGTAATCACAGGTAATGCTACTTCAACTACAGTGAGTCATGTCAGATTTGCTGTAAAGGAACAACACTAGTGCTCAAAGAAAACACCAAAAAACCAACAAAAATCCACCAATGGAAGCAGCAAGAAATGGACCAGATGAAAAGCAAACAAATAGCGTATTTCAAATTTATTCTCCGCTTTCGTCACAGACTTCTTCAGAATGATAACACATTACACAAATCACATGGCTTAAATACTAAAGATTATTAAGCTAATTATTCAATTAAACAATAAAAGACCATCAATTAGCCATATAAAAATCAATTCAAAAACTTGTCTACATAAAATGTAACAATAAAAAAAATCACTATTCTTGTTTATGTGTAATTCACGATGCTTTAGATAACATTTTACATTAATAACATCGTTCAAACCAGGAGGGGAATCAGATTTTAATCTGACCTGCCAGTCAGTTTCACGTTGTTGCAAATAATTCTTATAATCCCCGTCCCTCATATCTTTGTTACAAACCTCTAAAACGGAAAACAAAAATTTTTTAAAATTGAGACATGCTAAGGAATGCTTGAATAAAGCATTGGTGTCATCAATTTTTTTGATGCTATAAAGATGCTCCCTAATGCGTGTTTTTAAATGCCTAGTCGTCATGCCGACATAAAATGCCGGACATGTAGAACATAGGGCGATGTAAATAACCCCTTGAGAACAACAATCAACGTAACCAGGCACTGTAATAGTCCTGTTAAAAGAACACACAGAAATATAGGGACCTACAGAAATATACTGGCATATGTTACAATTGTAACAACAATGCATGCCTTTCCTATTGCTAAGCCCCTTGGAATGACCCCTATTATTGTTTTCCAAGATTCTTTTTAAATTGTAATTATTTCTATGAGTGAAAAAAGGTTTGTCACCCAAAATGTCAAACATATCAGAATTCCCTTTAATGACCCTCCAGTTTTTTTCTATCATGTTCTTTAAACGTTGAGAGTCAGAATTCATTTCTAAACAGCATGCCAAAAGATGATTAGTGTCATTGGTGTTTCCTTTTTTAATGGTTTCAGAACCAATAGTTAAAGTAGTATTTAAAAAAGGTGGATAGTGTGATTTACGTTTTTGATAAATTTCCCAGGCCGTGTCTATCAATAGAGCTCTGCCGTACCCTCGGTCCACAAATAGGGAAATGATGAACTTAAATTCTGCCAATAAATCTTCGTCCCTTGAGGTCATACGGCAGGCTCTAATGAACTGTCCCCTTGGAACATTTCTCATCACGTGTTTTGGGTGTCCACTACGATAGTGCACATATCCATTGCTAAAAGTTTTTTTCCGATATATACGGCTGTGGAACCTTTTATCATAACTATCCCAACATAAAGACACATCTAAAAAATTCACATTAAACCCCATGTTACCAATCACAAATTTTAAGAATAGAGACAAAGAATTAATCTCAAGCAAGAAGGCTTCAACAGTATGTTGATTGCCTTCGATAATGAAAATTAAATCATCTACAAAACGGGAATAAAAAGAAATCTTATATTTGTTGGTTAAGTAGGAAATGAATTGATGTCCCCACCAAACCATCACAGTGTTGGCATAAGCAGGGGCTGCCGGTGACCCCATGGCTACACCTCTTTTTTGCCTATAGTAAACTCCATCAAAAAGAAAAAAGTTATTATGTAAAATAATGTCCAAAAACCTACAGACTGTTGAAATAATATTGTTGCTGAAGTTAGTTCTATCTATACTTAAAAAGTTCCTGACAGCATCTATTCCTTCATCATGGGGGATACAAGTGTACAATGAAATGACATCAAGTGTAAAAATAATGTGTTTGTTCGGGTCAAAAAGTCCCGTCAAACTATAATGGTTGATTTTGTCTAAGAAATGCCAAGAATCATGAGTGTAAGAACTTTCTTCAACAATACTTGGTCCCAAAACTGCATCAATCACTAAGGATAAACCCTCTGTAACACTATGTGGAGAAGATATAATGGGTCTAAAAGGGGGCCGTTTAACACATTTGTGAGTTTTGGGTATTCCAAACATCACCCCAATTCTAGGTTCATCTATCACACAAAATTCATAATTTCAAAACTGATGTCACCAGACATTAAAGCCTCATAAAGATGCAAATGAATTAACCTTTGACTTCGGTGAATGTCAAAGAGTGTAACAACATCATATTCGTCTTTATTGTTTAAAATTTCTTTCATGCTTTTAATGTATGCTTCTTGGGTCATTACAACAATGTTACCACCCTTATCACTTTTCATAAATCTAAATTTATTGGTCATACTTTTTAAATTCCGTAGAGCGTTTCTTTCTTCAAGGGTCATATTACTATGAAAGTTAGGTTTAACATTCAACATATCATGTGTATCTTGTATGCACATGTCCTCAAATACTTTAATAGTGTGTGATAAGGTTGGGGTGTAACAAGATGGTTTAGTAAAAATCTGGTTACCTTTAGAAATGTCATGCATTAAGTAATGTAAATTAAGTTTCCTAGCATATTTCTTGATGTCAATCACTGTCTTTACATAATTGGCTCTATTACTGGGAACAAAGTTTAAACCTAGTTTCAACACATCAAAATCATCTTTTGAAAAAAACATGGTCAGTCAGATTAATAATGTTAAAATTAGTAGTTTGTCCATCAGATTGTCCAATTAGGTCTCTTCCCCCGATGACTCGGACCCCAAAAAGGTCCGACTCCTGGTAAACACTGTCCTTGTGTTCATCTGCCCTTTCTTGTGAAAAAAAGAAGAAGATGTAGATGAGTTACTCAAACCAACCTTAGGCTTGACAGTTTTTACGTCACTGCCAGTAGTAGATAATTCATTGTCAGCACCGGTCAAATGATTGTCATTAGTAACAGTGATGACATGCTCTTGATCTACCGGGGATGCAACATCATTCCCTACGGTGCCTGTCATAGTCAAACTATCTTTATTACTACTGAGTCTGGTGTCTTCCTGAACTTTAAGATTACTGTCAGATGCCCGACTCAACAATACTTTAGTGTATGTAGGTTTTTTACTCTGTTGAAAATTTGACACTTTCGGAATAGTTGATTTATTAAATTTGTTGTAAGTGGCAAAATTATCAAAAGCCGCTTTATTGTTGTAAGAAGAAATGTCACGCAACAACTTTGATTGCTTCCTGTTAATAACTTTGGTACAGTGTTGTTCAACATCGTTGGTTGTTTGGCTAAAAAAATGGTCAAGATTTTCCCCAACCAACTTTTGTTTAAAGTAGCTTTCAAGGTTAACTATTTCTTTTTTAAGTAACTCCATTTTGTTCAAGTTATTTTCAATTAACAATTGCAAGAAACGTAAACCTGCATCGTTAAAAAAAGCAACAAGAGTCTCAAACATTGGCTCACCTAGGTGAACACCATTGGGAAACTTAAAAAAGCGAAGCCCCTTAGGAACTATTTTTAAGTCAATGCACCGGTTAAAATAACAGTTCTCTAAATCAATAGAGTTGTACCTTTTCAAAAGTTTGACCAGTTGTTCACGTTTGTTGTTAAAGTCTTCGTTGTTGAAAAGGTTAAAGCAACTACCGGAACCACTGAACGGGTTGTCCGCACGGTCAAGAAAACGATCAAAGGCTCCCCGACCAATAATGCGTGGCTGTTTAATCATCAAAATTGGAATTATTCACCGTCCGTGGTGAATTCCGGAGGTCAATAACAGTTTCCATCTCATGGAATGATTCCCCAGGACTGGAGACTCTAACGATAGCAGCAGTTTCAGTATCATTGGCTTTAGTAACTAAATATTTTAAAGAATCTTTGATTTCTGTTAATGCCGCAATCAACAAGTTGCCCAAATTTGAATTACCGGCTTCAGTGGAAGGTGTCGCATGAATGGTTAGGTTTAGCAATGGATCCTCAGCTGCTTCCGACATGATGTAAGCACTAAAGTAACAAGGAACAACACTAGTGCTTAAAGAAAACACCAAAAAACCAACAAAAATCCACCAATGGAAGCAGCAAGAAATGGACCAGATGAAAAGCAAACAAATAGCGTATTCCAAATTTATTCTCCGCTTTCGTCACAGACTTCTTCAGAATGATAAAACATTACACAAATCACATGGCTTAAATACTAAAGATTATTAAGCTAATTATTCAATTAAACAATAAAAGACCATCAATTAGCCATATAAAAATCAATTCAAAAACTTGTCTACATAAAATGTAACAATAAAAAATCACTATTCTTGTTTATGTGTAATTCACGATGCTTTAGATAACATTTTACATTAATAACATCGTTCAAACCAGGAGGGGAATCAGATTTTAATCTGACCTGCCAGTCAGTTTCACGTTGTTGCAAATAATTCTTATAATCCCCGTCCCTCATATCTTTGTTACAAACCTCTAAAACGGAAAACAAAAATTTTTTAAAATTGAGACATGCTAAGGAATGCTTGAATAAAGCATTGGTGTCATCCCTTTTTTTGATGCTATAAAGATGCTCCCTAATGCGTGTTTTTAAATGCCTAGTCATCATGCCGACATAAAATGCCGGACATGTAGAACATAGGGCGATGTAAATAACCCCTTGAGAACAACAATCAACGTAACCAGGCACCGTAATAGTCCTGTTAAAAGAACACACAGAAATATAGGGACCTACAGAAATATACCGGCATATGTTACAATTGTAACAACAATGCATGCCTTTCCTATTGCTAAGCCCCTTGGAATGACCCCCATTATTGTTTTCCAAGATTCTTTTTAAATTGTAATTATTTCTATGAGTGAAAAAAGGTTTGTCACCCAAAATGTCAAACATATCAGAATTCCCTTTAATGACCCTCCAGTTTTTTTCTATCATGTTCTTTAAACGTTGAGAGTCAGAATTCATTTCTAAACAGCATGCCAAAAGATGATTAGCGTCATTGGTGTTTCCTTTTTTAATGGTTTCAGAACCAATAGTTAAAGTAGTATTTAAAAAAGGTGGATAGTGTGATTTACGTTTTTGATAAATTTCCCAGGCCGTGTCTATCAATAGAGCTCTGCCGTACCCTCGGTCCACAAATAGGGAAATGATGAACTTAAATTCTGCCAATAAATCTTCGTCCCTTGAGGTCATACGGCAGGCTCTAATGAACTGTCCCCTTGGAACATTTCTCATCACGTGTTTTGGGTGTCCACTACGATAGTGCACATATCCATTGCTAAAAGTTTTTTTCCGATATATACGGCTGTGGAACCTTTTATCATAACTATCCCAACATAAAGACACATCTAAAAAATTCACATTAAACCCCACGTTACCAATCACAAATTTTAAGAATAGAGACAAAGAATTAATCTCAAGCAAGAAGGCTACACATAAACAAGAATAGTGATTTTTTATTGTTACATTTTATGTAGACAAGTTTTTGAATTGATTTTTATATGGCTAATTGATGGTTTTTTATTGTTTAATTGAATAATTAGCTTAATAATCTTTAGTATTTAAGACATGTGATTTGTGTAATGTTTTATCATTCTGAAGAAGTCTGTGACGAAAGCGGAGAATAAATTTGGAATACGCTATTTGTTTGCTTTTCATCTGGTCCATTTCTTGCTGCTTCCATTGGTGGATTTTTGTTGGTTTTTCAGATTTGCTGTAGTTGGGGTAGTGTGGGTGTATGTGCAGAGTTACTTGTGGAAGGGTATAACGGTGTTGGAGATTGTTTATGGGTAGGGTGGGATTTCCAGAAAGGGGTTGGAGTCACAATAGTCATAACACCATATGAGGTTAATAGGCTACTGGATCCAGGGCTTTTACAAGCCAACCAAGCTCAGCCGTAACAAAGCTCAGCCATGCTTTTGGATGGGTGGAACCTTGGAAGTGATTAGATGACAGAGGGCACATTGAAAGGAAGCTTCAAAGGGAAATACAAGGGATATGGAATTTTGGTGTATTTCTCAACTTAGCAGGTATCATGCTTTCAGTTGAGGAAGTCTGAGGAAATAGGGCCTATTTTCTGGGTTGATATGACTGTGTTATGATTTGCTGGTTGTCAGGCTGAGTTATCAGGAACAGATGCTTGCTGCAGGACTCTTGGGGCAGCTTTATAATTCAAGTATATGGTAGGGGTGTTAGCTGGGTGAATTTGTGTTGCAGCCTTCAGGGTGTAGGAGACTGGTGGACAATTGTGTTATTTGGTTCAGGCTTGTACACAGGGCCAAACATTCCAGTTGGTCAGGAAGGATTTAGTGGTAAATGTTGTATTTTCACAGGGGATAGGGTTATGTTAATTTACTAATTTGGACAGTGTCCTAATTGCCATTTGGCAATGAGTAAATTGGGGGGGGGGGGTTAAAGTTGGGCACATAGAGTACTTCATTGCTGGGATTGGGAGTTCAGGAATTAGATTAAGAGGTTCAGGTTTTCTGGCCCTTAGTGTTGGATCATTAAAGTTTCTGGGAGTAGACTATTCCCTGCAGTAATCGGGTTATTGCTGGATTGGGAGTTCAGGGACTAGGTTAAGTGGTTCTGGTTTTTTGATCCTTAGTGTTAGATCATTAAAGTGTTTGGTATAGACTGCCCCCTGCAGTAATCAGGTTATTGCACATCCAGAGCTATATAGGCTAATGGGATATGCTACAGTTGACAGGATCCAGGGTTCCAGACTTATTCAGGGTTTTTCTTTGGGTGGGTGCAGATTTGTGTTCAAGGGGTTATAAAGGTTGAGGGGGATGTCCCAGGCTCTAGTCTGAGCAAGACATTGTTTTCATCCCTTGCATCCACTTCTTTTATGTTTACCCTTCAGGGATAATATGTTGGAGTTCTTGGCCGCACATCATAGGTGAGTTTTCAGGACCGACTTCTTGGGGGACTTTGGTGAAAGGAGCATACTTTCACTGTACAGTTTTTTGTTTTTTTGATTTGATGTGGCATCTGGGGGATGGTGGTCAGAAGGACAGAGGGAGGTATATGATCTGGTTTCCCTTTATGGTTAAGGGAAGGGTTGGACAGTGCATTGTAAAGAGGGTTCATTGAGATTTGCATTTGCTATTACTGTGACTGGGGGTGCTGGGTTGGGCGGCAGAAGTTGGGGGGTTGGTTTGGTGGTTGTATGGCAGGAAGGATTATTGGATTATTTTAACCGTTTAGTCAACTGGTGTCTTTGTTAATTAAAGGACAGGGTTTCTGGTTGACGGGGATCCATGTTGGTCTGGTCTACAGTGGACGGGTACACCAAATGATACAGCAGGTTTGTGGATGGTTTTAATTTTCTTTGTCTAGTCACTAATTTCATTGAGACCTTTCTGCATTGCTAGAAGAGTGATAATTTTAGCTATAAGACCTTGTTTTGTTTTGCAGGGGTATCTGTGGTATGTTGCTAGGGAAGTTAAGAAATGTATGGCATCTTTGGTAGGACATTTAATTTTCAGGGGTGTTTTGCATCCGCTCGTGTCTGCATTATATGCAGTTGATAAATGAGATATGCCCTTGTTGGTATATATTGGTCATTAAGAAATTGGTTTACGCGTTTGTGGAGCATTTACAGTCTTTTCTTTTACAGATCACTCGGAGTGCTGATTGGGATATGCAGAGCTGGTATTTTGGGAGCTGAAGAATGTGGACTTGACAGGTGAGAGAAGAAGCTGAGGAAGATTTTCAGCTGATGGGGCAGTGTGAAAGGAGGCTATGGGTTGCCAGCAGTGCAGCTGAATATGAAGTTGTTGGTTTGTTGTGATTTCTTTCTGCAGTCACAGGCCAATGTTTTGTCTTGGTTTGATCTTGTATGGAAAGCATCAAGGATGGCTATTACACTGTTTTAAGGGTAGTGGTGGTCTTCCTTGTAATGGGTCAGATATTATTGCAGCCTTCAGTGGTAGAGGATTAGTGGGTTGCACTGAGTAAGTGAATTCAGGTGGTGAGTTAGATGGGGTGTCCTTGCATGGGAAGTGCGTCTTTGATTTACCGTACTTGAAGAAGAGAAAGGGTATGGTTTATTTTCTACATTTTGGACGGAGTTAGCATGTCACTAATCTCGTTTTGGCCAGGTGGCATATGGCATTTTCAAGTTTGGTATATTGCTGGTGGCATTTGAGGGCACTGATAGAGCTAAGAGAGGTCAGATTGCTAAAGCTATCAGGGGGTTTAGGTGCCTTACTGTTTATAATGGGTAGTCGGTGTTGGCAAGGTGGCTGTTAAATGTATTTGGAAGTTTTCAGGTTGTTTTCTACATGTCATTGGGCAAGTAAAAGGAGTTGCTATGGGAAGGGAGGTTTTGGTGGTTGGGGGTTGAGTATTCCTGTTCCAGTGGCAGGTCATGCCCTGGTAATCATTAGGTTATTGCCAGGGACTGGTAATGTCTTGGTAATTGTACACCGAATGATGTTTGGCCTTATCCCCTAATGGTGTCTAGATGATATGGTGTTAAGCAAAGGAATGCAGAAGGTCAGATGGTAGTGGATTTTGCGAAAAGCATGGACATGCCTGTGATTAATACGTATTTTAACAAGAGGGAGGAGCATAGGATGACATACAAGAGTGGAGGAAGATGCACACAGGTGGATTATATCTTATGTAGAATGGCCAGTCTGAAGGAGATTGGAGACTGTAAAGTGGTGGCAAAGTGTAGTTAGGCAGCATAGGATGGTGGTTTGTAGGATGACACTGGTGATCAAGAAGAGGAGGATGAGTGTGAGGGCAGCACCAAGGATCAAATGTTGGAAATTGAAAAAGGGTAACTGTGAGGTGATGTTCAGGGAATAGTTAAGACAGGCACAGGGTGGCAGTGAAGAGTTACCGAATAGCTGGGTAACTACAGCAGAGCTAGTAAGAGAGATGGCTAGAAAGATGCTTGGTGTGACATCTGGAAAGAGGAAGGAGAACCAGGAGACCTGGTGGTGGAATGAAGAAGTACAGGAGAGTATATAGAAAAAGAGGTTGGTGAAGAAGAAGTGGGATTGTCAAAGAGATGAAGAAAGTCGACAAGAGTAAAAGGAAATGAGGTGCATGGCAAAGAGAGAGGTGGTGAAGGCTAAGGATAAGGCATATGAAGAGTTGTATAAAAGGTTGGACACTAAGGAGGGAGAAAAAGACCTGTACCAATTGGCTATACAGAGGGACCAAGCTAGTAAAGATGTGCAGCAGGTAAGTTTTATAAAGGATGAGGGAAACGTACTCACAAGCGAGGAGAGTGTGTTGAGCAGATGGAAAGAGTACTTTGAGGGGTTGATGAATGAAGAGAATGAGAGGGAGAGAAGGTTGGATGATGTGCGGATAGTGAATCATGAAGTGCAGTGGATTAGCAAGGAGGAAGTAAAGATATCTATGATGAGAATGAAGAACGGAAAGGCTGTTGGTCCAGATGACATACCTGTGGAAGCATGGAGGTGGTTAGGTGAAATGGTAATGGAGTTTTTAACTGGATTGTTTAATGAAATCTTGGAAAGTGAGAGGATGCCTGAAGAATGGAGAAAAAGTGTTTTGGTACCGATTTTTAAGAATAAGGGTGATGTGCAGAGCTGTAGTAAATACAGAGGGATTAAACTGATCAGTCACAGCAAGAAGTTATGGGAAAGAGTAGTGGAAGCAAGGTTAAGAAGGGAGGTGATGATTAGTGATCAGCAGTATGGTTTCATGCCAGGAAAGAGCATGACAGATGCAATGTTTGCTCTGAGAGTGTTGATGGAGAAGTACAGAGAAGGTCAGAAGGAGTTGCATTGTGTCTTTGTGGATTTAGAGAAAGCATATGACAGGGTTCCTAGAGAGGAGTTGTGGTATTGTATGAGGAAGTCGGGAGTGTCAGACAAGTATGTAAGAGTGGTACATGATATATACGAGGGTAGTGTGACAGCGGTGAGGTCTGCAGTAGGAGTGACAAATGTCTTTAAGGTGGAGGTGGGATTACATCAAGGATCATCTCTGAGCCCTTTCTTATTTGCAATGGTGATGGACAGGTTGACAGACGAGATCAGACAGGAGTCCCCATGGACTATGATGTTTGCAGATGACATTGTGATCTGTAGTGGGAGTAGGGAACAGGTGGAGGAGACCCTGGAGAGGTGGAGATATGCTCTAGAGAGAAGAGGAATGAAGGTAAGCAGGACTAAGACAGAATATATGTGTGTGAATGAGAGGGAGGATAGCGGAATGGTGAGGATGCAGGGAGTAGAGGTGGCGAAGGTGGATGAGTTTAAGTACTTGGGATCAACAGTTCAGAGTAATGGTGAGTGTGGAAGAGAGGTGAAGAAGGGAGTACAGGCAGGATGGAGTGGGTGGAGAAGAGTGTCAGGAGTGATTTGTGACAGATGAGTACCAGTAAGAGTGAAAGGGTAGGTCTACAAGAGGATAGTGAGACCAGCTATGTTATATGGGTTGGAGACAGTGACACTGACAAAAAGGCAGGAGTCAGAGCTTGACGTGGCAGAGTTGAAGATGTTAAGATTTGCACTGGGTGTGACGAGGATGGACAGGATTAAGAATAAGTATATTAGAGGGTCAGCCCAGGTTGGAAGGTTTGGAGACAAAGCCAGAGAGGCAAGATTATGTTGGTTCAGACATGTGCTGAGGGGGGATGCAGAGTATATTGGGAAAAAGATGCTAAGGATGAAGCTACCAGGTAACAGGAAAAGAGGAAGGCCTAAGATAAGGTTTATGGATGTGGTGAGAGAGAACATGCAGGTGGTTGGTGTGACAGAGCAAGATGCAGAGGACAGAAAGAAATGGAAACAGTTGATCTGCTGTGGTGACCCCTAATGGGAGCAGCCAAAAGAAGAAGAAGACGAAGAAGAAGAGGTTTCTAGATGATGGAAGTTTGGTGAAGAGGAGGAACAGCCTGGTCAGGCTGGTGGGTAGAGAAGAGAGGCAAGCTTGCCCTCTTCTGTTTCCCCTCTGGTGTTGGATGGTCAATTCAATAAGTTGGGAAAGGAAAGTGAGCGGTTATGCTGCTTGATAAGTACATGAGTAAGTGGAGGAAGCCGGTTATTTGGTTGATGATATGCAATAAATGATAACGAAAGTGAGTGGTTATGCTGCTTGATAAGTATATAAGCAAGCTGGTGAAGCTACTTATTGGTTGATGATATAATGCATTAAATGGTAATGGATGTGAGCGGGATGCTGCTTCATAAATAAGTGAGTGGCGGTATGGCCACTGCTTACTGATCAGGATGAGCAGGTTTACGTTGTCCTGTCCTGTGATAATGTTACATGGATGTCATTTCACCTGTATCATGTTTGGTTGAAATGAATAAATATTGGTTAACATTTATGTTTATGGAAATTGAATAAAGGTCATCAAATGTCATTTGGTGTGATGTGTTTCTTGAAGGGGACTTGGACAAATGAGATTTGGAACTGACCAATTTGTCCAGGGACATCTTCAAGGGGGGGGGGTTAGATAGAGTAGCAAGAATTGGGAGGATAGTGGGAGGATTGGGTTAAATAAGAATGTAGGCGGTTTGGGAGGAAATGAGGTAAGGATAGGGAGGGGCTTAAAGGATGTTAGGCAAGTGTAACTGGAGTAGGAGTCACATTTTGGTGTGAACTTGCTACCCACCCTCCCTTCTCCTTGTTATTAGTGGGGATGTGGTTATATGTAGTTTGGATAGGGCGGAGAAGAGGGGCAGGCTTGCCCTCTTCTGTTCCCCCTCTGGTGTTGTATGGTCAATTCAATAAGTTGGGAAAGGAAAGTGAGTGGTTACGCTGCTTGATAAATACAAGAGTAAGCAGAAGGAGCTGCTTATTTGCTTGATGGTATAATGCAATAAATGGTAATGGATGTGATCGGGTACGCTGCTTCATAAGTAAATGAGTGGAGATATGGACGCTGCTTACTGATCGGGATGAGCAGGTTTAAGTTGTCCTGTCCTGAGATAATGTTACATGGATGTTATTTCTCCAGTATCATGTTTGATTGAAATGAATAAATATTGGTTAACATTTATGTTTATGGAAATGTAATAAAGGACGTCAAATGTCATTTGGTGCATGTGATGTGTTTCTTGAAGGGGACTGGGACAAGTGTTTTTTGCAGGGTTCAGTCCTTGTGTGTGCTTTCACCTTGCAGAAACAGTTCCATTCAGTGGGAATGAAAGCACTTACTTTTAACTTCTATCTGAATAAACTATTCAGGAGGCGGAAGAAGTTGCCTGTCTGCTTTGCTGGATATATTCTTATAGAAAAAGTGCAAAACTGAGTTATTCACTTTGAAGATGACAAAAATGATGGGAGTATTGGATGGCTGGGGAAAATATAGCAAGATGAGAAATGCAAGGTGACAAAGGTGCACTGAAAAGTGCCACCTTCCTTTGAACTCTCCCAATACAAGGTGCTGCATGTTGGTAACAAAAGCCCAAAGGCAGTAAAAATATTTTTTCTAGAGAGAGATCATTCAGGACAAAAGAAGATCTGGGTGTTATCATTACAAACAGTCTAAATAACCCAGAACATGAAAAAATAGATCTCAAAACAAATCAAATGTTTGGATGGAACTTCTCTTTAGATCACCCTATTTTGGAATGTAAAGCTTTGTAAAAACAGTTCAGACTGTACAAGCTTAAGTACCCACAAACCTGGAGCAGGGGTATTCAAACTCATAACACCCCTAAGAGTGAACACAGTGGTTAGGGATCTGAGTATGCACGTAAGCAGAGGCCTTACCTTTGACCCCCATGCGGTCACAGTGTTGAAAAAATCCTTTTATTTTGCACAACTTATTAGAAAGGGTATGGCACCTAGGTCTAAAGGGGTCATTATACCACTGTACTCTGCCCTTATCAGACCAATCACAGAGTATAACACTCCCTTTGGTATGTACTTAACCAGGCATATGCGGCAACTAGGGTGACCTCAGAGATTTCTTACAAAAAGAACACAAGGTGTTCCAAACCTGCCTTATGCAGCGTGCCTTAAAGCCCTTTCCCTTCACTCAGTCTCCTATAGATTGCTGAGGGGTGATCTATGCCTGCCTTACAAAGCATCCACAAACCCCAACACTTATGAATCTCCTGCAATTTGTAAGTCAAACAGTGGCAGAAATACAAGGTCTAAGGACCTGAATTTTATCTGTGTCTTATACAAAACATGCTGGAGAGACAGCTGTGTGTCCCAGAGACTGCCCCACCTATGGAATAGCTTTCCATTCATGTGAAGCTACATTCATCTATTACCCTATTTACATTCAACGTAGACCAGTGGATGGGGAAATGGAAATTTATACCAGACCTGGTATCCATGTTCCTTATGGACAGAGATAGCTTATAAGTGCCTGGCCCTGAACGTCCTATTTGGATACAGGAAATCATTATTCTTTTAAGAAAATTTGACTTAGCTTAGAAAGGCTCCCAGGTTGTTAGCATAATAACAATGTATGAATCTGTAAGTAAACAATGTGTGCTTATGAATTACTATGCAAAAAGTCTTTTGTAGGCATGCTCCTTTGCAAATATCCACACTACCTTAATTTGTTCTCTCTCCAAGTTCATTACACTTCAGAGAAAGAATGAAAACAGCCTAAGCCTGCTTGTTCTTTCTCCATGAGGCCACAAGGCTGAGCCACCTAGTAAGCAGACTCACACAGGTAATAACACATTGCTTACTTGTGTCTTGAGGAGCCAATACATAGGCAGAACCACTGGCAATTTATGTGGACAAGTTACTCAACACATTAATTACAAAGGTAAAATTGTATATTAATAATTCAAGGCATTGTTTTGCAAAAATTAAAATAAATTGTGTATATCTTTTAAGATGCTTATTGGCAACGGATGAAGTTGTTTATTTATATACCTATATTCTACAACACGCAGATATAGAAATGATTCGATGATTTTTATCTAATAGGACAAAATTTACTAATGAAATAAAATGTTTTATTTCTTAGAACTGATTTTGCAAAACAACTTATTTAATTTTGTATATTTATATTATTGAGAGCTTAAGGGTGAGACCATGAAATCTTCCATGGCTCTAGAATATGCCAGTTTAGTATTGACTTGATGCATTTATAAAAATATATTTTGGCCCATATTTTATTGCAGGCTAATTGGTGACCTATTTTTGTATGGAATAGTTCAGTATTTCAATCACCGTACAGATTTTTTTTAAAGTCCATAGTGGCTAAAATTTTTCATTTAGTTATTAAGATGGAACTGTTAAATTGTATAATGTATGACAATGTTTCAGCTCCCAACTCTTCAGAAAGCTTTCTTTTTTCAAAACTTAATAGTTTTTTCCTATACAGCATACAGTAGAATGGCATTAAAAAATCAAGTCTGTTAAGTTGTCTTGACCTGCACCTCCTGCTAATATCTGAAAGAAATGAGTAAGTTAATTCAGATGGCTGTGAGAATGAATATGTTTCAACATAACAAATGAAAATGTGCATAGGTTCATAGGTAAGTACTAGGCTAATTGCCCTTGTAGGACTTTTTTAAGCTTAGCCAATTTCCCTTGTTTATGCACAGGCTAAATACCCACCTATTTACAACACCTTGGTTGTTGATAGACATCGGGATATGGAAATAAAATACAAAAATAAGGGCTTGAACTAGTTTCCATATTAAGATTCTCAGTGTACTCTGTTGATATCAAAAACGTCATCATGCATAAATGGTGAATATTAATAGGATGTAATGAACTTCTGAAGATTATAGGAGAAAAAAATCCAGCTTTTGCTAGTAAGATAAACATTAATTTCAAATCTCTGTTATAGAGAAATGAAGAGATAACTGCTATGATTTCTAAGCACGTCCTCAGAAAAGAGGTGCTTAAAAGGGATCAAAACCCTATCACCCACAGCATCAGTTGGAGTGGACAAGTGAGGATGGATAAGAGACCCTTGACTTGTGTGACAAGATCCATCTGATGAGGTTACTTGTGATGACTGCATTGGCCAAGTGAAAAGGAAGGGAGGACCGATGCTGTTTGGGCCAAAAGGGACTCACCAGCAAGATTCTGGAGGAGTCTTGCCTGATCTTGTGCTGGACCTTAGGAAGCAGAGGAGGGGGAGGGAAGGAATACAGAAATATCCCCTTCCAAGGAGAATACAGGGTGTCCACCTTGCAAGCCAGATGACTTGTGACTGTAGAAAAGAAGAGACAAAATTGTATGTTCAAAGGGGAAGCAAAAAGATCTACCTGAGGAATACCCCACAGATGGACAATGTCCAGAAAAACATCTCTGTGAAGCATCTATTCATGAGCCTGCATGCTGGACCTGGTCAAAGAGTCTGCCACTATATTTTCTTCTGTGGAAATGCAGACAGCTGGAAGAGTCACATGATACTGGATAGCTAGATCTTAGATCTGAAGAGCAATCTTGCAAAGAGGGTATGACCATGTACCCGCCAGCTTTTTGAAATATCACAACACTGGGGTATTGTCTGTGAAAACTTTGAGGGCCCAGGATGAGAAAGGGTATGAAAGGCATAAAGAGAAAGACATAGAAACCTCATCTCTTTGATGTTGATATGGTCTGACCTCTGATGGAGAGGACAGAGACCCTGCACCTTGGGACAACCGACAGGCATTTCCCACCAGCTGTCTGAGGCATCCAAATATAGTTCTTGAGTCAGGACTGGAGGTTGTCAAGGAAGACCCGAGTTTATAGAAAGTTGATGACAGGGAAGGAAGGAAACTAGGAATTACAGGAGATGACGATGTTAAAACTAGACTGACTTGAGCTACCACTGATACTTTCTCAAATGCAACCTTGCCAGAGGCAGCATAGGAATGATGGAAGCCATAAGCCTGAGGACTCTGAGAAAGTCCCTGTGCATTACTGAAGCCAGAGGAAGAAGAAACTGGAAAAAAGCAATCAGAGATGGCCTTGGGGGAAGGAAGGAATGCCAGCATGGGAATGGTCTATATCCTGCAGCCAAGAAAAACATGATCCTGAGAGGGAACCAAGACTGATTTTTGAAAGTTTATAGTGAACCCTAGACTTTGTAGAAGGGAAGCAGTAAATGAAAGGTCCTGAGGCAGAACCTCTGGGGATGAGATTTGAATGAGCAGATTATCCAAATAAGGAAAGAACTGAATCTTTCTCATCCTGCAAAAGGCAATGACAGGTGTGAGGCATTTGTTGAATACCCTTGGGGCAGTAGAGGGGCCAAAGGGCAAAGCAAAAAATTGAAAATGCAAGAAAGAAATAGAGAAATGCAAAAAACTTCCTGAAATGGGATGAATGGGAATGTGAAGGTAAGCATCCTTGAGATCTAGAGATATAGAACTGCCTGGGAAAGTAGAAGAGGGAACAAAGTTTGAAGGGCCAAAATCCAGAAAATGGGCCATTTAGAAAAGTGTTGACCTGAGAAAGGTCCAGGATTAATCTCCAAGACCCCTCCTTCATGGGAGCCAAAGACATTCTGGAATAAACAAAACTTCCTTTCTATAGCAGGACCACAACCTGAATGGTGCTCTGGGCCAAAAGGACATGACACATCTCTGGAAAAAGAGGAAGCTGTTCTCAAGGAGGTTGAGTGATGTCCAGAAAGGGAGGAAGACATTTCCACACCATGAAATACCTCTGGCAGATGATGGACAAAACACAATAATCTTCTGTGATCCTTAACCAGCTTAGAAGAAACAGGGAAAGATGAAGGGACAAGGGAACCTGGCTGATGAAAAATGAAGTAAATTCTCAAACGGAACATGGTTTGTCCTGAAAAGGATGTTTCTGGGAAACAGGGGTCTGAGTAGACATAGCAAGAGGCACATATCTAGAACCCGTTTGAGCCTTGGGTGGAGTGTTAGACTGACTGTGAACAAAAGCAGATGTGGAAAAGTAATTCCTCTGAAACTTAGGGATAGGAGACACAAAAATATGTTTCAACTCCTGCAAGGCCTTGCCTTTATCCTGAAGGGATTTAAACAGTTGAGCAGCAACACAGCCAAAAAAGATTTTTATTATTTAGATGAGCATCCAATAACTTGCCCTTAATGTCATATAAGAATGTTGTTTGGCCTTGATAAATGTGCAAAAGCAACTTCTAAAACTGTAAAGCTGTAGCACCAAGAAAATATCAGTCTGGGACAGGAATGTGATATAAAGGATTCTGAAAAGGAGGGAGTGTATAAATATTTGCAAATTGATGAAAGATCAACAATAAAACATGAACAAATGTGAATAAAACTTATGAATATTTTAGAAGACAAAACCTAATACTGTAAACAGACCTAACATCTAGGAACAAAGTCCAAGCTATAAACTAATTTGCTCTTCCTGTTCTAAGTTATAGGTTTGGTGTAACTGAATAGCCCCAAAAGGTATTGGGTCAGAATGACATGAAAACAAGAAAAATTCTTCATGCTTATCAAATTCATCCATCCATCCATCCATCCATCCATCCATCCATCCATCCATCCATCCATTCATTCTTCCATTCATCCATCCATCCATCCATCCATCCATCCATCCATCCACAACCCCTTTTCCCCATTTTTGCACACAGGGTCAGGGTGTCACTTCAAAAAATCAGTGCATACAAAATTATATACCCCCATTCTGAAGGGGGGTATGTGCCTCCTTCAAATTGATTAAATGTATATATCTGCAATTGTAGGACTGCATATCTTCTGTCTTCACAAGATCCAGATATAGTGAACATTTTAAAACATGAGGAGAACACGTCTAGGATGACTTCCCTACTTAGTTTAGCAGAATCATATCAGTATCAAGCAGGAATGGAAATCAAACCAGAAGTAGACCAAACTCAAGCAGCAAATGAATGTTCCAAAAACAGAAGAAAAAATATAAGGTGAAGGATCAGATGAGAAGGCAAGAAATGTGGAAAAGGCATAAATATAGCTGCAAGTACAGAAAATTCCTGAAACAACCTCATGTTGATCAGGATCTGACTCAGGAATGGTAAAGGTGAGGTGAATTTAAACCAAAAGACAAAGGATTAATATTGGCAACTCAGGATAGTGTACTACATACATATTGGTTTACAAAGTCCATTGAACATGTTCGAGATACAGGCAAATGCAGGTTTTGTAAAATAGAATTGGTAACATCTTGTTGCTGGGAGTAATACACTAATGGCAGAGGTCCTGTATACTGAAAGGCATGTGGCAAGACTGTTGCATTGGGGATTATACAAACAGTACAAAATTGAAGTAGCTGAGAAGCATTGGAAACATTAGCCACAAAACATTATAGAAAATTATGAATTTTATAGCACATGGCATCACCCATTATCAGCACCTCAAAAAGTAGATGCAAGAAAACCAGATATAGTAGCCCATGAAAAGAAGACAAACGTAATATTGATCATTGAAATTGCTATACTCAGTGACTAGTTTCTTATGTACAGAAAGACAAAGCCATAAAATACCAGGATTTGCAGGCAGAAATGAAGGCAATGTGGAAATATGGAGGAACATTCTTATATCATCTGAGAAAGTTTTGACCACTTGCAGTTGTGTTTTCAGTTCCTCATCTGATGAATTATACAGTTTTAAATAATCCACAAAAAGAAGATGAGAAGTTTTTACACTTTATTGTTTTCTGGAAGCCAAATTGCATCCATGACCTAATCTGTTAAGGAGACAACTTAATGGGTTAAGGGCAGGACAAAAGAGCAGTGGTGACAAAGGGTCACCACTCTGGAATATCTCCCGATTAATTTTTATCCCTGGGATAATAATTTGGCCTTTATCATGGCTTAAATGAAGAGTGACAAAAAATGCAAAGAGTGAGACCAGCTTATGTTCCAGGGCTAAAAATATTTAATAAAATACAATATAAAAATAATAAGAGCTGGTGAGCGCTTTCACAACATAAATAATTGCTTCATCAGATTGTATCAGAGAGCACTTGTATCAGATAAGAATTAATTCTACAACTAATGCGTTGTCTAAACATATTCCTGACACTGATGAAATTCACTTTTTTATGTTTAATGTTTTAGAGGTTATCAAAGTCAATATCACACAAGGTGATATTCAAAATAGAACTAAAAGTGCTGAGGTATGATGGATTATTAAACTTAGAGCAGATAGGGGTAATGGTTTGAATGCTAAGGCTCCTTTGAAACCATTTCAAAAGTCATTGGCACACAGCTATGTAGAAGTGGTCCAGTGGAAGAATTCTTACCTTTCATGTAAGAGGTCTGGGTTTGATTCTAGGCTAAGCTGAGTTTTACTTGTTTAGTATTGATTATACATATTTCTTAAAAGTGTGGCAATGTGTAAGAAGGGAGTGTTTATTTTGAGCAGAAGCCAGCTGATATGCAACTGTTATAAACTAAATTATTTTAATTTGCATTGTCTGATTAGGTTGGCCAATATACTACATGTTTTTAATTGTGGAGCATGATTGGCTACATGTAAAGCCTGAATGGCTGTATTTTGGCTAGTCCTTGCAATATGACTGGTTATATTGTTTTTCCCCTGTATTTATGGCTGGTGGAAAATTCATTGTAAGGAACCTATACAGCTGGCTATAATACTACACTAAGTAGAATCTGAGTGGTTGTATTTATATGTTCTAAGCCACTGAATGGTTAACAAGTGTGTAATGAGATTGGTTACAATATTATATTAAGCCACCTGTCATTGGTGGCAATGTTTTCCCTTAAGTTTTCTCCAATTGGTCTTATTGTTACATCTAGTGAAATCTGAATGGCTATCAGATGGATAGTAAATGTGTAACATGATTTGTTATAGTGCATTCTTATACCTCCTATGATTGGTGACAATATCTTATTTAAATCTTTCAGTAAAGTGTAATATTAAATCGGTCTTATGGAGCAACTGTTTATGTTGTGAAAGTACTCACCAACTTTTATTATTTTTATGTTATATTTTATTAAATATTTTTAGCCCTGGAACATGCATTGGTCTCACTCTTTGTATTTTTTGTTACTTTTGAATTGTCAAGTGGACCATTTACCTTTGGAGTCGTATATGTTTTGTTATTTTTTAGCTAAATAGTGATTTGCCAGGGTTTCGTGGCCACTGTAATGTAATCAGTCAATGAAGTATGTACATTTGTAAGCTCTCCTTTATCCATGAATGTGGGATGCTCTCAATTACTATTTTGTAGTCTGTCCATGCCATACTTAGATTCTTCCCTTTTTTGCAATTCTTCATTATGATTTAATTTAACAAGAAAATTATCCCTTGTTTCATATGACTTTCTTTTATTACCCTTTTGTTCTATTGCCATGATTGGGTTTTCTTCTAAATGACTAAAAACTCTATTTTTATCAGTTCTAGTATATAGTTTATACATCATCAGAAAGCAAGTTATCGGTCTATAGATTTTGAGATGGCTTATGAGTTCACAATTAAGAAGGAGTATCATTTTTCCTGTTGTGAACTAGGATGATGTCTGTTCAGGATGTGCATATACGTCGTTCTTACTCAGGGCTAAATTTTTGTGTAAAGATATTAATACTTTTAGCCAGAAGTTAGGTGCTGAATCTGGTCCTGGGGTTTTCCAATTAGGAGCTTTTCTTATTCTTGATTCAGTTTCTCTGGCTGTTACTTATTCCTATTTCATATCTTGTACATTTGAACTTCTTACTGTTTCTGTTTTCTTCCATCCATTTCAGCATCTTTATTATGGTCCACAGGGTCCTCATAGATATTTTTCCAAAGTCTGTCTATCTCTTCTTTTTTTTTGTGGTATTTCTATTCCTTTTGCCTTCTTTCCCAATTCTCTGTAACGTTTTTTGTGTTCAATGAATTGCCTATTTTATATTTTTCCTTTATATTTATTTACACACCTTCTAAATTTTTCTGCCTGTGCTGATATCTTTGGTTTATTATTAGCAATAGTGTAAGATAGATCCTGGTCTGTTCTGATACTGTGTGTTGCTTTTATCACATCTATCTTTCTAAGTAAATTTGTTGATCTGTTCCATCTTCTGTATTTTTCTAACAATGACACTTCTTGTCTTAATTGCTTTATTGTTCTCTCTGATTGATACTTCCATGATGTTGTTTGATTTTTTTCCCTTCCTTTCCCTTATTGCCCTGTGTTTTTGTGGTAATACTATATGTTATTAATTTAGCTGCATAGTAACATATCCTATTTACATCTGTTATATCACATGAGTTTCTGTGAACAGTCTTGATAACTGTGATGTCCTTTCATGTCAGTGTTACAGTATTCCTTATGTAAGGGAGCCTAATGTTTGGCCTGATTACCAAAGCCTTTAGTGCATACAGGCATTGTATGTCACAGATATACTCCCAGTGCAAGGTGTAGGGCATAAAGGTGATGTATGGATGCACACATCTCAAAACTTCTTTGCCTCCAGTTCAAACACCATCACTGAATGCTGGTACTGGCATCTTACCATCCCGAGGGTCAGCCACCACCCAAGAAAAAGATAAAAAAACTGAGGTCTAATATGGCTGTTGTCCAGCCTCCTTTAGATATCTCTCTTAAGGCTGGTGAAAGCCAGGAGGATTGTCCAGTTGTTGCTTCGGATTCCTCTGCTGTGACACCATCTGAAGCTGGCATGGATCCGGCTTCATATGCATCGTTGGTGGCTTTTCAAATGTCTGCTCCAAACATTGAGGGGGGACCTCTGCTGATTATACCTGAGGAACTGAGAGGGATTATACAGATTTTTAGTAAGGGAGGAGATTCCTACTATGTGTGTAGAGTGTCAGCAAGGGTCTGACCTGCTTGTGGTTTTTTAATGTGGAAGTCTTGCAAAAAAAGAAACAAAAAAAGCATACTTTATCTGCAGTTAGAGATCCAACATGAATGTCATTATTTTACTCAGGGGTCGTTTAATGCTTTATTGGCTTTAAAACCTCCTCAAGGGGTCTCTGTGCCTGCCCCTCCCTGGTCTTCTACTCCTTTTAAGAGATCTAGGGAGCAGGAGTTTTCTGATGAGGATCTGCATTTTGGGGAAGAGCCCATAGGGGCTATGGTTCTGAGGAAGAGGTTCTATCAGTCCAGATTCTCTTTTAGAAGAACTCTCCTTTGGGGACACTATTTCACATATGATAGAATTCTTCATGTGAGATTGTTCTAAGGTTTCTGATATCTAGATAGAATTGGTATTATGAACTCCTTCAGATGGAATCTCCCAGACCGTCTGCCATTCCTCCAGTTCTGGCTGCTATCCTGGACACCGTTTCATCAGCTTCTGTAGCCCCTGATTCTCAGTCGCTAACTCCCAAGAAGCCTGACAAATTTTACAAGCTGCTTGATGATTACACATTTCTGTATAAATTTCCTTCTGTTGATCCTTCTGTGGTGTCTGTCTCTCCTGACAAACCTTCCAAGCTGTTGCCTTTACTAAGTCAATTCTTTTAGACAAGGATAGCAGGGCCATGGAAAGGTGGGCAAAAATGTTTATACACTGCTGCCACCCTGTCTTTTAGGGCTATTAATTATGCAACCCATATGACTAGGCATATTTTAGCCCTTTTTTCCTCAAGTTTCTCAAGTAGTTTCTGACCCTACTGACTCAGAAGGGAAGGTTTCGACCATTTCCATGTCAGGTTCTACCTCTCAAGTGACTCGCCACTCTGTTAAGTGCAATTATGATGCAGCAGTTGCTTCTTCTAGGGCTGCTGCATTTGGTTCTGTTCTGAGGCATTACTCTGGGCTTCATCTTCAGGCTTTACCTGATGACATTAATGGCGAGTTATTGGATGCTCATCTAAATAATAAAAATCTTTTTGGCTGTGTTGCTGCTCAACTGTTTAAATCCCTCCAGGATAAGGGCAAGGCCTCGCAGGAGTTGAAACATATTTTTGTTTCTCCTATCCCTATGTTTCAGAGGAATTACCCTTCCAAATCTGCTTTTGTTCGTAGACAGTCTCACCCTCCACCCAAGGCTCAAAGCGGATCTAGATGTGTGCCTCTTGCTAAGTCTGCTCAGACCCTGTTCCCCAGAAACCTCCTTTTCAGGAATAGCCAGGTTCCATTTGAGAATATACTTCCTTTTTCTTCAGCCAGGTTCCCTTGTCCCTTCATCTTTCCCTGTTTCTTCTGAGTTGGTTAAGGATCACAGAAGATTCTTGTGTTTTGTCCATCATCTGCCAGAGGTATTTATGGTATGGAAATCAAAAACCAATGTAGAAACGGAGAATGATTTATATTAGAACCTGTACAGTGAAACTACTTTACTGAGTGTATTGTGTCTTGTTAATTAACGTTGGCCAGAAATAATCACATTTGCCGTTTATCTCCGTTTCTACATTGGCTTTTGGTTTTGGAGTTATTGTTGTTCACTTCCTCAACTTGTTTATATGGTGTGGAAATGTCTTCCTCCCTTTCTGGACATTACTCAACCTCCTTGAGAACAACTTTCTCTTTCTCTAGAGGTGTGCCATGTTCTTTTGGCCCAGAGCACCATTCAGGTTGTGGCCCTGCTCTAGAAAGGAAGTTTTTTTTAATTCCAAAATGTCTTTGGCTCCCATGAAGGAGGGGTTCTGGAGATTAATCCTGGACCTTTCTCAGCTCAACACTTTTCTAAATGGCCCTTTTCTGGATTTTGGCCCTTCAAACTTTGTTCCCTCTTCTACTTTCCCAGGCAGTTCTATATCTCTAGATCTCAAGGATGCTTACCTTCACATTCCCATCCATCCCATTTCAAGAAGTTTTTTGCATTTCTCTATTTATTTCTTGCATTTTCAATTCTTTGCTTTGCCCTTTGGCCCCTCTACTGCCAAAAGGGTATTCAACAAATGCCTCACACCTGTCATTGCCTTTTGCAGGATGAGAAAGATTCAGGTCTTTTCTTATTTGGATGATCTGCTCATTCAGGTGTCGTCCCAGGAGACTCTGCTTCAGGACCTTCCATTTACTGTTTCCCTTCTACAAAGTCTATGGTTCTCTATAAACTTTCAAAAATTAGTCTTGTTTCCTTCTCAGGGTCATGTTTTTCTTGGCTGCAGGATATACACCATTCCCATGCTGGCATTCCTGCCTTCCCTCAAGGCCATCTCTGATTGCTTTTTTCCAGTTTCTTCTTCATCTGGCTTCAGTAATGCACAGGGACTTTCTCAGGGTCCTCTGGCTTATGGCTTCCATCATTCCTATGCTGCCTCTGGCAAGGTTGCATTTGAGAAAGTATCAGTGGTAGCTCAAGTCAGTCTAGTTTTAACATTGTTATCCCTTGTAATTCCTAGTTTCCTTCCTTCCCTGTCATCAACTTTCTATAAACTCGGGTCTTCCTTGACAACCTCCAGTCCTGACTCAAAAGCTATGTTTGGATGCCTCAGACAGAGGGTGGGGAATGTCTGCTGGTTCTCTCATGGTGCAGGGTCTCTGTCCTTTCCATCAGAGGTCAGACCATATCAACATCAAAGAGATGAAGGCTCTGCATCTTTCTCTTTATGCCTTTCATACCCTTTCTCATCCTGGGCCCTGAAAGTTTTCACAGACAATACCCCAGTGTTGTGATATTTCAAAAAGCTAGGGGGGGTACATGGTCCTACCCTCTTTGCAGGATTGCTCTTCAGGTCTGGGATCTAGCTATCCAGTATCATGTGACTCTTCCAGCTGTCTCCATTCCCACAGAACAAAATATAGTGGCAGACTCTTTGACAAGGTCCAGAACGCAGGCTCATGAATAGATGCTTCACAGAGATGTTTTTCTGGACATTGTCCATCTGTGGGGTATTCCTCAGGTAGATATTTTTGCTTCCCCTTTGAACATAAAATTTCATCTCTTCTTTTCTACAGTCACAAGTCGTCTGGCTTGGAAGGTGGACACTCTGTCTTCTCCTTGGAAGGGGATATTTCTGTATTCCTTCCCTCCCCCTTCCTCTGCTTCCTAAGGTCCAGCACAAGGTCAGGCAAGACTCCTCCAAAATCTTGCTGGTGAGTCCCTTTTGGCCCAAACACCATTGGCCCCCCCCTTCCTTTTCACTTGGCCAGGGCAATCATCGCAAGTTACCTAATCGGATGGATCTTGTCACACAAGTCAAGGGGTCTCTTATCCATCCTCACTTGTCCACTCCAACTGATGCTGTGGGTGTTAGGGTTTTGATCCTTTTTAGATACCTCTTTTCTGAGGATGTGCTTCATGTACTGCAGGAGGCAAGGAAACCCACCACCAGAAAAATTGTATTTGTCAAATGGAAGAGATTTTCTGTCAGGTGCATTTTTTGAAACTACAATCCCTTTTCAGTGCAGATTCCTATGATTCTGTCTTATTTGTGATGTCTGCTCCATGATGGGTTGGCATATTCTTCAGTTAAAGCTCACCTCTCAGCAATTTCTGCTTATCTGCCCTAAACTCCCTCTCTGGCCCCTAGGCTTAAGGTGAAACTATTTCTTTAAGCCGTTCTTTATATCAGTCCTCACAGGAAGCCTATTCTACCTTCCAGGGACCTCAGTTTTGCTCTTGAAAAACTGACTCAGGCTCCTGTTGAGCCTGCTGCTTCAGCTTCCTTGCAAAAATGTAATTGGAAGACTGTTCTTCTTTTGACCCTTACTATATGAGCTTCATGCACTTATGGCTGCTCCTCCCTTTTTAGTTTTCCATAGAGATAGGGGGTCTCTTCATACTAATCCCTCTTTCATGCCCAAGGTGGTCAGTATGTTGTCTTTTAATCAGTTTATTAATTTGCCTTCCTTTTTTCCTTCTCTGCAGGTTGACAGTGAGAAAGTTCTTCATGTCTTGGACTTGCCTGCTTCCTGTTCCACCAATTTCTCCTTAATTTGGGGACTCATTGCTCTATCATGCTATGATGTTACCAGAGTTGGATTTTCTACACTAAAATCTTCACTTCATAGGTAATCCATAACTTCAGTTTCTATTTCTTTAACTTCTCCATTACTAATCCTCTTTTCTACTTTCCCTCTTTGTTTTCTTTTTTTTTTTTTTCTGTTTTGTTTTGTAAAATAGAATAATTTACAACCAGTACATATAGCCAAATAAACCTTCCTAGAGCAGTTATAACAATCCTACTCCTTTTCACCATAAGTTTCATCCATATGGGGTAAACCCAGAAAGGAACCTTCACATGTGTATGTACAGTGGGAACAAATCAACACTAATTTTCTATAAGTGTGTTAGAAATCATAGCAATTATCTCTTCGTTTCTCTATAACAGAGATTTGAAATTAATGTCTATCTTACTAGCAAAAGCTGGAGTTTTTTTTCTCCTACAGTCTTCAGAAGTTCATTACATCCTGTTAATATTCACCATTTATGCATGATGACGTTTTTGATATCAACAGAGTACACTGAGGATCTTAATATGCAAACTAGTTTACTTACAGATTCATACATTGTTATTATGCTAACAACCTGGGGGCCTTCTAAGCTAAGTCAAATTTTCTTGAAAGAATAATGATTTCCTGTATCCAAATACTACATTCAGGGCCAGGCATTTATAAGCTATCTCTTTCCATAAGGAACATGGATACCAAGTCTGGTATAAATTTCCGATTCCCCATCCACTGGTCTAGGTTGCACTTAAATAGAGTAATAGATGAACGTAGCTTCACATGATTGGAAAGCCTATTCCATAGGTGGGGCAATCTCTGGGGCACACAGCTGTCTCTCCAGCATGTTTTGTATAAGTCACAGATAAAACTCAGGTCCTCAGGCCTGGTATTTCTAGAACTGTTTGACTTACAAATTGCAGGAGATTCATAAGTGTGGGGTTTACAGATGCCTTGTAAGCCAGACATAGAGCTCCCCTCAGCAATCTATAGGAGACTGAGTGAAGGGAAATGGCTTTAAGGCACTCTGCATAAGGCAGGTTTGGAACACCTTGTATTATTTTTGTAAGAAATCTCTGAGATCACCCTATTTGCCTCATATGCCTGGTCAAGTACATACCAAAGGGAGTGTTATACTCTGTGATTGGTCTGATAAGGGCAGAATACAGTGATATAATGACCCCTTTAGACCTAGGTGCAATGCACTTACTAATAGGTTGTGCAAAATAAAAGGATTTTTTCAACACTGTGACCACATGGTGGTCAAAGGTAAGGCCACTGCTTACGTGCATACTCAGATCCCTAACCACTGTGTTGACTCTTAGGGGTGTTATGAGTTTGAATACCCATGCTCCAGGTTTGTGAGTACTTAAGCTTGTACAGTTTGAGCTGTTTTTGCCAAGCTTTACATTCCAAAATAGGGTGATCTAAAGAGAAGTTACATCCAAACATTTGATTTTTTTGAGATCTTTTTTTTTCATGCACTGGTTATTTAGACTGTTTGTAATGATAACACCCAGATCCTTCCTTTGTCTTGAATTATCTCTCTCAAGAAAAAATATTTTTACTGCCTTTGGGCTTTTGTTACCAACATGCAGCACCTTCTATTGGGAGAGGTCAAAGGAAGGTGGCACTTTTCATGCACCTTTGTCACCTTGCATTTCTCATCTTGCTATATCTTCCCCAGCCATTCAATACTACTACTATAATTTTTGTCATCTGCAAAGTGAATAATCCAGTTTTGCACTTTTTACATAAGAATAAATCCAGCAAAGCAGACAGGCAACTTATTCCACCTCCTGAGTAGTTTATTCAGATAGAAGTTAAAAGTAAGTGCTTTCATTCCCACTGAATGAACTATTTCTGCAAGGTGAAAACACACACAAGGACTGAACTCTGCAAAAAACACTTATCCCAGTCCCCTTCAAGAAACACATCACATGCACCAAATAACATTTGACAACCTTTATTAAATTTCCATAAACATAAATGTTAACCAATATTTATTCATTTCAATCAAACATGATACAGGAGAAATAACATCCATGTAACAATATCACAGGACAGCATAAACCTGCTCATCCCGATCAGTAAGCAGCGTCCATACCTCCACTCACTTACTTATGAAGCAGCATCCCACTCACATCCGTTACCATTTAATGCATTATATCATCAACCACTTACTGATGTATTTATCAAGTAGCATAACCACTCACTTTCCTTTCCCAATTTATTGAATTGACCATACAGCACCAGAGCGGGAGCAGAAGAGGGCAAGCCTGCCCCTCTTCTCAGCCCTATCCAAACTACATATAACCATATCCCCACTAATAACAAGGGGAAGGGAGGGCGGATAGCAAGTTTACAACAAAATGTGACTCCTACTCCAGCTACACTTGCCTAACATCCTTTAAGCCCCTCCCTATCCCTACCTCATTTCCTCCCAAACCTCCTACATTCCTATTTAACCCAATCCTCCCCCTATCCTCCCAATTTCTGCTAATCTGTCTAACCCCCCCCCCCTTGAAGATGTCCCTGGACAAATTGGTCAGTTCCAAACCTCATTTGTCCTAGTCCCCTTCAAGGAACACATCGCACCAAATGACATTTGACAACCTTTATTACATTTCCATAAACATAAATGTTAACCAATATTCATTCATTTCAACCAAACATGATACAGGTGAAATAACATCCATGTAACATTATCACAGGACAGGACAACGTAAACCTGCTCATCCTGATCAGTAAGCAGTGCCCATACCACCACTCACTTATTTATGAAGCAGCATCCCGCTCACATCCATTACCATTTAATGCGTTATATCATCAAACAATAAGCAGCTTCCTCTGCTTGCTTATATACTTATCAAGCAGCATAACTGCTCACTTTCATTACTGTTTATTGTATTATACCATCAATCCAATAAGTAGCTTCACCAGCTTGCTTATATACTTATCAAGCAGCATAACCGCTCACTTTCGTTACCATTTATTGCATTATACCATCAACCAAATAAGCAGCGCCCTCCGCTTACTCATGTATTTATCAAGCAGCATAACTGCTCACTTTCCTTTCCCAACTTATTGAATTGACCATCCAACACCAGAGGGGAAACAGAAGAGGGCAAGCCTGCCTCTCTTCTCCACCCACCAGCCTGACCAGGCTGATCCCCCTCTCTCCACCAAACATCCATCATCTAGACACCATTAGGGGATAAGGCCAAACATCATTCAGTGTACAATTACCAGGACCTTACCAGCCCCTGGCAATTAACTAATGATTACCTGGGCATGGCCTGCCACTGGAACAGGAATGCTCAACCCCCAACCACCGAAACCTCCCTTCCCATAGCAACTCCTTTTGCCCAATGACATGTAGAAAACAACCTAAAAACTTCCAAATACCATTTAACAGCCACCTTGCCAACACCAACTACCCATTATAAACAGTAAGGCACCTAAACCCCCTGATAGCTTTAGCACTCTGACCCCTATTCGCTCTATCAGTACACTTAAGTGCCACCAGCAATATACCAAACTTGAAAATGCCCTATGCCACCTGGTCACAACAAGATTAGTGACATGCCAACTCCATCCAAAATGTAGAAAATAAACCAAACCCTTTCTCTCCTTCAAGTACGGTAAATCAAAGCCACACTTCCCATGCAAGGACACCCCATCTAGCTCACCACCTGAATCCACTTACTCAGTGCAACCCACTAATCCCCTACCGCTGAAGGCTGCAATAATATCTGACCCATTACAAGGAAGAGCCCCACTACCCATAAAACAGTGTAATAGCCATTCTTGATGCTTCCCATACAAGATCAAACCAAGACAAAACATTGCCCTGTGACTGCAGAATGAAATCACAACAAACCAACAACTTCATATTCAGCTGCACTGCTGGCAACCCATAGCCTCCTTTCACACTGCCCCATCAGCTGAAAACCTTCCTCAGTTTCTTCTCTCACCTGTCAAGTCCACATTCTTCAGTCCCCAAAATACCAGCTCTGCATATCCCAATCAGCACTTCGAGTGATCTGTAAAAGAAAAGACTGTAAATTCTCCACAAACACATAAACCAATTTCTTAATGACCAATATACACTAACAAGAGCATATCTAATTTATCTACGGCATAAAATGCAGACACTAGCAGATGCAAAACACCCCTGAAAATTAAATGTCCTACCAAAGATGCCATAAATTTCTTAACTTCCCTAGCAATGTACCACAGATACCCCTGCAAAATAAAACAAGGTCTTATAGCTAAAATTATCACTCTTCTAGCAACGCAGAAAGGTCTCAATGAAATTAGTGACTAGACAAAGAAAATTAAAACCATCCACAAACCTGCTGTATCATTTGGTGTACCCGTCCACTGTAGACCAGACCAACATGAATCCCCATCAACCAGAAACCAACCCTGTCCTTTAATTAACAAAGACACCAGTTGACTAAACAGTTAAAATAATCCAATAATTCTTCCTGCCATACAACCACCAAACCAACCCCCCAACCCAACACCCCCAGCCACAGAATAGCAAATGCAAATTCCAATGAACCCTCTTTACAATGCATTGTCCAACCCTTCCCTTAACTATAAAGGGGATCATATACCTCCCTCTGTCCCTCTGACCACCAGCCCCCAGATGCCACATTAAATCAAAAAAGCAAAAAACTGTATAGTGAAGTATGCTCCTTTCACCAAAGTCCCCCATGAATTTGGTCCTGAAAACTCACCTATAATGTGCAGCCAAGAACTCCTCCAATATATTATCCCTGAAAGGTAAACATAAAGGAAGTGGATGTAACGGATGAAAAAAAATGTCTTGCCCAGTCTAGAGCCTGGGACATCCCCCACAACCTTTATAACCCCTTGAACACAAATCTGCACATACCCAAAGAAAAACCCTGAATAAGTCTGGAACCCTGGACTCTGTCAGCTGTAGCATATCCCATTAGCCTATATAGATCTGGATGTGCAATAACCCAATTACTACAGAAGACAGTCTATACCAAACACTTTAATGATCTAACACTAAGGATCAGAAAACCAGAACCACTTAACCTAGGCCCTGAACTCCCAATCCAGCAATAACCCGATTACTGCAGGGAATAGTCTACTCCCAGAAACTTTAATGATCTAACACTAAGGGCCAGAAAACCTGAACCCCTTAACCTAATTTCTGAACTCCCAATCCCAGCAATGAAGTACTCTACGTGCCCAACCCTAAACCCCCCCTCCAATTCACTCCTTGCCAAATGGCAATTAGGACACCATCCAAATTAGTAAATTAACATAACCCTATCCCCTGTGAAAATACAACATTTACCGCTAAATCCTCCCTGATCAACTGGAATGTCTGGCCCTGTGTACAAGCCTGAACCAAATAACACAAATTGTCCACCAGTCTCCTATACCCTGAAGGCTGCAACACAAATTGACCCAGCTAACACCCCTACTATATACTTGAATTATAAAGCTGCCCCAAGAGTCCTGCAGCAAGACTAAACCTAATACTGAAAACATCCCTAACATCTAGGAACAAAGTCCAAGCTATAAACTAATTTGTTCTTCCTGTTCTGTGTTATAGTTTTGGGGTAATTGACTAGCCCCAAAAGGTGTTGGATCAGATGGACATGAAAACAAGAAAAATTCTTCATGCTTATCAAATTCATCCATCAGTTCTTCCATCCATCCATTCATTAATTCTTCCATCCATCCATCCTTCAATCCATCCATCCATCCATCCATCCACAACTCCTTTTTCCCATTTTTGCACACAGGGTCAGGGTGTCACTTCAAAAAATCAGTGCATACAAAATTATATACCCCCATTCTGAAGGGGGGTATGTGCCTCCTTCAAATTGATTAAATGTATATATCTGCAGTTGTAGGACTGCATATCTTCTGTCTTCACGTGAACATTTTAAAACATGAGGAGAACATGTCTAGGATGACTTCCCTACTTAGTTTAGCAGAATCATATCAGTGTCAAGCAGGAATGGAAATCAAACCAGAAGTAGACCAAACTCAAGCAACAAATGAATGTGCCAAAAACAGAAGAAAAAATATAAGATGAAGGATCAGATGAGAAGGCAAGAAATGTGGAAAAGGCATAAATATAGCTGCAAGTACAGAAAATTCCTGGAACAACCTCATGTTGATCAGGATCTGACTCAGGAATGGTTAAGGAGAGGTGAATTTAAACCAAAAGACAAAGGATTAATATTGGCAACCCAGGATAGTGTACCACATAGATATTGGTTTACAAAGTCCATTGAACATGTTCGAGATACAGGCAAATACAGGTTTTGTAAAATAGAATTGGTAACATCTTGTTGCTGGGAGTAATACACTAATGGCAGATGTCCTGTATACTGAAAGGCATGTGGCAAGACTGTTGCATTGGGGATTATACAAACAGTACAAAATTGAAGTAGCTGAGAAGCATTGGAAACATTAGCCACAAAACATTACAGAAAATTATGAATTTTATAGCACATGGCATCACCCATTATCAGCACCTCAAAAAGTAGATGCAAGAAAACCAGATATAGTAGCCCATGAAAAGAAGACAAAAGTAACATTGATCATTGGAATTGCTATACTCAGTGACTATAGTTTCTTATGTACAGAAAGACAAAGCCATAAAATACCAGGATATGCAGGCAGAAATTAAGGCAATGTGAAAATATGGAGGAAGGATATCCAGACATTTCCAGTAGTAAAAGAAGCAATGGATCTCATAAAATAGAATTTACAGTCATATTTAGATATGCTACTGATACATGTAACTCCATATGAATTGCAGGAGCTGTCGATACTGGGCACATTGCGGATGCTACAAAGAGCACTTTTGGCTAACATCAAAGACTGAAATAATGCTGATTTCATGATCTTTAATCACACTTTGACTTAGGAATGAGGTCCACTCTCGACATAGCATTAGAAATCCAAAAGACATGGGGAAATTAAAACCTGAGAGATACAGCAAGGCATTATGTTTCATATGGCACATGAAACTTACCTGAGAAGCACTAAAACAAACTGTGAGTTATTTTTCCTACTTGTACTCTTGCTCCCGTGGTAGCTACAAATCTTGTTAGTGGAGCAGACTCCATGTAGTGTTTTTTGTCGCAATCTACATTTAAAGGCATGTTTTTCTAAAACAAATTCAGAAAAAGCAAATGGTAATGTAATGTACAGCATTGATAAGGATGAGGAACCATTGCTAGATTTGTCACTGCATGAACTTATGAACAAGAGCTTGAAATAAATAGGGACAGTGTTGGGGATGTTTTTTCATATTACACTGGCTATGGAAAATATAGTATTCCTAAGGTTCCTTATGTTAGCACTTTTTATCCACCTAGAACTGTCTCAGCCATGATAAATTTTGAGAAGGTGTTATACAAACAGTTGCAAGTTGAATACAAAACGTTTTATGACAGTTATAAGCCCCATAACTTGAAAAAGCATGAACAGAATGCATTAAGGCAGTTAAGAAACTTGAATAAAGATTATGTTTTTGCACAGGCAGATAAGGGGGATAATTAGGTAGTAATATCTAGAGTGAAATACAACAATATGGTGAAGCAATTGTTGCAGGAAGTTGGTGTTTATGAACAGGTGCAGTCAAATGTTCTGGATGCATATAATAACTTGTTGCTGGAATTACCTGAAAAGAGAGAGAGTATGGGATTTTTTCCACCACTGATGTCAAAAAGTTACACGTAAAATATCCTAGATGGCTAAGTTTTATGCCCTTCCCAAGGTACACAAGGACTTAACAAATCCCTCTGGGAGACCCATAGTGTCAGGGGTGGGGGGATATCTCCAGAATATTGGCATTTTTCTGGATGCACAGTTGAAAGAGCATTTGAAGCAAGTCCCTTCACACATTAGAAATGGTAAAGAGCTCACAGACACTTTGGGAGGTACTGAGTGGCAAGAAGATGTGTTTTTGGGCAACTGTTGATGTTACGTCCTTGTATACCAATATTTCTCATCAGAGGGGTCTGGAAGCAGTAGCCAGACTATTGGGGGAAGGTCCCAGAACAAGTTATATTTTTACAGCTGTTGGAGTTTGCACTGGCACACAATATATTTAGTTTTGAAGACATTTTTTGCTACAGAGAACAGCAACTGCTATGGAGGCATCTTTTACTCCATTTTATGCCATAATTTTTATGGGTTTTTTTGAGGAGAGCTGTGTTTATAGGAATACATATTTTTTTGGAAAATGTTATAGTTTTCAAATGCTATATTGATTTCTTTTTTATATGTAGAGGGGAGATTAGTCTTTTTGAACAGTTTATGTTGGAACTAAATCAGAATCAGTATGGCATCACAGTAACCTATCAAACGCATAGACATAAGATACAGTTTCTAGTTTTGGAGTTCTTTCTGGATAAAGACAAGCTACTGTCTTTTAAACCATTTTATAGGGAAACAGAGGCTAATAACTTTTTGAGTGCAGACAGCATGCATCCAGAACATTTACTTGACTCTCCCTTATGGAGAATTCAAGTGCATTAGTGACAATGTTCATGACAGAACCACATTGGATGGGGAATTTAACATTGTTAGATTCAAGTTGGTGAAGGACGGTATTCTAACCAGGTGTTAAATAGGGCTGAGGAAAACATGAGAAAGCAAATTGCTGGTCGGAGAGTATGGAGTCATGCAATATATCATGGGTGTGGAGATTATCATAAAGTGGGCAAGGATGATATATTTTTTGATAACAAATTTTCCCCTTTTTCAGCTACATTAAAGGCGTTAGTGCACAGGTTTTGGCCTATTATACAGCAGGATGAGGAAGCGGGCAACATTTTCAAGGGCAAGGCTGACTTTTCTCATAGTAGATTTCACAACCTGAAGGAATTATTGAACAGTAGGGTAAGTAGGATGGAAACTGGTTCTAACACAGTAGGCACCTTTAGATGTGGAAGGTGCAAGGTGTGTGACAAATTCAAGAACATTTCAGGTACTTTGATTAATGGATAGAAGTTCATCACCCTGGGATCATACAATTGCAGTACCAGTGGGGTTGTTTATGCCATTGGATGTGATTGTCTACCTGTAAAGTGGTATACAGGCCGAACCAGAAGAATGGTGAAAAGAAGAATTATGGGGCATTTGGGGGATGTGAGGCATGTTAGGACTAATAATCCTGTGGCCCAGCATTTCCACACTGTTCTCAATGGTTTATTTTTTTTTCTGTTTTAAACAAACCTTATGCAGTACAAGGCATGGAATTTGGGCACATTTTGTTAAGGATGGAAAGTAGATATATTATTAATTTTGGAAATTTATGCCCCCATGAGCTTAATATGGAGTTAGATTTACATGTATAGGATGAAATGTTTTTGTATGCATTATTTTATAAATGCATATAGGATGAATGATTTATATGTATAGGGTAAAATATGTAAATATTTAAGCATTTGTTAATCTAAAGATGTATTGGTGCATTGGCATGAATTTCTTAAACTATTAAGTTAAATGCAATAGGAATGTAAGGAGTTGCATTTTAAAAGTTTTTTGATATACTTTAAATGTTTCTGAAGCACTTTAAATGCTCAGGATGTACTTTAGATTTAAATTTTCTTGACTCACTGACTAATTGATCAACTATTGTAGGGCAAAATGTTTTAGTATTTGTTAATCTAGAGATACATAAGTGCTTTTGTATTAACTTCTTAAATTATAATCTTAAATGCGATAGGAATGTAAGGAGTTGTACTTTATATGTTTTGATGTACTTTGAATATTCCTGAAGCACTTTACTGCTCAGGATGCACTTTAGATTTAAATTTTTTGACTCACTCATTAATTGATCAATTATTGTATAACTGAATTGAATAATGAATGTAGTGAAAATGTATATAAAGTACACCATTCTTGTGTATGATTGTTCTCTGGAAGGCTTGATGCTGAAGTACTAAGAACACAGTAAAAGTGGATGGTGACTGTTTCTCCAGTTGTTCAGTGTTTCTTTTTCTTTCTTTGGTGAGTTGGTTTGTGGAGTGGTGTTTTCACATTTTGTGTTAGCAATGCATTATTGGCTAGTCTTAGTATTAATATTATAGATTCATGCTGCTTGTATGACTCAAATGGTTAGTTACTGATAGACCTTTGGTAGACAGTCACTGTTGTTGAGTGTTCAATAGGATTTTCAATATAAAATTGAGATCAAATTAATCAACTGTTTTTATGCATCAACCTAGTTACTTTCATGGAAGATAATAAGACCAGATTTAATTTGAAGAATGTATTGTGTTTATTTTGCTTCTCTTGCTAACGTAGAGTGTATGGTTGGTTGCTAATGATACAGGTACTAAAATAACTATGGAGCAGTCCTTCTCAGACAGTATAAAAACAAATAGTAGTAAACATAAACAAAAGAAACAAAATTAATATATATTGTGATATGTGGTAGCCTCTCATCAATAAGATTTGTCACAAAAAGTTAGCATATAGCAGTAGGGCAGAGAAACACATGCTGTAGTCACGTGCACTATTAAAATAATTGCAGAGAAGTGAAACAAGAAATGAGGTGTGTGCTCTAAGTAGAGCAAGGCAGCAAAGGACATAAAAATTATTCCTATTGACTAAAAAAAGAAAAGCAAAAAGAGATACAGTTTGACTCAAATGTACTGCACTGGACTTTTTCCGTTAGTGTCACTGTATAATAGCAATAATCCACTCCTGAGTGGGGGTAATGCAGGATTCACCCAAGGATGACTTTGGTTAATCACAAGGGCAAATCCCTCCTGATCAGACCATGCTAACACTGAGTAAATCTCTGCATTATACCCAGTCATGGATTATTGCTTAATTACCTGACACTGTGAACTACCAGACTATTAATTATTTATAACTGGACAAATATTGGAAATCATGGAGTTTTGTGACCTACAGGCTATGCAGTGAAAGCTAATGTTTCAACACATTTCCCTATCTCACCATGTACATACGAGGTTGAGATTTAACTATCATCTCTGTTTGTTAATAAAATCTATGTTTTTTCCAGTTTGAATGTTTCTTGCTAACATTTACAGAATTTAATACATGCTTTTTCAAAGAAGCCTGTAATATGTAGGATTATGACTAACTCTCTGATAGTAATGAAATTGTTATATGTTTGAGAAATGGATGGAAAGAAAATCTCCTAAAGATCAGAGAATATCAAGAGTACAAATGGTAAATCTTGGCATTCTTTTTTATGAACATATAACAAAATTAATTCAAAAGAGAAGTACAGGAGCAAACCAAGGCTGGCAACAAAAATCAGCATAAATCCAGCAGTCACTAAGGCTTATTCAAGCAGCAGAAATAAATGCTAGTTCAAACAATGACTGAATCTGTGCCAAAAACAAGTAAAATCCATGTTGTTTTATTGGTAAGCGCTTTCACCCTGTAAGGACTTTTTCAAACCATAAGAAACAAACACTGAAAAAAAATCAAGTCACATTTTATAAGGAAGTAGGGCTGACATCACTTCCTATTCCTGATTAAAACTTTTCAGTATGCAAAAACAATACATATATATAAAAAAAGTATATAAAATCTATATATATAAACAATATATATATATATATATATATATATATATATATATATATATATATATATATATATAAATACACATCTGTGTATAAAGGCTAATATAAAACATTTTGTTAACATTCTAAAATATGTATGTTTATCTTACAGTAAGTCTCCTATTCTTAAGAACAGGTTTCAATGGAATTTTGTCATTCAAAGTTTCTTATGGTTTGAAAAAGCCCTTACAGGGTGAAAGTGCTTACCAATAAAACGGCTTGGATTTTACTTGTTTTTGGCATGGATTCAGTCATTGTTTGAACTAGCATTTATTTCTGCTGCTTGAATAAGCCTTAGTGACTGCTGGATTTATGCTGATTTTTGTTGCCAGCCTTGGTTTTCTCCTGTACTTCTCTTTTGAATTATTATTATTTTTTTCAATAACAGAAGCATTTGGACCATGATAACATTTACTCTTATAGTATATAACAAACTTAGTTTTGATTGGAGAGATTCAATCATAATTCTTTGCAGTGCATGGAACTTTGCCTTTCCCATGTGCCAGCAGTTACAAATTGAGAAAGAGAGAGTGAGAGAGTCAAAGAATGAGAAAGAAAAAGGGTAACTTACTTTGTCCTGCCAGACACGTCTTTGTGCAGCTTCATCTCCTTTAATATACTACAAGACAGACAGCAAAAAAGTAGGAGTTTTGCAGCTTTGAAAGCTGTAAGACTTTAGCTATACCTCACAGGCAGTGGCCAGGAATGTTGTATATCCTTGATCCTGCAACAGCTTTAAAAGCTGCACTGTACTTTGCACTGCCATGCACAAAAAAAGAATAGGGGGAGTCTGAAGTGCATTTTATAGCTTATAAAGATGTTTTAGCTTTTTCATGCTGTTGTGTAGTGGCAGCTGCATATGTTAAATAAAATTCTAAAACATGACAGGGCATATCAAATTTGCATTTTTCCAGAATTTAAAAGCAGAATTCTGGCATTTTGTGTACTACAAAGATATTTTGTTTTCTCTATTAGCCTTTTAGTGCATTTCCTTTTAGAAAAGGCAGAAGCATCCTGACGTGATGGCTAAAAAAATGATTTGAAAACCCATGGAATCCAGCTTGTATGTCAAGTACTCAGTGCAACTTCAGCTCCATGCATCCTTACTACTGAAAAAAGTGCTGGGCACAGGTGCATAGTATGATGTAACAAATGTGTATCTAAAGGAGAACAGGTTATGCAGCATTAGAGAAATGTAATAACAGAAGACAAGTAATGTGAATCAAGTAGTTTCTTCTCATTCTTTTGCACAATGATGTAAATGGCTTTCTGTTTTAATAAGCATTTACACCAGTTTATATTTCAAGAATGTGATTCATTATACTAGAGAATGTGGCCATTTTAAAATGTCATATGGGAACAGTGTTACGGTCTCTCTCTTTCTCTCTCTCTGTCTCCCACTCACTATCTCTGTCAGGTTGTGAGTGTGCATAAAATGAAGAGATGTTGAGGGAAAAGTGCATAGCATAACTCACATGTGAGTAACGTATTATCTAACACCTAATCAACCAATATAATGGTACAGTAAAAGGGGGTTATTTACAAGAAGAAAATCAAAGTATAAACATTGTGTGATGTTAATACAAAGAAACACAGCTTCTAATATTGATATTATTAATAAAAAAGTGCACTGCTCTGGGTATGATTTATGAGCTGAGATGAAGTAAATAATTTACAGCCCGAACATGCCAGAAATCTCAGATCCATAGGTTGATGAGTCAGAGCTAATAGCATGCATAAAAGAATGATACCTCTGTGGTAAAGGGACTTTTCAAAAGAAGCAGTTTAGAGATTTGAGAGCATTACATTAGTAAAATCAGTGTCAGCCTGCTAATTATATCATCAACTAATGCTCTCTGTGGAATGGAGATCTTTATAATCTATCACCCTGACTATCCACTTTACGTGTACCCAAATTCACCCCACAAAGATAAGTCAAGATGTCAAAAGGGTTTCTGTAAAAAAGGTAATATGACAGAAAAGATAATGCCCCCTCAAAGAAACCAATGTTTTTTTTTGTTAGGGAGACACAGGTCAGCTGTTTAAGATACAGAAGCAGGAGTCCTGTCTGATGCTACCTGTTCCAGTGACTGAGTTACACTTAACACTTAGAGTTCATATTTTCTACAGCAGCCTTAACAAACTGCTTTTCATTTATTTTTTTTCCTCCAAACATCATAGATTTTACTTAGGTACGATAAAAGCTTGCTTTGTGCTTCATGCTGGAGAAAGATCACATTTGGGAGAGTGCCTTAAAGAACTTGAAGCAAACAATCAGGAAACATAAGGAAAGAAAAATATAGAATGACGCATCTTTAAATTAGAAGCATCACTGTAAGGTTGAACAGTTAAAAAATCTATCAATGTAAATCAGAGAATTTTGGAACTGTGTGTGTGTGTGTGTGTGTGTGTGTGTGTGTGTGTGTGTGTGTGTGTGTGTGTGTGTGTGTGTGTGTGTGTGTGTGTGTGTGTGTGTGTAGGTAGATATATATAAATGGGTCTACTATGACCCGTCGAATTTACACTTTAACAAAACTTAGTTTCATGAGTCAAGTTAACCAAACAATAAAAAAAACAAATACACTAAACTCACTTATGCAAGGGGGCAAGCCCCCCTGCCCCCAACACCCCCACTACTAATATATACTAACTCCAAGATCGCACTACAGTGGGGAAAAGGGATTATTCCCTTATCCTCACTGTACCGCAATCTACAACAACCTCCTCTCTCATACCCATACATCAGTTAAGGAACACCATAGCTGCAGAATTGCACCAGGAATTCTGTTCAGTGAACTGTAGTTTCACGAAAGTGCATTTTCCGATAAATGCACTTTTGCAAAACTAAGTTTTGCAAAAGTATAAATTCGATGGGTCAAAGTATGCATAAAGATCAGGGGTGTCGGGAGGCTTACGCACTGTATGCACTTCAGTACAGTGTTTGTGTGGAGGGGTAGCAGAAGGCAGGTACTAGGATCCAGGTGAAACAGCTTAAGCGGCGTCTTCTCCTTTAAGGAAAGCCATGCATGTGTCAGATGTATGCTAACGTGCATGTAAACCTATTTCACACTCTCGCGTGCAATTTTTTTTTTTTCAAATAACTTTTTATCTTGCGAGCAATTTAAAATAGTTCTCCATTGAGAGAGAAGATAAGTAAATATGTGTGTGCGTGTGTGCGCATGTATGTGTTTTATGTATCTATATCATCATGCTCTTACTGTTAATACTTTATTTATATGAAAATTTGCATTCTGTTTTTCTTTACTTTCTGAGTTTAATTTTTTTTCTTTGCATTCAGCTGCATTATATTGTTTTTGATACGTTATCAGTATTGCGTGTATGAATTTCACATCCTCTGATGTGAATTTATTATCCACTCGTAACACTACAACCATTACATGTTTAATGTCATCAGCATGTTTTATAAAAATTGTCCCAAATATGTCCAAGCTAAAGTGCTTTGCAAGAAAATTTGGGGAGTGTAGCATCAAAACTGCTATGATGCAAACAACATACACAGCATATATTATCAGTTTATTAATTACTGCAATCCATCAGTCATTTGCAAGAAATTTAGTAATTGATTTGTTATATTTATTATTTATGTATATATTTGTTATTTATTTGTTATATATTTACACTTTGATGACAAGATAGGAGGGTCACACAATAAACCATTTCCATCACATCCTGGGCCTACGGGGCAAACATTGAATTACAGACCCATGACGAGAGAATAGTAGATAGTATACTGATTACTGTACATATTTTAAATGGATTAATATCAAAATAAGTAGAAAACTAGGCATGCTTTGTGTGTGTACAGTAAGTATAGACATAGTGATTTGGCAATCCAGACGGTAAATAGTGTAAATAGTAAATTAACATGCCAGGAGTAATTCTTTAGAAAACATTGAATGGAAAATTGTAAGAACTGATGATTAAAATCACTTAAAAATATATAACTCATTTTGTACATTAGCATTTTAGAAATATTAAATAGAAAAGTTACATGTCAAATTGAATATAAAGGGGATTGTCATAATGATTAAGGTGTTTATCTGACAAACACATAATGCAAGGGCAGCTAGCTTAGTAGGTCTATGTGAATATAGGAAAGATAATTTTAGGGTTGGAGTTGGCATAACGGTTGAGGTGCTTAACTCACAAGCAAGAGGTACAGGGTTTAATTATCACTGTGTGAAATTGGTGAAGCTTAAAATGGCTCACCATTTATTGGCTTTAAAGAAATAAATATAAACAATTGCATGTTCTTTTAACATAAAGATATTTACAATTCAAAAAGTGTTCACATAAACATTCACATAACAATGTTTAACTTGAAAAATTCTAAGTGCACTAGGCAAATGGAAAGAATAGCATCTACACAGATCTTGAAGAGAGGAAAGAATAAATGACTTTGAACTTTCTTACTACAATATTTCAGCATTCAGGAAGGTTGAAATCTCCAAATGTGTTGCGACAGCAGGTGCTGCAATGTAATAAAACACCTTATACCTGTCTGAAGACAGCAGTAATAGTGCCAGAGCAGGATGATCTTGCTTTACCTGAGGATTACAGCCAAAGAATGATGCTTATTTCCTCGGCAGCACTAGTGCTTTCATCAGAAATCACATGATACAAAGCACAAAACTTTGAATATAATCCATATGTGATGAAACATATTCAGGATGGGTAGTATTTCATATTATCTTGAGCTTGCTTATGTTATTTTGAACCTGACAGAGTCTCCCATGTAAACCATCCATTGAAGAGTAATTCTACAGCTGGGCTACAACAACTTTTTAAAGCTAGGAATGGTTATTTCCTCTGCAAAAACAGTACTGCAAATCCATCTCTCCTCCTGTCTTTTCTCCTCTATTGAAAGTAAGAAAACTAGAAGTGAGTAAATACAAGAGAAAGGCAAGGGTAGTCAGTGCTGAGTCATAGTCAATTGGGTCCCCAGGCTGGGTAATGAACCCCCAT